>NW_004524624.1:11064362-11073536 GCF_000260255.1 Octodon degus | reverse complement strand
TCTTTGTGTGTATGTGTGGCCAGCTCAGCCCACCAGGGGGCGGGGCTGGCTGGCATGTGGTGCTGGGGGATTGAACCACAGTCCCTGTGCTTTGCTAAGCTTGTTCTAAGTAGGTGCTTTAGACCACTGAGCCATCTCACCAGCCCCTCTACACAGCGTCTTAAAAAGCTTTCCAGGGAACTACTACCTGTTGTATAACTACTACCAGGCTAGTTTTGAACTCACACCAATTGTACATAAAATGCTGTATTACGATTTTTGAATAAATTTGGAAGGAAACAAATTCAGTTTTGTCTTGTTTTGGTTTTGCTTTTGAGGCAGGGCCTCACTCTGTAGTGTTTGCTAACCTCAGATTCATGGTGATCCTTCTCCCTCAGCCACCTGAGTACCGGGATACACTTGGCACGAACTCAGTTTTAAGTAGGCCATTGGAAATACTGGTCTCCCTGTAAGCTAAAACAGGACTGACAATAAGGAGTCAGCAGTGTCTGGATCACTTGCTCTAAGAGTCAGAGTTTTTTGTGGTCACCCAGGAAATTTAACAACAATGCCAGTGGCTGGCCTGACTGTTGTTTGAGGCAGTCTCTGAAGGTGGCTGGTGCCAGTACCCTTTGGAAAGGCTCCCGCTGTGTGTAACAGAATCTAAGGGATCAGGCTGGGGATACAGCGCAGTGGCACAGCTGCCTGCTTGGCAAGCACAAGGTCCTGAGTTTCATTGCCAATACCAACATAAAAGAAGGGATTGCAGTATTTATGAGTAAGTCAAGGGAAAGTGTCTTTTTTTTAAATTTTATTTTAGTGTGTGGCCAGCTCAGCCCACCAGGGGGCGGGGCTGGCTGGCATGTGGTGCTGGGGGATTGAACCGCGGTCCCTGTGCTTTGCTTAGCTGAGCTTGTTCTAAGTAGGTGCTTTAGACCACTAAGCCATCTCACCAGCCCCTTTTTTTGCCTTTTTAAGACCGGATCTTGCTATGCAGTTCAGGATGGCCTTGAACTCATTTGTAGCCCAGGCAGGCCTCAAACGCACAATGATCCTCCTGCCTCAGCTTCCAGAGTGTTGTGATTACAGGTGTGCGCCACCATGCCTGGTTGAAAAGTCTACTCTTTTGTGGCCCAAGATGGGTCTTTTCAACTTCACTGTTCCACTTTTCTGTTGTAAAATACTAGTGAGGTATCCACATGATAACTAGGCATGAATATGTTTCCAACAGAACCTTCATTGATCTGTTTCTCCCATATCTGGGAGTTCTCAGCAGTTCTTTTGGCTCTCATTTCTTAAATCTCAACAAACTACTTCATGTGAAAATGGCAGGCCGGCCAGACAGTTCAGCAAATTAATGTACCTGCTTAGTCACATGCAGGGACTGGGATTCGTTCCCTGGAGTGCTGTGCCGGCCCCACCCCTGGGGCGCGCTGAGACAGCAAATGAGACTGGGCATGGTGACATGCACCTGTAATCCCAGTGCTTGGGAGGCTGAAAACCGGAGGATCACTACAAGTCCAAACTTTGTAGTGAGACCCTGTATGTACTAAATCCATTAAAAAAAAAAAAAACTACTAGCCTACAAATATTGTTCTTTTTTTCTCTTTTGAGTATTGGGGACTGAACCAAAGGTATTTATGGTTGAGCTACATCTCCAGCTTTTTTATTTTTTGAAAGTGTTTTACTAAGTCACTCAAGCTGGGCTCAAATTTGCAACTTTGTCAGGCTCAGTGGAGGGCTGTGATTCCAGCACTTGGGAGGCTGAAGCAGGAAGACTGCCATGAGTTCCAAGGAAGGCAGCCTGAGCTACATAGTGAGACCTCGTCTCAGAAAGAAAGAAAAAAGCACATCTCAGGAGGCTGAGGCAGGAGGATCAACTGGAAAGTTCAAGATCAGCCTGGGCTACAAAATGAGCTCAAGGCCAGTCTGAGCTGCATAGGGAGACACTGTCTCAAAAAATGGCCAAAGAAAAAGAAAAAAATGTAATCCTGCTTCAGCTTTGCAGAGTGCTGGGACTAGAATGTACCACAATGCCAGGATTACAAATCATTCTTTGTTTTTTAATTTTGTTTTGTTTTGCGACAGGATCTCACTGTGTAGTATAGGCTGGCCTTGAACTCATGGTGTAGCCCAGGAGGGTGTGTGTCGTCACACTCAGCTATAAATCATTATCTGAGGCTCAGCCATACCTGATCATGTGTAGTAGCCCAGTGGAAAGGCCTGTCAGGAACTATTTGTATGAAAGACCCCCAGGGCCCAGAGTCACCAGAAAAAATAAACTTTAGTTTTTTCCCTAGTATGGGGATCAGACCCAGGGCTTTGTATGTTAGGCAACTACAGTACAAACTATGTCATTGTTAGACTTTTTGGGGGTTTTTTTGGTTTGTTTTTATAGTTCCTAGGCATTGAACACAGGCCTCACATATGCTAAGCAAGTGCTCCACCACTAAGCTATATTCCCAGCCCCACTCCTTTTGTCTTTTTGAGACAGGGTCTTGCTATGCAGCTCAAGCTGGCCATGAGCTGACTTTGTAGCCCAGCCTGGTCTTTAGCTCACTATAGTCCTACTCGGCCTCTTGAGTGCTGGGATTACAGGCATGGACCACCATGCCTGGCTTCTCCAGTTTTGTTTTGTTTTTTTTAACTTTTTTTTTTTTGGTGGTACCAGGGATCAAACTCCAGATCTGTACTTATCTTTTTTTAAAGTTTTTATTTATTTATGTGTGTGTGTGTGTGTGTGTGTGTGGCCAGCTCAGCCCACCAGGGGCCGGCGCTGGCTGGCATGTGGTGCTGGGGGGTTGAACCGCGGTCCCTGTGCTTTGCCAAGCTTGTTCCAAGTAGGTGCTTTAGACCACTGAGCCATCTCACCAGCCCCAGAAGCACTTATCTTACTGAGCCATCTCCTCGGCCCCAGCCCTCTTTTTTTTGAGACAGGGTTTCACTATGCAGTTCAGACTGGTAGCTCAGGCTGGCCTTGAACTCTCAGTGATCCTCCTGCCTCAACCTCCCAAGTGCTGGAATTACAAGTGTGTGCCATCATGCCGAACTGTTTTTATTTTTGAATCAGGGTCTTGTATAGTTGCTTAGGCTGGCCTCAAACTTGTAATCCTTCTACCTCAATCAGCCTCATGAGTAGCTGGGATTACAACTGTATACTACTGCACCTGGACACCTTATTCCCAATATTAAAACAGCAGGACCCTGTAGGATAATGGTTTCCATGTCTATTCACGTTTGTAATTTACCTAAAGCCAAGTTCTTTTCTAGTTCACATTCAATCTATTGTTATCTTGGATGTTGTGGTGCAGCACATCAGCAATAAATGGGTTTCCCACTAGGCAAAAGATGCTGGTAGGTTTCCTTATTTTTATTTTCTTTATTCCCTTCTAGCAGTTATAATAGCTGTGACTCAATCCTCTTCCAGTTGTGTTTGTGACTTACTTTCTGCATGTAATAGCAAGACAGGGTGAGCAGGAATGGGGCCACATAAACAGAGCTTAGGACCAGTCGATGAGGTGTTAAGAAAGGAAGACACTCTCAGGAGCTTAGGGGTTAATTGGTCCCAGTGTCCACTTGGCTCAGTGAAAATAGATAAATTTGAATTAGGAGAATTTTTAATTCAGTATGAATAGCTGTTGCAAAGAATTGGTGAACAGGAAAGAAATACAGATCAATTTAATGGAGACCTGAATAAGAATGATAGGAATGAAACATGGTTTCTGCCTTCAAGGAGATGTCTATCAAGTAACTTACAGAATGGCAGAATGAGATAATTTTAAGTAGGTATACAATAAAATTATTCTCTTCAAGAAGATGAGGGGCAAGTAGAGCGCATCCTTAACATGTAGAAGGCTCTTGGTTCCATGCACACACGCACAGAAAAGGGGAGAGATAAGGAGAAGGGAAGACTTTGTGGAAAGATGGCATCCGGGCTTGGCATCAAAACTGAGAAAGCGTCCATCAGAATGTTAGCAGCAGAGGATGAGAAGACAGCCTGAGTTCTGAAGTGTGTCAGGGGCATGGTCAGCAGATCGGTGTAATCAGAGCATCAGGTACAGGCAAAACTGGTGGGTGAGCCTGTTACTTTTTAATGTTCCTGTTTGTTTCATTGTTGTATAAGGCCCACCTCTTTCCCTGATACTTCTCAAGGACTTCAGTATCCTTTCGTAAACAAAATAAGGATGGAACTGCATTTCTGCTAACGACCAAGTAGGAATCCTGAATGATTTTTTTTTTTTTTTTTAAACAAATGACTTGCCTCATTTAGGGTTTCTGAAATGTCCCAATTGGAAATCAGTGCTGTAGAAAGCTAGTGATTCTATGGGATGCATCTTCCTCAACTATTCTGTGGTAGAAACAGATTTGAGAATGACTGACTAAATTCTCCCAAGAACAAGAACCTTGTAATTGCTTTTTAATTTCCCTGAAAATTCCTGTTTGGGCTTTTTTTTTTTTTTTTTTTCCAAGAGCACAAATGCACTTTTATTTTCTGTTAAATTCTTGAGGGGTACAGCATCACACGGATTCAGTGTCCGATGGCCTTAGCAGGAAGGTTGCTTCAGAACTTGGCACGAACCATGCTGCTGTTTCCATGGACCTGAGTTACTTTTCCCCAGATCACTCTGGTTTTGTTTGGTTTGCCACCTGGAGTCACTGTGTTGTTTTTCACTTTGTACACATAAGCACATCTCTTGCCCAAGTAGAATTCTGTTTCATCCTGGGCATAAACACCTTCAATTTTAAGAAGAGCTGTGTGTTCTCTCTGGTTCCAGAGACCCCGCTTATAGCCAGCAAAAATGGCCTTGCACCACAGTCTTCCAGACATATTTGACTTTTAGCAGTGCTGTTCCCAGCAGGCCTCTCCAGGCTCCAAGATGGCGGAAAAAGCTTATTTGGGCCTTTATAGGCAATTTATATTGTCACCATTTCCCGCTGTAATTTTATGAACAACAGTTGTTTTGGCCAATTCATTTCTGACCATCTGAAACTGGAAAAATAGTTATGAGTCCATGCTTCTAACCTCATTGCCTGTGTTTATACAGAATTCTCACGATGGATGGGCTCATTGAGGACATTAAGCGACGAAGATATTATGAAAAGCCTTGCCGCCGCCGCCAGCGGGAAAGCTATGAAACCTGCCGGCGGATCTACAACATGGAAATGGCTCGAAAGATCAACTTCTTGATGAGAAAAAATCGTCCAGATCCATGGCAGGGCTGCTGAAGCCTGTGGTTAGCAGGTTCACATCCAGTTTGTGTCTCCACATCTTCCTTGAAACTCATTTTGTTACCTTTCTCTATAATAAACTCAGTCACATTTATGCAGTAAGGTCTACATACATAAAACCATCCTACTAATGAGCAGCACCCCCTCTTTTATTACGGAGAAACTGAATTCAAAGCAGTAAGGAATAAAGTGATGATTGCCAGGTCTTGGGAGAAGGGGCAGTTTGGGTCAGAGTTTCAGTTTGCTGAGATGAAAAAGTTCTGAAAATGGATGGTGGTGACGGTTGCAGAGTGAATGTACTTAATGCTGCTGAAGTGTACACTTAAGTGGTTCAGAGCAGTGATCAGACGTTTTAGAGCTTTCAGTGATACAAACAGCCCACTGCAGTAGTACACGCGACATAGGTTTGCCACCACTAATTTAGAGTAATAAAAATGGGAAACTTGGGGAGGTGATTTTTTAAAACATGAGGAGGCAAGGTGTGGTGGTGTACACTTGTAATCTCAGCACTCAGGAGGCTGAGGAAGTTGTGGATTCAAGACCAGCCTGGGCTACAAAGAGAACTCAAGTCCAGCCTGAGATGCATAGTGAGACCATATCTCTCTCTTTTTTTTTTTTTTGACAGAACTGGGGATTGAACTCAGATCCTTGCATTTGCCAGTCAAGTGCTTATCCTACTGAGCCATCTCCCTGGCCCCTAGACCATATCTCAAAATAGACCAAAAAAAAAAAAAGGGAGAAGGTGAGAAAATTTTGCAAAATCTAGTGGAGTATATCCAGACTGGTCTGGGAGTCATGGTGATCCTCCTGCCTCAGCCTCTCAAATGGTGGGATTTTAGGTATGCACTACCACACCTGGCTTCAAAGCAAAATCTCATTGGAAAAGAATGTTACTCTTGGGGTGGGTGGTACTGGAAATTTAACCAAAGGCCCTTGCACTGAGCTACATGCCCAGCCCTTTTTATTTTGAGACAGAGTCTCAGTTGAATTGCCCAGGCTGGGCTCAAATCTGTGATCCTATTGCCTCAATCTTCCAGTAGATGCTGGAACTTAGCACGATACCCTGCTAAGCATGTTGCTTTATTTATTTTTATTTTTATTTTTTTTCTTTTAAGCTTGTTACTCTATTGAGTTGTCCACCTCACCAGTATGTGAGTAAAGAGAAAAGGAGTTATGTGTGTATCTGGAATAAATTGTGCCTCTAAAATACCTAACTCCTCTGGGCCTGGTAGCTCATTAAGGACATTAGCAATGAAGATACTATAAGAAGTTCCCAGCACCGGAGACTAGAGGTGAGAGAACAGCCTGAACTGCACAGGGAGACCTTACCATGATGAAAGAAAACAGTCACGCGCCAGAGCAGAGTGCTGGAATCAACAAATCCAAGCCAGCTTGGCTGGTCTAGCTTAGTGGTATTTGCGAGGCTGAGACAGGAAGATCCAGCTGAGCCATCCCAGACCATACAGTGAGACCGTGCTCAAAAGCAAACTCGGGGGCTGGTGAGATGGCTCAGTGGTCTAAAGCACTTACTTAGAACAAGCTTAGCAAAGCACAAGGGACCGCGCTTCAATCCCCCAGCACCACATGCCAGCCAGCCCCGCCCCCTGGTGGGCTGAGCTGGTCACACACAATAAATAAATATTAAAAAAAAATTAAAAAAAAAAAAAAGCAAACTCGGTTTATCTGTTTTGTCTCTCCTTTTTCTTTTCTAATTGGGAGTGGGGAGCACTGGAGATGCAGTAGACAAGTAGTAGGAAAGACAAAATAGGGGCATGTTGAGAAGAAGAAGAGTTCAGATCCAGAAATACTCTACAGCATTTGTTCTCCTGCTGCCCTTAGATGGGCAACATCTGCATCACCTGAGAACTTGTTTGCAGTACAAACTGGGACCCTACTTAAAGTCTCCCAAATCCAAAGTTGGTATGCATCTTTTTTTTTTTTTTAAATATATTTAGTATAGGGTCTCACTATACAGATTGGACTTGTGATCTTTTGTGTTTTTCAGCCTTCCAAGCATTGGGATTACAGGTGCGTACCACCACCAAATCCAGAATTGGGGCAGAAGCCCATCATGCCCATTTTAACAAGGCTGAGGTGATCTGGTTGCCCAGGATGTGCTCAGGGCTTCCAGGTGGAGGCTGCAGTACCTCCCCACTCCCTCGCCCCCCCAGGCCCTCCTGGCTCTTTATTCTGACCACAGGGAAGACCAGCTGCCCAGCTTGTCCTGCTGCCTGCTTCCTCTGCTCTTGGTCCTGCTGCCAGTATTCAGAAGTCAGGGCCACCCCCTGCAGGAGAAGCAGAGAGGAGGCAGGAGTGGCAGGCTCATCTATTATCCAGACTGCCACTATCCCAGCATGGTGTTAAAAGAGGAAATAGAGTAGTTGGCCAAGCCACAGACACTTGAGCTTGCTTGTGTTCAGATACTGCCCCCTTGTGGTGAGTAATAGTGGCTTTGAATGTCAACCCTCAGGGTTTTTTTTTTTTTTTTTTTCTTCTAAGGGGAGTACGAAATAGTATTAGAACAAAAAATTACAACTGATACAGAATTTCACTTAACAAAGTAATGTTGGGGCCAGCGAGATGGTTCAGTGTGTGTCAGGCAAGCGCAAGGGCCTTTTTTTGGTTCCACCAAAAAAAAAAAAAAAAGTGAATTTCACAGTATTTGTTGTAATACATAGTGTTGTCTTTTTTTTTTTTTTTGTGGAACCAGGGATTGAACTCAGGCCTTTGCACTTGCCAGGGAAGTGCTTATTCTACTGAGCCATCTCCCTGGCCCCATAGTATTGTCTTTCAACCAGTTATTCATATTACTAGATATATGCATATAAAATTGGAAGAAGAAAAAAGAAATGTGTAGGAAATTAAGAGAAAAAGTACAAACAATTGAAAAATGGAGACAGAGTATTATCTGCTCCTTCCCATGGGCCCACAGAAACGCACAGTACAGTTGTCCAGACCATCCTGCTTATATACATACATGCATGTCTTCCTCCCCTTCCCCTCCTGTCCTTCTCAACTCAGTAACTTTTCTTTTGCCTTAGTTCATTCCCTTTCCCCAGCATCTGTTGTACCCTTCAGATTCCATTTTCTCTTTCAGGTTCTCACTAAGACAATAAGTGAAATAAATCAGACCTGCGTGTGCAAACATCTTATTGTCCCCTTAGTTTTTTAAATAGATTTCATTCTTTTCAGTTACAGTACTCATTGGTTAAGCCAAGTGTGGTGGCACATGACTGGTAGGGATTTGAGCCCAGCTTGGGTGACTAAGCAAGACCCTGCCTCAAAATAAAGTGCCCTGTACCATGAAGAAAATAAAACAAAATTGGGCATGCTGGCACATACCAGCACTCCAGAGGCTGAGACAAGATCACCACAAGTTCAAGGTCAATTTAGGCTACATAGTGAATGCATACCAGCCTAAACTACATAATAAACTCACTTTAAAAAGGGGGGGAGGCCTGGCCAGATAGCTCAGTACAGTAAAGCGCTTGCTTAGGCAGAACACAGAGGCCAGGGTTCAATCCCTGGTATGCTGTGCCATCCCTGCCCCCAGGGCATGCTGAGACAGCAATTGAGACTGGGTGTGGTGGAGTGTGCCTGTAATCCTAGCACTCAGGAGGCTGAAAACAGGAGAATCACTACGCCTGATCTACGTAGTGAGACCATGTAGACCCTGTACTAAATACATTTTAAAAAGAAAAAAACCAGGGCCGGGGGTATAGCTCAGCAGCATAAGCACCTGCCTGGCAAGTGCAAGGTCCTGAGTTCAGTCCCCAATGCCAAAAAAAGGGCCTGTAAGAAATTATTCTAGTTATAAGCGTTTCCCTGGCAAGTGCAAGGGGCAGGGGGCCTGCCCATCAGCTCAGTTGTTTAAGTGACTGCTTAAACAAAGCAATCAGGATGCTGTGGTTCAATCCCCAAGCCTTACCAGACCTTCCCTGAAGGCATTCTGAGCCAAAAAAAAAA
>NW_004524624.1:11062858-11064037 GCF_000260255.1 Octodon degus | reverse complement strand
CAAGCTAAGCTAAGCAAAGCACAGGGACCGCGGTTCAATCCCCCAGCACCACATGCCAGCCAGCCCCGCCCCCTGGTGGGCTGAGCTGGCCACACACAAATAAATAAATAGATAAATAAATAAAGCAAGCGCTTCTCTGGCAAGTGCAACGGGCTGAGTTTAATCCCCAGTTCCTAAAAAAAAAAATTTTTTTTCAGTAAAAAAAAATTATTCTAGAAACACTCTTCCTTGTTTTGCAGAACTTCATTAGGCTCAGTTAAAGGAAGCATACATTACTGGATCCCCTATAAAAGTTGCTTAGAAACCTGGGTTTGGTGATTCATGCCTGTAATTCCAGTACTGTCAAATCTGAGGCAGAATGATTGAAAATTCAATGTAGCCTAGGTAATGACGTAGCAAGACCTTGTCTCAAAATAAAAAATGGGTGAGGACATGGCTCAATGCAAGTTAAAAAATATCAACAAACTACTCTCAACTCCAATGTTCATAAAGGCAGTTTGTAAAAGCCAAATCTTAGAAACAATCCAAAGGTCCATCAGCTAAGGAATGGATAAAGATATGTTTTTGGCTGGGAAGATAACTCAGCGATCTAAGCGCCTGCCTGGCAAGTGTGAGGTCCCAGGTTCAGTCCCCAGTACTGCATGCAGTACCAGCCCAGAGGTCCCAGTCATACCATGCTAGCCCCCAAATCGGTGGTGGTGCACCCCAGTAATCCCAGAACTGGGTAGGCTGCAACAGGAGGATCACTACAAGTCTGAGCTGTGTAGTGAGACCCTGTACCAAATAAATAAAGATTTTTAAAATTTATATATAAAAAGTTTTTTAATCCAATGGAATACTACTCTGCCATAAAGAAGAAGTGTGAGGCATTCCTAGGTCCATGGATGCACTCTCAGACCATATATTAAGTGAGATAAATCAGATGTGTAAATAGCTCATTGTCTCTCTGGTGTGAGAAACTGAAGATGTAAATAAGGACCAAAATGTATTGTAGGTATTGTGAAATAGGAAGAAAATGTTCAAATGAAGGGGAAAGGAAAGAAGGGGAGGGGCTGGAGAGATGGTTCAGTGGTCTAAAGCACCTACTTGAAACAAGCTTGGCAAAGCACAGGGACCGCACCGCATGCCAGCCAGACCCGCCCCCTGGTGGGCTGAGCTGGCCACACACACACACACACA
>NW_004524624.1:11060666-11062758 GCF_000260255.1 Octodon degus | reverse complement strand
AAAAAAAAAAAAAGAAAGAAGGGGAAAGTTTTTTAAAAACAGAAAAGGAGTGCTCGCTTCGGCAGCACGTATACTAAAAACAGAAAAGGAGGGGCCAGGGAGATGGCTCAGTGGAATAAACACTTCCCTGGCAAGCACAAGGGCCTGAGTTCAATTCCCGGTTCCACCAAAAAAAAGAAAAGAAATAGAAATAAAGCTTTTGTAAATGGGGAGAGGAGGGATTGAAGGGAAGCTAGGAAAATGGGAAAAAAGGATTAGAGTTATATCATGTCCAGGTATAAATTCTCTATGATGAATGTGATCATTATGTATATATAAAATGTACGAATAAAATCTGATTGAAGAGAAAAAAATACCCTCAGAAGCTCCCTTCCTTACCCTAGGGAAATTTCCAACTTTGTTACATTTTGCAACCAAATTTTAACAACTTTAAAAAAGTTCAGACATTGATACTTTGGGTCCCTTTGTTTTTGTGAGAGAGTGTGTTCTAGGGAATGAAACCAGTCTTTGCCCTAAACCACTAAACTTTGCCTTTTTTACAACCCCCCAGCCCCCCACCCCCCACTTTTGAGACAGGGCCTGGCTGTGCAGTTCTGGGCGGCCTTGAGCTCACTTTGTAGCCCAGGCTGGCTGAAGCTCCCAACAATCCTCCCACCTCAGCCTCACAAGTGCTGGGATTACAGACATGTGCCACCATGCCTGGTTTTCCTCTCTCTTTCTTTCTTTCTTTCTTTCTTTCTTTCTTTCTTTCTTTCTTTCTTTCTTTCTTTCTTTCTTTCTTTCTTCAGTATCTTTCCTAGATTGCTTAGTTGACCAGGCTGGGATCTAACTTGCAGTCTTCCTGCTCAAGCTTCCAGAGTGCTGGAATTCTGGGTGCACACCCCCATGCCCAGCAGTATGTCATTCTGAGTGATTTGGAGCCATGACATGGTGTCCCTTGCCACAGCAGCATGTTTACAAACCAGGTCTCAAATATACTAATAGCACATGGCCACTCGCGCCTGAAATCCTAGCACCCAGGAGGCAGAGGCAGAATTAACACGCATTGTGAGTTCAAGACCAGCCTGAAATGAGACCCTGTCTCATCCAGATGTGTAATTATCTGTAATCCCAGCATTCGGGAGGCTGAGACAGGAGGATCATTGTGAGTTCAATACCAGCCTGGGGGGCTGGGGAGATGGCTCAGTAGGATAAGTGCTTCCCTGGCAAGCGCAAGGGCCTGAGTTCAATCCCTGGTTCCGCAATAAAAAAAAAAAAAAAAAAAAAAAGACCAGCCTGGGTTACAAAGTAAGCATAGTGAGCCACTGTACGCCCATGGCTAGAGGCTTATTGCTTAAGACCTAAATTCTCATCCTTCTGTTGGCACATAACTGTCCATAAAATGCTATCAGATGCCAAATTCCACCTGTGTAATATACCATTCCACAGGCCACATCTAACTGCTGAAAATCTTCTGGTTTTGTCTCTTGTACTTTTTCTGGGTGAGTCTGAGATTGCCTTTGCACCTTCATTTTGACATTTTCAAGGCTCCCAAAGGTCACCAGGGCTCAGTGCCATGCGTGCAATGGTGGGGGGAGTGGACTAAAGCTCTACAAATCTTCCGCAAGGGGGTGGGTGTGGGACAGGGCTTGCCAAGGTCCCCAGAGCTGTCTGGGGCTCAGCCTGGCTTCCATGATGGTGGAGGACAGGCTGCAGCTCCTGTGCTGGTTAGGATGTTTTCTGACATACCTTTCCTGATTCTTCACCAGCCCTTCTTGCTTTCTTCTTCCATGTCTTGAGTTTATAATTTCACGTCTAGCTCAGTGGACTAAGCGCCTGCTTAGAAAAGCACAGGAATGGGGTTCCATCCCCAGCACCACATGCTATACCACCACCACCCCCAGCACACTGAGCCGGCCACGGAGACTGGACGTGGTGGGGCACATCTGTAATCCCAGCGCTAGGGAAGCTGATAACAAGAGGATCATTATGAGTCTGATCTGTGTAGTGAGACCCTGCACCAAATACATTAAAAATAACAACAACAACAAGGGGCCGGGGAGATGGCTCTGTAGAATAAGTGTTTGCCTGGCAAGCGCAAGGGCCTGAGTTC
>NW_004524624.1:11057226-11060516 GCF_000260255.1 Octodon degus | reverse complement strand
ACTGAGCCATCTCCCCGGCCCTAGTAGCACAATTTATTTCTATGGTAAGTTGTGGCTTGTCTTTCTCTCCCATTGCGTTTTCAGTTACTTAGAGGTTGGATCCTTGAATTTAAGTAACAGACAATTAGAAAAAAGAAAGTACTGTTGGGATAGCAGGAAAAAGTAAGAGTCTTCTAGGTCTGGCATTTGAGCATGATTCTGTTACTGTGCACTCCCCTCACTTCTCCAAGGCAGACTATGTGACAGCGACTTAGGAACTCACCTGAAGCCATTACTCTTGCATCCCTTGGCCATGCTGCCTGTGGGACTATTGCTACCACAGATGTTGGCTGTGCCCCCACACAAATGGGTGCTATTTTGTCCCCACAGATTTTTTTTTTTTAAACTGGGGATTGAATTTAGGCCCTTGCGCTTGCCAGGCAAGCGCTTATTCTACTGAGCCATCTTCCGGGCCCAGGCCCCACAAATCTTTATCCAGTTTTCATGGCAGAGGACACTGCCATTTGCTCTCAGCCAGAGTCTCCTGTCCAGAGTTCTCTTTTGGTTGCCCTGTGCCCTGCTGGGTACAGCTCTTGTCTTCACGGCTTGAAAGAGAATTGATTTCAGCGCAAGCAACCTGGTGGCAAGCAATTCACGGAAAACTGGTCTTTTTTTTTTTTTTTTTTGCGGAACCGGGGATTGAACTCAGGTCCTTGTGCCTGCCAGGGAAGCACTTATTCCACTGAGCCATCTCCCCGGCCCCAAAGTGGTCAATTTGTGTATGACATCACCATCATTCTGCGCTCCATAAGATGAGAAGCATCTGGTAGTGTCAGGAGCCGCAGAAAGCTAGGAAATTGATCAAATGTGTGTAGGTGGGACTGGGCCTCAGTGCCTGAAGCAAACAAGCTACCTCAGTCCTGAGAAAAACAACTGGTCTGGTTCAGGCCAGCTATTAGTCGCTAGGCAACCTTGTGTCATGTGTTACAAACTTTGCAAAAGTATAAATAAAGGATCATTTTGTCGAGGGTTGAGTTAGTCTTGCCCATCAGACAGACCATCGACCCCATAGCCCAGCTTTTGTCTTTCTATCTTTCTCATTCCTGCCGCCGAGTCTCCCTGGGTAGAACTGCTTGCAGTAAGACCAACGGACCCCTACGTGGCAGTTATTATCACAGGGGCACAAATGGGTTTTCAGAACCTGGGGAGTCAGCTCAGCAGAGCCACACTCAACCTCCAGCCAGCTGCCTTCACAGCTCTGCCTAGGCAATGCGCACTTCCTGTCCTTGCTGGGTCTTGACTTTTTTTCCACTATATTCCCAGTGTCTAGTATAATGAGCTGCACATAAATAGCTAATAAATATGTCTTGAAAGAATACTAGTGCTAAAAAAAAAAAAAGAAAAGAAAGAATACTAGAGCTAATGTAGTTCAGACAGGCCTTGAACTCACAATGTAACCCAGGCTGGCCTTGAACTCACTGACAATCCTCCCTCTGCCATCCAAGTGCTGGAATCACAGGCATGCACCACCATGCCCAGCTCTTACATTGAGTCTGAATGTGCTAGGCAATATCCTAATTGTTTTTTTTTTTTTGTTATCTTGTAATAATATACCCATGTACATATACAGGCATATACATATATAATGAAGTTTGCCTTTTTTATGCATTTAGTACAGGGTCTACAGGGTCTCACTACACAGATCGGACTCGTAGTGATCCTCCTGTTTGCAGCCTCCCAAGCACTGGGATTACAGGCATGCGCCACCACGCCCCATATCAGCCGCTGTCTCAGCGCACTGCATGATCAAATCTAAGCAGGCACTTTAGAACCTTTTTTTTTTTTTTTTTTTTTTTTTTGAGTCACAGTCTCACTATGTAACCTAGGCTGGCCTCAACTCTAGGCAGTCTTCCTGCCTCAGCATCCACAGAGCTGAGACACAAGTGTGCACCACCACACCCAGCTCTAGCATTTTAAGTATACAGTGTCAGTACCATTAAGTATATGACAGTGTCACATAAGCATTGCTGTTATGTTTCCAAATGCTGCATATTTGAAACTGAAATTCTATAACCCCTAAGCAATAGCACCCAGTCCCTTTCTCCAGTTCTTGTTAGCCTCTACATTTTGTCTCCGTCTGTACTATATATCCCATGTAAGTGGAATCATACAATACTTGCCCCTTTTAGCCGCTCTGATTCATGAGCATAACAAGTCCAGGAGTACTCCATGTTACAGCGTATATCAACATTTCATCCCCTTTATGGCTACATGTTGGGGTGTGTGTGTGTGTGTGTGTGTGTGTGTGTGTGTGTCTCATTTTATCCATTGGTGTGGATGGACACTTGGGCTGATGTTAACATCTCACTGATATGAATAATGTGAGTGTGAAAAAGGGGCACACATACCTCCTGAGGCTTTGCTTTCAATTCTTTTAGATGCACATCCGAAAAGAGAATTTCTGGATCATATGAACTTTTTATTTTTAATTATTAGATGAGTTGGTATAGTATTTTCCATACCAGCTACACCATTTTATATTCCTACCAGAAGAACACAAGAGTTTTCATTTCTCCACATCCTTGTCCTCAGCACTCATTATTTCTGATTTCTTTCTTATTTTGCTGGAATTTTGGAGCATTTCTGTTGTTTTAATGTTTTTCTTGGGGCCAGGGAGATGGCTCAGTGGAATAAGCGCTTGCCCGGCAAGCACAGGGCCCTGAGTTCAATCCCTGGTTCCGCTAAATAAATAACTAAAAATAAAATGTTTTTCTTTTTCTTTTTCTTTCCTTTTTTTTTTTTTTTTTTGGCGGGGGGAAGGTCTCACTATGCAGTTCAGGCTGGCTTTGAATTCATTATGTAGCCCAAGCTGGTCTCAAACTCCCAGCAATCCTCCTGCCTCAGCCTCCAGAGTGCTAGAATTATAGGCATGCAAGACCATGCCTGGATTTGGAGGGTTTTGACGCCATCCTGATAGATGTGAGGCAGTCTGTCCTTATGGTTTTGCTTTGCTTTTTCCTAGTGACTAAAACTGTTCAACATCTTTTCATGTGCTTGTTTTTCACCTCTTTGAAGGAATTTGCTTGGGTTTTTTTTTGTTTTTGTTTTTGTTTTTTTCTTGTTTTTTATTTTGCAGAGCCAGGGATTGAACTCAGGCTCTTGCGCTTGCCAGGCAAGCACTTATTCAGCTGAGCTATTTCCCCGGCCCCTGAAGGAATTTGTTTTATTCCAATGAAGAGATGGACTGATCCAGCAATCATCCACCTCTAATCCCCGTAGACTAAGTCCCAGTATTTCACTATGGATTAATC
>NW_004524624.1:11054196-11056861 GCF_000260255.1 Octodon degus | reverse complement strand
CCTTTTTGAGACAGGGTCTTGCTTTGCAGTTCACACTGGACTTGAGCTCATTTTGTAGCCTAGGCTGGTCTCAAACTTGCAGTGATCCTCCTGCCTCAGCCTCCTGAGTGCTGGGATTACAGAAATGGTAGACTGAATATAAGAGACAGAAGGAGGCTTGTCTTGCTTTCTTGTTGCTCTTGCTGTCTTCGCCATGAATGGTTATGGACTGAAACCTCTAAAAATTGTGAGCTAAATAAATCTTCCCTACCGTTAACTTTAGGAATTGATTATTTTGTCTCAGGAATGAGAGAAAAGTAACTAAGATACCTTATTGCAGCTAGCACTATCCACAGTCCTGGGGAAATACAATATGACACAACTCAGCAGAGCGTGGCAGTGCATGCCTGTAATCCCAGAAATTGGGATGCTATAGTAGAAGGGTCACTGTGAATTTGAAGCCAGCCTGGGCTACATAGTGAGCTGAAGCCCAGCCTGAATTATGTAGTGAGACGGTGTCTCAAAAACAAACAAAGAAAAGGGCTGGGATATAGTGCAGTGCAGAAGCACCTGCCTGGAAAGTACAAGGTCCTGAACTTGATTCCTGGTACAAAGAAAGAGAAGGAGGAGGAGGAGAAAGAGGAGGAAGAAGAAGAGAAAGACGAAGAGGAGGAAGAGGAGGAGGAGGAGGAGGAAGAGGAGGTTCAGCTGATGATACAGCTTATGCCAGGCAAGTGCTTATTCTACTGAGCTATCTCCCCAGCCCAAATGTCAGGAGGACTTTTTTTTTTTTTTTTCCAGAGCTAGGGATTGAACTCAGGCTCTTGCACTTGCCAGTCAGCACTTATTCCACTGAGCTATCTCCCCAGCCCCTGATATAGCTTATAGGCACAAGCACCTGCCTGGCAAGCACACGGTCCTCAGTTCAATTCTTTCTAACCCCCAAAAAACAGATGATAGGAGGGTAACAATGGTTAATACATTATGCATTATTATCTTTAGTTAGTTAGAATACAAGATAGAGGCATTTCATTTTTATTTATTTTTGTATTTATGCAGTTAGTACAGGGTCTCACTACCTACCTTGTATTCATAGTGATCCTCCTATTTCATCCTCCCCAGTGCTGAGATTACAGGCATGCGCCACCATACTGGGTCTTGGCGGCCAGCTCAGCATGCCTGGGGGCGGGGCCAGCATGGCATGTGGTGCCAGGGATCGAATCCCAGTCTCTGCGCTTGACTAAGCAGGTACTTATTTTGCTGAACTATCTCACTGACCCTACACATTTAATTTTCCACACAACTTTAGCACAAGCCTTTCTTTTCAATGAACTAAGAGAAATTAGTAGTATAACTATCTTATTTCATATATATATAATATATATTTTCTTTTCCCTTCCTTTTCTCCATTCCCTGATCCCAGTTTCTCTTTGCGCTTGAAGTTTCTTCTCATTTTACAATATCTATTCTACATTTGGATTTATTTCTCTTGGATCATATTGTCACCAGGGAGACAATATGATGGGGGATTTTGTGTGTGTGTGTGTGTGTGTGTGTGTGTGTGTGTGTGTGTGTGCTTTTTTGGTCCTTTTGAGACAGGGTCCCTCTATGCATCTCAGGCTGGCCTTGAGCTCACTTTGAAGCCCAGGCTGGTCTCAAATTTACAATGATCCTTCTGCCTCAGCCTCCTGAGTGCTGGGATTAAAGGTTTGTGCTGCTCTGACTGGCAACAATACGATGTTTACACATGCACATCTGGTTTGTTAGTATGATCTCAAGTTGCATCCATTTGACTATAAAAGTCTCCCGTTTATCCTTTTTTTTTAAAAAATGTTATTTAGGACAGGATCTACAGGGTCTCACTACACACATCAGATTGGACTCATAGTGATTCTCCTGTTGTCAGCCTCCCAAGTACTGGGATTACCGGCACGCACCTCCATGCCCAGTCTCAATCACTGTTTCAGCGTGTCCCAGGGGCAGCGCCAGCACAGCACACTGGGGATTGAACCCTGGCAGATGTGCTCTGCCTAAGCAGATGCTTTAGTTCACTGAGCTAGCTGGCCAGCCCTATCCTCCTTTATAGCTGAGTAGTACTCCATTGTCTAAAAAGGCCACATCTTCTTTATCTATTCCTGGGTTGATGGGCATTTGGGTTGTTTCTAAGATCTCGATATTACAAATTGTACTGCTGTAAACATGAGCACACATATATCACTGTGATACAATGTTTTTAATTCTTCTAGGAAGATACCCAGAAGGTGAATAGCAGGTTCAATAGAACCTCTAGTCCAAGTTTTGTTTTGTTTTTTAGTCCAAGTGTTTTTGAGGAATCTCTCCATACTGACTCCAACAGTGGTTGCCCCAGTCTATACTCTCACCAACAGTGAAGAATTCCTTTTCCTGACAGCCCCTCCAGCTTTTATTATTGGTTGATTTCTTAAAAGACAGCCATTCTTTCTAGGGTGAGATGGAATCTCAGCATTGTTTTAACTTGCATCTCTTGTAAGACCATTGATATTGAACATTATTTCATATATTTCTTTGCTGCTTGTATTTCTTCATCTGAGAAGTATGTATCCATTTCAGAAGTCTGTGTTTGGATTGGGTCTTTTTTTTTATTTATTTATTTTTATTTATTACATTTATTTATTGTGTGTGTGTGTGGCCAGCTCAGCCCACCAGG
>NW_004524624.1:11050289-11053800 GCF_000260255.1 Octodon degus | reverse complement strand
TATCTATCTATCTATCTATCTATTTATTTATTTATTTATTATTGGCAGTTCCAGGGAGAGAACTCAGGACCTTGAGCTTGCCAGGCAAGCACTTATTCCACTGAGCTATCTCCTTGGCCCCACTGATAGTAATCTTTTGTCTGAGGAACAGTTGATACTTCCTACATTGTGGATTGTCTACTCACTCTGTTGGTGGTTTCTCTTGCTGTGCAAAAGCTTTTTAATAAGATGAGATCCCAGTTGTCGATTCCTGTGCATAGGCAGTTAAACTTTAATTTAAAAAAAAATCTTTTATTGGGCCCACAAGATAGCTCAGAGGACTAAGTGCTTGCTTAGGCAAGCACAGAGACTGGGGTTCGATCCCCCTTACTGCATTCTGTGCTGTACCCACCCCAGGCATGCTGAGCCAGCGACCCAGTTCGAGTGGTGGTGCAGGCCTGTAATCCCAGCGCTGGGGAAGCTGAAGACAGGAGGATCACTGAGTCCAAGCTGGGTAATAAGGCCCTGTACCAAACACATAAATAAAAAATAAAGGGCTGGGGAGATAGCTCAATAGAATAAGTGCTTGCCTGGCAAGCACAAGGTCCTGTGTTCAATCCCAAGTACCGCAAAAAATAAAATAAAATAAAATTTTATTTATTTGGTACAGGGTCTTGATACCCAGTTGAAACTTGTAGTGATCCTCCTGCCTTAGACTCTACAGTGCTGGGAATACAAGCATGCACCACAACACCCGGGGTTCTGGGGCCAGCATGGCACCCAGTACTGGGGATGGAACCTGAGTCCTCCTGCTTGCCGGGCAGGCGCTTAGACGACCGAGCTGTTTCCCCAGTCCCAAGGCAGTTCAACTTTAAAGCCAGTATTTTTACCTAATAGCTAAGCAATATCATGTCTCAGAGTGCCTGGCATGGAGCAGTAGATAGTTGTTAAATATCTGTCCCTGAATGAACAAAATACATACAGTGGGCTGCTTTCCTAGGATTCCTCTTCTGCTTGGCTTTTTTTTTGGATGATCTCCTACACTATTGGTTTATGTTAGTGATCACAACTCAGCGGCTTATTATAAGAAGGGCTGAATGCATGTGAACACGTTCAGTTGTAGCAAAACTTTAGCACTTCTACACTCCCCTCCCCCATGCCCTGTGCTGCGGGTTTCAACTCAGGCCTTTGCACTAAGCCACATCTTCAACTTTTTTTTTTTTTAAATCTGAAATCGAACTCAAGACCTCAGGCTTGACAGACAGGCGCTGTGCCACTGAGCCATATCTCTCCATCCCCTCAAGATTTTTCACTCGCTTTTTTGTTTTTTAATTATTTAATCATTTATTTGATACAGGATCTCACTATGCAGCTCAGACTCATAGTGATCCTGCTGTCTCAGCCTCCCCAGCCATGGGATTACAGGTGTGCACCACCACGTCCGGTTTCGGTGGTGGGCACAGTGTGGCCCGGGTTCTGGGGATCTAACTGGGGGGGTCCTTGTGCTTGCCAGACAGGCACTCAGACCACTGAGCTATCTCCTCAGCCCACCTTTCTTGTTGAGACAGGGTCATACGTAGTTCAGGCAGGTTAGCCTTGAATTTGTGGCGATCCCCGCGACTGGTGGGATTACAGGCGTGTGCCACCACAGCTGGCCACACTTACTTTTTTTTTTTTTTTTGGCGGAACCGGGGATTGAACTCGGATCCTTGCGTTTGCACACTTACTTTTAACACGAGGAAAACTGCAAAGTGGCCTAACTTCTGCTGTAGGCGACAATGACTGCCCAGTAACCTAACTAACTGGATTTAGCTGGGGAAGGCCAACGGCCGGCGCAGGGAGCCTTTCAGGATTTGGCAACGCCTGCGCGCCGAGGCGCCGCGGGAGAGCGCTCACTGCGGCTGCGCAGTCGCGTCCCGCCTCCCGGAGTCACGTGTCGGAGGGCCGCAGCGTGGCGGCGGCCGTGTCTGTAGCGACGGCAGGCCGTAGGGCAGTCCGAAGGTTTCCGGTTCCGGTGTAACGTTCGGGCTCCGTCTCAGGGGCTGAAGTTTGTGAGGTGAGTAGTGGCCCTGGCCAGGGACGAGATCCTCCGTTTCGACCGATGGGGACCGAGGCAGAGGCCCGGGGCAGGAGCCGGGCAGGAGAGCCGGGCGGGAAAGCGACTGAGGAAAGTGGCTGGTTGTGTGCAGAAGGGGCTGGAATGAAATTGCTGGGAAAAGAAGGGCGGGGGCGGGAAGGGGACGCGGTGGGGAGACGGCTCGGAGGTAGGAGTTGGGCTGCAGCTGGGTTGGGAAGACCTGGCCAGGTGGGAAGACGGAGCAAAACCGGAAGAATGGAGGTTTCTCGGGGGGGGAAACGGGGGTTCTGTCTAAGAAGGGTAAAGATTCCAGAAGATTGGGTTCTGCTACCTGTTCATTCAGAGGGCAGGGTTCTGCCTTACTCTCCTCTCCCATCCCAGCTACTACCACTGTACAGTATTGTTGAGCGTTCGATTCCTGCCAAAGCAAGTTACTGTTTAAACTTTCCTTCTTTATTGGCTGTTTAGTTTTCACATCTCTGTACCGGGGTTGGGTTGAACTTGAATGCATTCGTTAATGAGGTGGTGGAACGCACATTTCATCGGGTAATACTGGAACTTAATTCATTGCTTGGGTTTTCAACTTCCTTATACTTTCTAGCCTGTCTTGCAATTCTAGTGGAATGTAAGCCCCATTAAGGTGAGGATTTTTGTCTGTTTTGTTCACTGGTATATGTGTCCTCAGCACTCACTATACTGACACTTACAAGTTCCTTAATATTTATTGAATAACTACTTTGTAGCTATGCCAAGTGCCCTCAACTTGTAATTTGAGTAAACTGAGGCTCAGAGGAATTAATTTGCCTAAAGGCTAATTATTGGTGGGGCTCAGTGTCCTTGCTGTGCAGTGAGCACTTTTCTTTACTCTTGGGTGCCCAGATGTGCTTTTGTATCCTTTTTGGTGCTTGTATAGGCTTCTTTCGAACAGTGTACATTTAGTATGTAAATATCTCGTGACTGTACAATAGAAGCACCATACCATTATTTATATAACTTGGATTTGTTTTTGTTTTTTGAGACAGGGTCTCACTATTTAGTTCAAGCTGGCCTTGAACTCGCTTTGTATTCCAGGCTGGCCTTAAAGTAATTCTCCTGCTTCAGTCTCCCAAGTGCTGGGATTATAGACACACTACTGCATTCAGCCCTTGATACAACTTTTTTTTTTTTTTTTTTTTCGGAACCGGGGATCGAACTCAGGCCCTTGCGCTTGCCAGGGAAGCGCATATTCTACTGAGCTATCTCCCTGGCCCCCCGTTTTTGTTTTTGAAACAGGGTCTCATACTGTTCAGGCTGGCCTTGAGCTCACTTTGTAGCCCAGGCTGACTTCGTACTCACAAGATCCTCCTGCTTCAGCCTCCTGAGTGCTGGGATTACAGGCATGTACCACCTCGCCTGACCATGTAACCTATTGCTTAGGCAAAACTCTGTCAATCCTTTTTTTTTTTTTTTTTTTTT
>NW_004524624.1:11048916-11049464 GCF_000260255.1 Octodon degus | reverse complement strand
TTTTTTTTTTTTTTTGGCAGAACCAGGGATTGAACTCAGGCCCTTGTGCTTGCCAGGCAAATGCTTATTCTACTGAGCCATCTTCCCAGCCCAGAAAGGATATCTTAAAACATCTTGAAGCCAGGTGTAGTGGTGCGTGCTTGGAATCCCCGCACTCACCTAGAATCCCAGCATTGGGAGGCATAGGCAGGAGGATCATTGCAAGTTTGAGACCAACCTGGGCTACAAAAGGAGCTCGAGGCCAGCCTGAACTGCAGAGTGAGAGCCTGTCTAAAAAAAAAAAAAAAAATCTTGAAAGATTGATTCCCAGATTACATATGATGAGTGGTAATCCTAAAAGGTTATCTTAGAAGTTGAGGTCAGTGTAGTTTACTAACTACTACACAGTATTGTCAATAAATAAAATCTCAGTACGTGGCTTACTGTTTGAAGATTTAAGGAGGTCAAATGTAAATGTAAAGAACACTGAAATTTTATACCAATTTATATTAAAAAATGGGCTGGTGAGATGGCTCAGTGGTCTAAAGCACCTACTTAGAGCTAGCTAA
>NW_004524624.1:11033614-11048816 GCF_000260255.1 Octodon degus | reverse complement strand
CTAAATAAATAAATAAATAAATTTTTAAAAAAATAAAGATCTATTGTGGAAAGGCCTTTATGAACTGTTTCTCTGCTGAACTGAAAAATAGAATAAAGGTACAAAGAGAATCCAAATGAAGAGACTCTTGTGAGCTGAGAGATTACTCTTATTAAGTCAGCTGTCGAACTATAGAGAATGATACAGGATTATCTATGTATAGAATTCCCACTGGTATG
This sequence comes from Octodon degus, assembly GCF_000260255.1. Lineage (NCBI taxonomy): Eukaryota > Metazoa > Chordata > Mammalia > Rodentia > Octodontidae > Octodon > Octodon degus. The sequence goes on along the minus strand of NW_004524624.1, from coordinate 11,048,598 downwards.
TATGAAAAACTAGAGAAATGTGATAGAATGTTCTTATGGATTCTCAGATTTTATACGTAAATAGCTAACATGGATAAACCTTTCTTATTTATATTCCTTAGAAGAGAAAAAAAAAAGAAACCCAAGGTCAGGGATGGGTTAGGGAATGCTTGCTTGGAAGTAAGAAAAAAAAGGCTTTCCTTTGGATGAACTTTGTTATTTCTTTTTTCTTTTTTTTTTTTTTTGTTATTTCTTAAAATCTTAGGAGTTGAAGGGGCCGGGGAGATGGCTCAGTAGGATAAGCATTTGATTGCCAAACTTAAGGATCTGAGTTCAATCCCCGGTTCTGCAAAAAAAAAAAAAAAATCTTAGGAGTTGAACCCAGGTATTGCAACTGCCCTTCTCTTGAGAACCACCCCCAGCTTTTATTGTATCTTATGATAGAGTCTGGCCAAGTTAACCTGGGTTGCCCTCAAAACCGTGATTCTCCTGCGTTTGTCTCCAAGTAGTGGAATTACAGGCATGAACCATGTACAGCATGGATAGGCTTTTTTGTCTTGTTTTAGTGTAATGTTTTATCAGGATAAAAAATGAAGCTAAAATTCATTTCTCAGACTAGGTTATTCTCAAAGATTGTTATCCTACAGCTGTCATTGATTGATGCTTTCTGAGTTAGGGTTAAAAATTAAATGGAGTCTCTTGCTTTAAAGTATAATTCTCAGGAAAAGCATTTCTCATCAAATGAAGTAGAGGAACTTATGTAGAGATTGAGGGTAGAGATAGGGTAGGCATTCCTGATATACTAAGCATTGTCCTCAATCTTTTTAATTATTTCTTTCTTTTTTTTCTTTTTTTTTTTTTTTTTTTTGCGGAACCAGGGATTGAACTCAGGCCCTTGTGCTTGCCAGCGAAGCGTTTATTCCACTGAGCCATCTCCCCAACCCCTTTAATTATTTCTTATTCTCTGACTTTTTCCTGGTTTCTTTTTAGGTGTAGTGTTGAGTCCTCTTTGAGTTGTCATTCTCCTTTCCTGGGAAAATGGCACTGTCTAAGAGGGAGCTGGATGAGCTGAAACCATGGATAGAGAAGACAGTGAAGAGGGTACTGGGTTTCTCAGAGCCCACAGTGGTCACAGCAGCGTTGAACTGTGTGGGGAAGGGCATGGACAAGAAAAAGGCAGCTGGTATGTATGGTTCTTTTGATGTAACCTAGAGGATGCTCACAAATACTGCTTTGAACATTCCCAAATTCTCCCTTTTAGGAGCACCTAAAGAAAGGTCAGGCCCACCTTGTATTTTTTCTTGGATTATAATGGAAGTAATTTAAATAATTAACATTTCTTCATTGCTTACTTTTTATATTGTAAAATATTTTGAATCTCAGGCTGACTTAATACCATACTGAGTCACTATGTTAGGTTCACTTAGGAAATTTGCTTAAGTCAGAAAGACATAATTCAGATTCAGTTTGATTCCTGAGCATAAGGAAGTCTTTATAAAGTACATTTTAAAAGTTCATGGAAGCTGGGTGTTATGGTACATGCCTGTAATCCCAGGGCTTGGGAAGCTGAGGAAGTAGGATTACTGGGAGTTCAAGGCCAGCCTGGGCTACAAAGTAAGAGCTCTAGGCCAACTTGAACTGCATAGTGAAACCCTATCTCAGAGAGACTAAAAGGAAAAAAGTTCATTGAGGAAGGTTTTGCTTCTACTGTACTAGTCTGTAAGCTATTTGGGAAATTTTGCATGAGTTATTCATTTTAAGCTTTGATGCTCAAATGTTAGCAGGATCTAATGGCTATGCTGCTCCTCATTCCAAAAAAACCCCAACAACCTATAACTGTATTTTTACTTCACACAACAGGGTCAGTTAATGTAACAAAATTTATGGGAGTGCTGCAGAGAACTTTTTGTTTGTTTGTTTGTTTTTTGCGGAACCAGGAGTTGAACTCAGACCCTTGTGCTTGCCAGGGAAACACTTATTCCACTGAGCCATCTCCCCGGCCCTGCAGAGAACTTTTTAAAAAATTTTTTTGTCCTTCCTATAGATAAAATTCCAGAGTTAGTGTATGTTATGTGCCTATTATGTTACATGTCTAGGATTCTATACTCTAACCTTTTTAATCCTACCACCTCTTTTTCCATGTTAGACCATTTGAAACCTTTTCTTGATGACTCTACACTCCGATTCGTGGATAAACTGTTTGAAGCTGTAGAGGAAGGCCGAAGCTCCAGGCACTCCAAGTCTAGCAGTGACAGGAGCAGAAAACGAGAGCTAAAGGTAGGTTTCAGTTCACTATCTAATGAGCTTAGATAACAAAGTTGTTGAACTTACTTGGCTTACACATTTATATCCACCATTAAAATACCTAACATCTAGGAGAGGTCCTTAGAATTAAGTAGAGGAGGTAAATTTGTATTATCACCATCTTATGGTGTTGTACTTAAGTTCATTTGAAATATTTGAAGAATTAATAGTTAGCTTTGTCCTGTTTTCATAGAGTTAGGAGTTTTGGTTCTCATGTTTCTTCACACCCATCTCCCTTATTACTGTATATAAATTGATTGCTCTAAGATTTTGTATCTTTTTATTTTTTTGAAGTTTACTAAGTTGCCTCAGTGTGACTCCATTGTTACCTGAATTGGAGATCTCACTGTTGCTCATTTATAGGTAGGTTTCTTTGCACTACACTGGTAGATAGGCTACCTAAAAATTACTGTACACTCTTGAGAGCTTACCATTTTCTGTATAGCATTATGCAGGTCATCTGGCCCCATGGGGTACAAAGTGGCAGCCAATACTCTTGTGTACTACACTTTGTATTCTGTTTTACTGATTGTGGCCTTTTTCAATATTAGCAGTGTCAATTAGTTGATCTCTTTTCACTCGAGTAGCCTATCTCTCTATCACATTTACCTTTATGTCTTTTTAAAAAACTTTCTGTGGTTCATATCAAACCTTCCAAAATGCTTTTAGTACCTTGCTATCCTATTGATTTCCAGAGACACAAAGAGTGACTAAGCAGTATCTACTTGGTTCTTTGGCTAGGCTATCGAACCAATAAAAATAGAAATTCTTGTGCCTTTTATTTTTAGAGCATTGTAGGGTGATCAGAGGAATAAGAGATAGTTCTTGCCTTTCAGAAAAAAAAAAAAAAAAAATAGGCAATTCTGAAAAGATGGAGGGTGCAATAAAATATAGTCAAAAATTTTAAAATCTGAGTTCCATATAAATTTTAGGGTTGATTATATAGAATTTCAACTTCTAAGGAGTTTTGTTACTTAAGGGGGAGTAATTAATTCACTGCATACACAGATCTCTACACGAAGATTATATTAAGATAGGGCATGCCTGTGTAAGAGCTTCTCATGCTATGAGTGAAGTGACTACAGTGGGTGGGATTAGTAAAAATGGTTTTCAGAGGAAGTATCTAGATAGCCTTGGGATATGGGTCCCATTTTGGTCCATTCAGGTCCCCACTCCACACAATATATTATGGGAGAGTCCTTTTTCTTGAACTGTAGGAGTTCCAGGAAGCGCTCGCCCCTGGCCGAGGATATGTCCTTGCAAAACACGAGCCCTCCTAGTGAAGAGGGGATGTCACCCAAAGCCTACCACCGGTGTGTACATTTGCTTTTTCCCATTGTCCCTTCCAGTTGGCCACTCTTGGTCCTATTAAATTCACCTTGCAAATTAGCCTATTTGAGTTTCCATTGGTGAAGATAAAGCATTATTGGGGAATACTGAAAAAGAAAAAGCCCTTGTCCTGGAAGAACCTAGTTGGGAGAAACTACCACCACTGAAAGACCTAACACTCGGCAAACAATATTAACAATATAGCTTAAGCTAATATGAACCAAGCTTTTATGTGCTAAGAAGATGTGAAACAAAAGTTTGATCTGAGTGGTTAAGGTTATGATAAGGAAAACTTCCTGGAGGAGGTGAGTTTTAGACAGGATTTGGTATAGGGGTTATGAAAAGTTGAGAAAAGGCTTTATGAATGTGAGCAGTAGCATTTGCAAAGATCTTGAGATGGGAACTTTTATGAGAATATGGGGATAAAGTTTTCTTGACTGAATTAGCGCAATGAAGTAGAGTAAAATGGCCCACTTGGTGGAGAGTCACCCTGCTTCTGGCAAGTAGTTATTTGCAAGGTTGCACCCTAATCCCCTGGGAAAATGACGGACTGTTGGTAGGGGCTAAAATAGTTCTTCCCTTCTCCCCAAGGAGAAAGATATAATTTTTTTTTTTTCATCTTGGGTTCCCTTAGGAGGTGTTCGGTGATGACTCTGAAATTTCCAAGGAATCATCAGGAGTAAAGAAACGACGAATACCCCGTTTTGAGGAGGTAGAAGAAGAGCCAGAGGTGATCCCTGGGCCTCCATCTGAGAGCCCTGGCATGCTGACTAAGCTCCAGGTTAGTTCCTAGAGACTAGAAGCGCAGTGATTTTGTGACAGGAACAAGGGTCTATTATTGTGATCGTGATTTGAAATAATGTTTAGCATTTTGAGAAGTTTTTAATTTCCTGCTTTACATTTTAACATTCCTTAATTTAACCAGGAGTATTACGGTAAAGGATTACTGAAATTGTTTACTGGGTACCTAGTGCGTGTCAAACAAAGTGTGTTACATTGTTTACCTAGTATCTACTTCAGGGGCCTGGGAGACAGCTCAGTTCAGTAAGCGCCTGCCTGGCAAGACCAAGGACCTGAGTTCAATCCCTTGTTCTGAAAAAAAAAAAAAAAAAAAATCTACTTCATTGGGCCATTGGGAAAATTTAATGAAATGATCAGAATTAAACTTAGTACTGGGCATGGGGGCACATGCCTATACAGTAAGTCCCTGACTTAATGAGTTTTGTTCTATTTTTTTTTTTTTTTTTTTTGCGAAACCAGGGATTGAACTCAGGCGCTTGCACTTGCCAGGGAAGAGCTTATTCCACTGAGCCATCTCCCTGGCCCCAATGAGTTCTGTTCTAGAAGAACATTAGTAAGTCAGGTTCCAAATGTCTGACAAAGTGAGTATTACACACCTTTTGCATAAGAAAACCAAATACATAAAAATACTGTAAATATGTTACCTTAAAATGGTAAGGTAGAGGCTGGAAGTGGTGGCGCACACCTGTAATCCCAGAACTCTGAGAGGCTGAGATAGGAGGATCATTGTGAGTTTGAGAACAGGCTGGGCTACAAAGTGAGCGCAAGGCCAGCCTGAACTGCATAGTGAGACCCTGTCTCAGAAAGACAGGGAAAAAAAGGTAAGGTAGATACTTGAGCTTTTTCACAATTCATTCACATCTACAAATGGTTGTAAAGTCAGATCCATTTCTATCTGTGAAAATTAGCAACTTGACTGTTCAAAATCAGAGATTTACAGTAAGTCAGAAAGATAATAAATTCTAGCCCCACATGGTCAAATTAGAAGACTGTCTCAAAATAAAAAGGTGGGTGGTGGGGGCTTGCACGTTAGCTCAGTTGTTTAAAGCACCTGCTTTGGCAAACTCAGTCAGGTACAGGGGACTGCAGTTCGATCCCAAGAACCACATGCTGCACTAGACCGCCCCCCTTAAGGCAGCCTGAGCAAGCCAGAACAGAAACAATAAAAGAATCCTCGGGGCCAGCGAGATAGCTCAGTAGAATAAGCACTTGCCTGGAAAGCGCAAGGGCCTGAGTTCAATCCCTGGTTCCGAAAAAATAAATAAATTAAATAAAATAAAATAAAAGAATCCTCCTCAGAAAGTGGGTGATGTGAGATGTACCTCAGCTTGAAGACTGGTTTGAATCCCCATAGTATAGGGGGATGTTTGGTGTGATGGCACACCTCTAATCCCAGAGCTTGGGAAACTGGAGCAGGTGGCTCACATTGAGTTTGAGGTGAGTCTGGACTCCCTGCTGATGAGTTCAAAAACAAACTGAACTATGTAGTGAGGTCCTGTCTCAAAAAATGAAAAAACACCAAACATCTTGAATATAGAATAGAATACAGAAAACTATTTTTCAGATATACAAAGAAAATCTAACCCATTTATAAATAATTTTAAGTTGACTTGCATTTAACAAGTGTTAAACAATTTTGATTTTTTTTTTTTTTTTTTTTTTTTTGCGGTACTGGGGATTGAACTCAGGGCCTTGCACTTACCAGGCAAGCACTTAATTCTACTGAGCTATCTCCCTGGCCCCAATTTTGATACTTTATAAGAAATAAATATTTCATTAACCATTTTAAAAAATTAGGGCCCAGTGCAATGCAACACACTTATTATAATCCTAGCACTCTGAGAGGCTGTCAGGAGGATTACAAGTTTGAGCCCAACTTGGGCACTTCAACATCTTAGAAAAAGGGTGAGGGGGTTTAGCTCAGTGGCACAGTGCCTTTCTAGAAAGTGTGAGGTCCTAAGTTCCAGTCCTGGTACCTTCCCCAAAAGGGAGGGGCTGGGAATGTAGTTCACTATGAAAATCTTCAGTTCAACTTCTAGTACTGAAAAAAAATGAGGTGAGGATAGAAGGAGAGGAATAAGATATATACTATTTTATATGGATGGATAGATTTTTTTATATGTGGTATTCTTGGAAGGAAAGAAACTAAAGGAACTAAAGATTTTTTTTTCTTTTTAATACAGCATAAAATAAGCATGTGTGGGGGCCTGGCCCTTAACTCAGTTCTTTAAGTGGCTGCTTCAACAAAGCAGTCAGCCTCAGGTTGCTGTGGTTCGATCCCCAGAATTCAAGCCAGCCAAACCTGCCCTGAAGGCATTCTGAGCCAGCCAGAAAAAAAAAAAAAAAGAAGCATGAGGCTTGAAAAATTCAACCCCTTTTGTTTTATTCATTTTATTTATTTTGAGGCAGGATCACCCTAGGTAGTACAAGTTGGCCTTAAACTCACAAACTTACAGTGATCTTACTGTCTCAGTCTCCCAAGTGCTAGAATTACAAGTGTATGCCACCACATCCAGATCTTTTTTAATTTAAAAATTTTCAAATAAGGGGCTGGTGAGATGGCTCAGTGGTCTAAAGCACCTACTTAGAACAAGCTTAGCAAAGCACAGGGACCGTGGTTCAATCCCCCAGCACCACATGCCAGCCAGCCCCACCCCCTGGTGAGCTGAGCTGGCTACACACACATACACACATACACACAAATAAATAAAAATTTAAAAAAAATAAAAATAAAATTTTTTCAAATAAGCCAGGTGAAAAAAAAAAAAAAAAACAAATAAGCCAGGTGGCATACACCTGTAACCCCAGCATTGGGTAGGCTGAGGCAGGAGGATTACTGTGAGTTCGAGGCCAGTTTGAACTATACAGTGAAACCCTGACTCAAAAAGACAAATTAATTCAAAAAATTTTGAATGAGGGCCAGTGAGATATCTCAGCAGACTAAAAGCCTGCTTAGGCAAGCGTAGGGACCCAGGGACCGGTTCGATTCCTGGTACCACAAGCCATCCCTGCCTTACGCTGGGCATGCTGAGCCAGCCACTGAGACCACATGAGACTGGGCGTTGTGGTGTACACTCGTAATCCCAGTACTGGGGAGACAGAAAACAGCAGGAGGATCACTATGAGTTTGTGCTGTATAGTGAAATCCTGTACCAAATACATAAAAAGGAAAAAAAAAATTTTTTTTTGAATGGTACAAATACATCACCTACTCAATACTAAAAGCAAATTAATCCCCAGGCCTTCCCCGAGACTGGACATGGTAGCACACTCCTGTAATCCCAGCTCTTAGAAGGCTGTAAACAGGTGGATCAGGGGCAGGGAGATGGCTCAGTGGAATAAGCACTTCCCTGTCAAACGCAAGGGCCTGAATCAGTCCCCAGTTCTGCCAGGGGAAAAAAAAAGAAAACAAAAACAGGCAGATCACTACTAGTCCAATCTAGTAGTGAGACCCTGAACCTTCCCTGAAATACCAAAAAAAAAAAAAAAAACTTAAAGCCAGGTATGGTGATTATACTTGTAATCCCAGCACTGGGGAGGTTGAAGCAGGAGGATTGCTGTATGTTGAAAAGGCTGGCCTGCATTATATGGTGAGCTCAAGGCCACCTTGTCCCACACTCAAATTTTAGCACTCTGGGCCAGGTGTGGTGGTACACACCAGTAATCCCAGCACTCCTTGAGGCTGAGGCAAGAGGATCATTTCAAGTTCAAGACCATCCTGGGCTACTACAAAGTGAACTCAAGGCCAGCCTAAGCCACATAGTGAAACCCTGTCCAAAAAAAAAAGGTAGATCCAACAAGATAGCTCAGCTGACTAAGCATCTGCTTAGGCAAGTAGGGAGGTTGATCACCAGTACCACTTGCTGCATTGGCCCTGCCCTCAGGCATGCTGAGCCAGCCATTAGCACTGGGGTGGCTGAAAACAAGAGAATCACTATGAGTCTCCCACATGCATTAAAAAAATAGTAATTTTAGCACTCTGGGAGGCTGAGGCTGGAAGATTGCAAATTTGAGCCCAGTGTGGGCAGGTTAGGAATTTACTGACCCACTAGCTTATTGAATGAATGAATGAATTAATTAATTAATTAATTAATGAAGCTAGAAATGGAGCTCAAGGTTCAGTAAAGAGTGCCACACCCAAAAAAGAAAGAAAGAAAAGAAAACACTGAAATGGAATAATTTATATGGGTTTTGTTGGGAGGTTTGCATGCATCATTTACATGTGCAGAATAGCCCTGTAAAGTAGGTAGTAGGTATTAGTTTCCTTCCTTTCAGGCATTGAGAGGCTTAGAGATTAAGTACCTGTTCAACACAAGTGGAATGTGACAGAGTTAAGAATCATACTCAGAAAGAGGGGGAAAGGGGCTAAAGAGGCTAAGGGAATGGGGGAAGAAAAAATCAAGATATATCTGTACACAAATGTCCTATGATGAATTAGGAATCATTTGTATCAAAAGAATACCAATAAAATTAATTTCAAAAAAGAATCATACTCAAATTTGCCTGTGTCTTAAATCACCAGGCTATGTTACTACCTAGCTATATATCAGTCCTGAAAGTTGAAAAATTCTAGTGCTCAGATTTGATAGCTTATCTTTACCATATTTTCTAGTCTGTATGCAAGAAAAGTATGTTGGGAGTCATTTGGGAATTTTCAGGTTTCTAGACCTGAGTATATTTTGGGCTTAGCATTTGTGTTGAAATAAAAAAGTAAAATTAACACTTGTTCAATTTTTCCTACCTGGAACACAGATTAAACAGATGATGGAGGCAGCAACACGACAAATTGAAGAAAGGAAAAAACAGCTGAGCTTCATTAGCCCACCTGCAGCTCAGGTACTGTGGACACATTACTCTTCACATTTCTTGACATCCATTCAAATGAGACTACAAAAGATTCCCTTTCACAGTCATCTGCCATAGCCTGCATGGGGTGTATGTGTGTGGTTTTTTTTTTTTTTTTTTTTTATTTTTTTTTATTTGTGTGTGTGTGTGTGTGTGTGTGTGTGGCCAGCTCAGCCCACCTGGGGGCAGGGCCGGCTGGCATGTGGTGCTGGGGGATTGAACCGCGGTCCCTGTGCTTTTTGCTAAGCTTGCTCTAAGTAGGTGCTTTAGACCACGGAGCCATCTCACCAGCCCCGGGGTGTATGTGTTTGTGTAGATCTGCTTATTTCAGTCCTTTTGACTTTTCTCTTTCACAGCCAAAGACACCTTCTTCATCACAGCCAGAGCGACTTCCAATAGGCAACACTATTCAGCCTTCCCAGGCTGCCACTTTCATGAATGATGCCATTGAGAAGGCAAGGAAAGCAGCTGAACTACAAGCCCGAATTCAGGCCCAACTGGCACTGAAGCCAGGCCTCATTGGCAATGCCAACATGGTGGGCCTAGCTAATCTCCATGCAATGGGCATTGCTCCCCCGTGAGTATAGCTTCATGGCATCTTCTGTCATATTTGAAGCTTGAGAAGCAGTAAGCATCTTTGAATGTTACTGATTCTGTTCTTCCAGAGAACCTAAAGTATTTCTTACATTTTCATATTTTATGTGATGTACAAATGCTGATTGAATTTCTTGGCTTCCTTATTTCAGAGTTTCATAATTTTTTCTAATTGATAGAACTGGGAGTACCATTATTTGTCTAAAATTTGAGCTAGCAATAGAACTAGTCCCATGGGGGCTTGTGGGTTAGCTCAGTTGTTTAAGCGCCTGCTTGGGCAAACCCAGTCAGGCACAGAGGACCATGGTTTGATCCCCAGCTCCACATGCCTTACCAGACCTGCCCTTAAGGCAGCCTGAGCCAGCCAAAAAAAAAAAAAAAAAATAGAACTAGTCCCTGAGTTTTTCATTCAGCGATTTACCTATTAAACAACATTTGAGTGTGAACATATGTAAGGATTCTCTATAATTGGGCAAAGATACTAGACTAGCTTTAGTGTTTCTGATTGATCTGGCATAACATGACTGAGTCAAGAATTAAGGGCTAGCAGATGGGTATTTACCTCAGTGGTAGAGTGCTTGCTTAGCATCCTATCCCTGGGTACAATTCCAAGCATTACAAAAAATAAAAATCAGGAGTGAAAACTGATAAGATTACACTTTACACAGTTTGCTAGTGTGGGGGGGGTGTGCATGCGCACACATGGGCGATTTGTAGTGCTGAGGACTAAACTATTGTACATGCTAGGCAAGTGCTCCACTATTAAGCAACATCCCCAACTCTACAAGACTGAGATTCAATCCAGTTTGATGCTTTTATTCAAGACTTTATTATTCATTGATAAAGGTGGTTTTCCCTAGAGTATTTTTTTTTTTTTTTTTTTTAGGGAACCAGGGATTGAACTCAGGCCCTTGTGCTTGCCAGGGAAGCACTTATTCCACTGAGCCATCTCCCTGGCTCCTAGAGTTCTTTTATATAGTTGTCTTTATTGGACTTTGCTCTGTCTTATTTTCTGTTCATTTTGGATTGCTTTATTGTTCCCTATAGAATTTTTTGTGGTCTATTTTTCAGGAAAGTGGAGTTAAAAGATCAAACGAAACCTACACCACTGATCCTAGATGAGCAAGGGCGCACTGTAGATGCGACAGGCAAGGAGGTGGAGCTGACACATCGCATGCCTACGCTGAAAGCCAACATCCGTGCTGTGAAAAGGGAGCAGTTCAAGCAACAGCTCAAAGAAAAACCATCGGAAGACATGGAATCTAATACTTTTTTTGATCCCCGTGTCTCAATTGCTCCTTCACAGCGCCAGAGACGCACTTTTAAATTTCATGACAAGGGTAAATTTGAGAAGATTGCTCAACGATTACGGACAAAGGTACCTGCCTTAGAATATAAGCCAGACACCTGTAATGCCAATGCTTGGGAGGCTGAAGACAGGTGGATCACTACAAGTCTGATATATGTAGTGAGACTCTGTAGACCCTGTACCAAATACATTTAAAAAAAAAAAAGATTATAACCCAGAATTCAGAAGAATTTGGGAAGATGACGGGAAAGTATTGTGCATTCAGTTCTATTTGGGGGAACTAGATAAACAGGAATTTAAAGCTGGTATTTCATTACGATTGTTATTCCTGGAATGTTTGATTTTTGCTGATTTGCTAATTATTTCTTACTTAGGTGAAAATTGAATTTGAAAATTTTCACCTACAATGACAGTGGAGAGAAACAGTTCAAACACTTTTTGAGTGACTAAGGAAAAACTAGCCTGGTGTTACTATTTGCTGCAGACAGTCTACCCACCTGGAAAGTTAAATTGATTGTATATTCAGTTCTTTTTTTTTTTTCTTCCAAAGTGAAGATTTCATTGAATTTCTTTTTTGTTTATCTGCTACAGGCAAACACTCAGGGTGAAGTAGAAGGGCTAGGGGTGATACGTATGTAAATAAAGGATAAAATAAAGCAGAGTACCTCTTTTTTCCTAAACTTTCATCAGTTGAACTATTACATGTGAAGTTCAACAAGGGGTATTATAAAATTGGAGGCTCTACCAATTAGGTGTCTCCAACTTATCTTCCTCTCTTGGTTTATCTTTAGGCTCAATTGGAGAAGCTGCAGGCAGAGATTTCACAGGCTGCTCGAAAAACAGGCATTCATGCTTCAACTAGGCTTGCTCTCATTGCTCCAAAGAAAGAGCTAAAGGAAGGAGACATCCCAGAAATTGAGTGGTGGGACTCTTACATCATACCTAATGGCTTTGACCTGTGAGTTTGTTAGTTAATACCTTTGAATATGGCTATACTTGTTTTTATGTTCAGTTATGTTTGTAGTAATGAGAGTTGAATCCAGGGCCTTTACACTGAGCTACATCCATGGCCTTTTGTAGTTTTTCTTTTGAGACAGGGTCACATTAAGTCACTAAATTGCCTGGGCTGGACTTGAACTTGCATTCTCCTGCATCAGCTTCTCAGAGGTTTTGGGGTTACAGGTATATGCTACCATATCCAGCAGTCTTAGTTTTCTCTTTTTCAAACACCATCCTTAGGTCTTATTTCTAATGAAAGGATATGCTAATGATGGAATTGCTGTCAGTGGTGCTGGAAGGCAGCTATGCTCACCACTATACCACCAGCGCAGATTGGTGTTGGGATAGAAAAAAAAATTGGGAATGACTGGGGTGGAAAGTGCATCCAGCCTTTGTGGGACAGTTTTCTCTCCTAAAAATTAAGTGTAATCTAATTATGTATTATGCATATGTACGTGCTAAAAACATGAAAACACATAGAGAATAATAGGTTGTTTTTTTTTTTCCATTGGTTTTCTGATACTCCTCTCTTGGCATCATCTCTACCCACATATCTTGTCTCTTCTTCCTCCAATTTTAGTACAGAGGAAAATCCCAAAAGAGAAGATTATTTTGGAATTACGAATCTTGTTGAACATCCAGCCCAGCTCAATCCTCCAGGTAATGTACAGATTACTCAAGGCTCTAGATAGAATTTATCCAAGAGAATTTAGCTGTAGCTATAATCTTGCACATACTCACGGAATATCTGCCCATCTTGGCCGGGGATATAGCTCAGTGGCATGAGCGCCTGCCTGGCAATCGCTAGGTCCTGAGTTTGATCCCTGGTACCACAAAAAAAAAAAAAAAAATCTGCCCATCTTTAATCTTTGTCTTCAATCTTTACCTTTTTTTGGTGGTAGTTCTAGGGATTGAACCCAGGTGCTCATACATCCCAAGCAGGTGCTTTACTACTGAGATACATTACCATCTGGTTTTTAAATTTGTATTTTCTTATACTAGCGATTGAACCTAGAGCTTTCACATTGAGCTACATCTCCAGCCATTTTTATTTTGAGACAGGGCTTCACCAAGTCTAAATTGCACAGACTAAACTCAAATTTGCAATTCTCTGGACTCAGCCTCTCAGAGTGTTGATAATGTGTGTATCACCATGTCTGGCTTTTCCTTTTCTTTTGCATTTTGCAGCAGAAGTCTAGGTTTAGTCAAAAAAATAAAAGGTTTTAGTTGTGACTGTGATTTCAACTAGCTGAATGCTTTGAGTAAGTCACTTAGAACCTTGAGAGTTTCCTTATATGTAAAAATACATAACTCATAAGTCTTCAAAGTTATGTGGATCAAGCCAAGTATGGTGGTGCATAATCTGTAATTCCAGCACTCTGTGGGGTCGAGGCAGGAAGAGCATAGGTTCAAGTCCAGCTTCAGCAATTTAGCAAAATTCTCTCTCAATAATAGAAAAGGCCTGCAGATATAATACAGCTCAATGCAAGGCATCTGGGTTCAATCCCCCTTACCACTAAAAAAAAAAAGTTAAGTTGATCATGATTGGTTTAATCTTTCACCAGATTTGGGATAAACAAGGAAGTAATAACCTAATTTGGTAATTCACATGACTTTTTCTTTTTCTTTTCTTTTTTCTTTTTTTTTTTTTTGGTGGAACTGGGGCTTGAACTCAGGCCCTTGCTAGGCAAGTGCTTATTCAACTGAGCTATCTCCCTGGCCCCACATGACATTTTCTTTACTAATTTAGAAAATTAAAAGACATTGAAATACAGGTTAAACGTTTATATCTGAAATGCCTGAGATCAAAGCATTTCAGGTTTCCTGATTTTTCAGATTTTGAAGTATTTGTGTAAACTTTGTAACGGAGCTCCCTACCTTCCCCTGTTTGGTGATACTAGGGAGAGGGTTTCTGTAAGTCTCTTGAGTTGCCCAGGCAGCCCTCTGATTTACAGTCCTCTCTCAGCTTTAGGAGTGCTGGCATTACAGGTATGCACCACCACGCCTGGCCCAAGTTTTGGATTTTAGACCATATCTTGGATTTTGAAGTTGGGGGCATTCAACCTGTGACACAAGTTGTAATGATCACTGAATATTACTGAACCAGATACTACCTGTCATTGTGATTCATTTGAAGAAAGTAAGGATTTTATTTTGGTTTTTATTTTACTTTATTTTATTGAGATAGGGTCTTGGCCTGTAGTCCAGGCTGGCCTTGAACTCACTAGGTAGCCCAAGTTGGCCTCAAACTTATGCCAGTCTTTCTGCTTCAGCCTCCTGACTGCTGAAATTACAGACAAACACCATCACACCAATTGTGGTTTTTCTTTCTTTCTTTTTTTTTTTTTAATTTTATTTATTTATTTGTGTGTGTGTGTGTGTGTGTGTGTGTGTGTGTGTGACCAACTCAGCCCACCAGGGTCAGGGCTGGCTGGCATGTAGTGCAGGGGGATTGAACCACGGTCCCTGTGATTTGCTAAGCTTGTTCTAAGTAGGTGCTTTAGACCACTGAGCCATCTCACCAGCCCCCAGCTGTGTTTTTTTTTTCTTTCTTTTTTTTGGCAGAACCAGGGATTGAACTCAGGCCCCTGCATTTGTCAGGCAAGCACTTATTCCATTGAGACATCTCCCCGGCCCCCAGCTGTGGTTTTTCTGTTGTTGTTTTCTTTTTTCTTTTTTTTTTTTTTCCTGGAACTCAGGCCCTTATGCTTGCCAGGCAAGAACTTACTCTTCTGAGCTTTCTCTCCCGCCCATTGTTTTCTTTTTGATACAGTACCACCATTCCCAGCTGGTTCTTAATTATTAATTTTTTTTATTTTTTTTT
>NW_004524624.1:11031888-11032691 GCF_000260255.1 Octodon degus | reverse complement strand
GTGCTGGGGGATTGAACCGTGGTCCCTGTGCTTTGCTAAGCTTGTTCTAAGTAGGTGCTTTAGACCACTGAGCCATCTCACCAGCCCCAATGAATACTTTATAAAAACATATCCAAGGGCCGAGGATATAGCTCAGCACCACAGTGCTTGCCTGGCAAACACAAGGTCTTTAGTTTGATTCCCAGTATCTAAATGAATAAATACAAACATCACCATATGACCCCTATTACAAGTTAAAAATAACAAATCAAATGTGGGGCACAGCTGTATTCCCAGCACGTAAGAGGCTGTGGCAGGTGGATTGCTGTGAGTTCGAGGCCAGCCTGGGTTACAAAGTGAGTTGAAGGCCAGCCTGAATTGCATAGTGAGACCCTATCTCAAAAAAAGAAGAAACCCCAGCAATTTGATATCATGTTGCTCACCTAAGTCTAATATTCTTTCTCTTTTGTTATGTTCTTTTCTCTGCATAACAGTTGACAATGACACACCAGTTACTCTGGGGGTTTATCTTACCAAGAAGGAACAGAAGAAGCTTCGGAGACAGACACGGAGGGAAGCACAGAAGGAACTACAAGAAAAAGTCAGGCTAGGCCTGATGCCTCCCCCAGAACCCAAAGGTACATGTCTTAATTCACCTGCCTGCTACTAAAAAGGTGGCAAGTTTCTCTAATAAATTCTTTTTTTTTTTTTTTTTTTTTGGTGGAACCAGGGATTGAACTCAGGTCCTTGCGCTTGCCAGGGGAGCGCTTATTCCACTGAGCCATCTCTCCAGCCCCTTCTAATAAATTTTGTACAGGGTCTCA
>NW_004524624.1:11029546-11031733 GCF_000260255.1 Octodon degus | reverse complement strand
GAATGCCTTCAAGGCATGACTGGCTGTCTTGTGTTGTGGGGATCGAACCAAAGCAACCGGAGCCTGACTGCTTTGTTGAAGCAGCCACTTAAAGAACTGAGCTACGGGGCAGGCCCCCCTTCTAATAAATTCTTGAGGAACCTAATATCTCTCTTCCAGTGTTTTCTATTTCTCAGAGTCACTCATGGGTTTTATTTTCTTAAATTCCTTGTTCATTTGTTTTTGTTTTTTAGACAGGATAATTCAGGCTAGCCTTGAACTCCAAGTGATTTTCCTGCCTCAGCCTCCCAAGTGCTGAGGTTACAGGCATGCACCACATCCAGTTCCTTTCCCTAAATTCTGTACTACTTTTTTTTTTAAATGTATTTAGTACAGGGTCTACAGGATTTTACTACATAGATTAGACTCGTAGTGATTCTCCTGTTTTCAGCTTCCCAAGTGCTGGGATTACAGGTGTGCACCATTCCACCCAGTCTCAATTGCTGCTGTCGCAGCATGCCCCATGAACAGGGCCAGCATGGTAGGGATAGAACCCCTGCTGCTGTGCTCTACCTAAGCAGGCACTTTAGTCTGCTGAGCTATCTGGCTCTACTACTTTTCTTTTTTTCTTTCTTTCTTTTTTTTTTTTTATAAAGACAGATGAACACATTCATTGGAGAGGTCATGTAGTTTATTTTTAAGTGTTATTGGTGGGGCTGGGGAGATAGCTCAGTGGCATAAGCTCCTGCTTGGCAAGCTGTAGGTCCTGAGTTCATTCCCTGGTACAACAATAACAAAAAAAAAAAGTGTTATGGGTTTCCTAAGTTTTGATTTCTCTGAAAAAATATACTAGTCTTAAAATTGATAAAGATGATAGTTACATTTTTAATTTTTAAAATAAAACAATAGAGCTTTATGTCATAGTATACACCTGTAACCTCTCCACTTGAGTCTGGGCAGGATGTTCACAAATTCAAGCCTACCTGAAGCACACAGGAAAATCATGGTTTTTTCATGACGCCAAAAAAGAAGTGGGAAGTACCAAAGAAATGAAATCCCGTGTCATTCATAATATAAATGCATGCCAGTTTTTCAGGTTGTGTGAACTTCTACAAAAACTGAGTTAGCCAGCTATGCCAATGCATGCTTGTAATCTTAGCACTCATGAGGCTGAGGCACGATGATCATCTTGAGTTCAGTGTCAGCCAGGACTACCTAGTAAAACTTGTCTCTAAAAAAAATGCTGAGTTAGTTGGTAGAATTTTCAAAATAAGTCATTGGAGGGAGTGAGTATTAAGCAGAGATTTGAAATACTAAGTAGTGTCAGTTGGGAGAGAGGAGATGACAGGTTATTCCAGAGGATTCATTTAGGAGATTAATTACTGTATTCTTTCCATTACAGTGAGAATTTCCAATTTGATGCGAGTATTAGGAACAGAAGCTGTTCAAGACCCCACGAAGGTAGAAGCCCATGTCAGAGCTCAGATGGCCAAAAGACAGAAGTAAGTGCCATGGGATTGGGTGGAAACCCAGGGCAAGTGCCTTTTCCAGCCTCTTCTGGGGATCCATATTGGGAGGGGAGGGGAGAGTCCTCCGTTGCTCTCTCTTTCCCTTAGCCCTGCCTCTGATCTTCAATGCCTTTCTCACTTGTGGATGTCCTTCCTGTCACGACAGAGCTCATGAAGAGGCCAACGCTGCCAGAAAACTTACAGCAGAACAGAGAAAGGTCAAGAAAATTAAAAAGCTTAAAGAAGACATTTCACAGGGGGTACACATTTCTGTATATAGGTAGGTGTCCATACCAGGCCAGCCTTCCCCTTAGAAATATTGAAATACTTCCCAGATGCTTAAAGCAGAATCATCACGGCCTAAAGTATACCCAGCACGAGTCCTTCTTTTTGCTTAATGACCTTAGTGTGACGTAAAAGCAAGTAAGTTTTTTCTGAAGGTGGGAGTTATTTTTACGGTGAGCTGATTCATCTCACGTTTTATTAAACATTATTTATTCTGCAGAATAGACATGTTTGGGCCAAGTTATTAGGCTTGCTTGTCCTTTGTGAAGTATAGAATATCATCCTAGAAGGCATTAAGATTTTCTTTCCTCAGTAATCAAGTCTTCTTTTATTTATTTTTTAATTATTTATTTATTTTTATTTATTACATTTTTATTTATTGTGTGTGTGTGTGGCCAGCTCAGCCCACCCGGGG
>NW_004524624.1:11024448-11029381 GCF_000260255.1 Octodon degus | reverse complement strand
TTTTTTTTTTTTTTTTTAATGCATTTGGTACAGGGTTTCACCATGCAGATTGGACTGGTAGTGATCCTCCTGTTTTCAGCCTCCCAAGCGCTGGGATTACAGGCATGTGCCACCACGCCCAGTCTTAGTCACCCTCTCAGCACCCCAGGGGCAGGGGCCAACACAGCACACCCAAGGATTGAACGCCAGCCACTGCGCTCCGCCTAAGCAGGCGCTTTAGTCTTCTGATCTGTCTGGCCGGCCCAATCTTTTTATTCTTGCTCCAAAATGTGTTTCTACATTATAAATGTCTTTCAACTTTTGTGTTGGTTTAATGTTTTCATTTTTATTCCTTTCGGTTGAATATCTTTTTTAAATTGCTTATTTCTGCTAACTCGTTCATAAAAGTAGTACGTGACTACAAAAGTAGTGAATGCTTATTGAAATTTAAAACTTTGGGCCAGAGATGTAGCTCATAAGGACATGTGCCTGGCAAGCAGAGGCCCTGAGTTTGATTCTTTATATCAAAACAAAACAAAAAATGCTAACACTATAGAAGGGTACTTACCAAGGGTCCCCTTCCTGTTCACTGATCTTTTAGGACACTATGCGTAATTCCAAGTAATAGTTTTTTTTTCTCTAGAAAATGTTCATGCATACATAGTAATGACATTGTAGACTTCTACAAAGCAAAGTTTGTGGGTCAGGAACAGTGAGCTTATAAGTACTTTGAGATGATAATAAATACCTGTCTCATTCTTAATAAATTTTGATTACCTACTATTTGATGTAAGATATATACTACTACACTTTGAGGAAAGATTGAAATCCTGGAAATAGACTTGTTTGCTTTCAGAGGGCCTTTGTTTTTAGGGAGAAAATCATTTTGGATTCATCTGTTTAGTTGCTACTCTTTTCAGACAGCTGCTAATGCTAAAATTGAAGACATAACTAAACTTTCCCTTCTCTAGAGTTCGAAATTTGAGCAACCCAGCCAAGAAGTTCAAGATTGAGGCCAATGCTGGGCAGCTGTACCTGACAGGGGTGGTGGTACTGCACAAGGATGTCAACGTGGTAGTAGTGGAAGGGGGTGAGTCTGAAGATGTTCAGGGAGACTGCCCCCAGACAACCCTAAGCTTAGTGATTTGCATCATGGGGAGAAGGGTATATAGAGTATATTTCAGAGCAGTACTTAGATAACATATAATATCTTGGGCTCTGTTATGTATTTGTTAGAGTAAAAGGCCACAAAAGTGGTTCCTGGGATTGCTTCAACTGCCACACTGTCTGATCATTAGATAAACTCAGAGGTCCTTTCTACCCCAATATCTTCTAGAGCTGTGGCAAAATTCTCCTTCTCTGTTTCCAGGCCCCAAGGCCCAGAAGAAATTTAAGCGTCTTATGCTGCATCGGATAAAGTGGGACGAACAGACATCTAACACGAAGGGAGATGGTGAATGGGGGTTAGAGGGGAATAAGTGGGAGGGCTGTGGGAGGTGGGGATAGTGCCTTTATCCATTCATGTTACCCCTTTCTTGTGACACTTCTGCTAACACTAAGTAGAGTTTAAGAACTTTAGGAAACCCCATTCAGATGGTGACCCTGCTAGGTATTTATGCAGTATTACACAATCATATGCATCAGTGTTAAAATTATTTTTTTGAGCCAAATGTGATGGCACGTGCCTGTAATCCCAGCACTGAGAAGGCTGAGGCAAGAGGATCACTGAGTTTGAGGTCAGCATAGGCTTCAAAGAGAGACCCTATCTCCAAAACAGGAAAAGCAAATTATTTTTCTATTGGCTGTTCTCACTTTCTGTCATGGATCTGAATACTAGTTATATGAGTACATTTGTGAAAATTGAGCACGTTGTGCATTCATATGTACAGTATATCTTTTTTTGTTTTTGTGGTACCAGGGATTGAATTTGGGACTTTGCACTTGCAAGGCAGACACCTCTACCGCTGAGCTAAATCCCTGGTTGTCATATAATTATTTGTTTAAATTTTTGCCTGCCACCATGCCCCATCTCAGGTGTTTCAGTGCACCCCAGGAGGTGGGGCCAGGGCTGGCATGGCATGCCAGGGATTGAACCCAGGTCCCTGTAGCTGTCTAAACAGGCATATTAGTCTGCTGAGCTTTTTGGCCAGCCCTTATTTAATTTTTTTTTAAGGATTAAAGACAAAGATTCTCAGATTAAAAAACTTTCTTCTTTGATCAAGAAAAAAGTACTTTGTAGACTTTGCAAGATGGGGTTATGACTGGTAGAGAAGTTCCTACCAGTCATAACACATGAAAGATCCCAGGTTTAATTCCTAGCCCTACAAAAAAAAATTGTTTAGCTCAATTCTCTGTCTCTTTTTTGTGGTGCTAAGGATCAAACCTAGAGCTTCATGTTAGGTAAGCACTTTACTATTGACCTACATGTCTATTTTATTTTGAGGCAAGGTCTTGCTACAGTGTCCATGCTGACCCTTAAACTTGATATCTTCGAGGTCGGCAAGATAGCTCAGTGGACTAAGTACCTGCTTAGGCAAGCACAGGGACTGGGGGTTCAACCCCCAGTACCACATGTAGTGCTGTGCCCGCCCCACCCCAGGGTGCACTGAGACTGGGTGTGGTTGCACACACATAATCTTAGCACGAAGGAGGCTGTAAGCAGCAGGAGGATCACTATGAATCTAAGCTATCTAGTGAAACCCTGTACCAAACACATTTAAAAACAACAACAACAAACTTGATATATTCTAGCCTCAGTCTCTTATATGACATTTTTCTGGCCATCATAGTTTTGTTGATATTTGTTATTCCTATCTTTAAAGATTAGGTTTGCATTTAACATCTGCAAAAAGCATTGCTTATTCCTTCTGAGTTTTTTGCTTTGTTTTTGAGATAAGGTATTGGTATATTGCCCAGGCTCATCTCCAACTCTTAGGCTTCAGAAGCCCTACCTTTATTCCTCAGTTGAGACTGCTAGTCAGGGTGACAGCCCTGTAACTGCAATGCTTGGAGCTAGCCAGGCATGGTAGCACACACCAGTAATCCTAGCACTCAGGAGGCTAAGGCAAGAGGATTGCTGCTTGAGGCCAGCCTGAACCACATGTGAAGACCTTGTGTCAAAAAAACACCCCCAAAATAGCAAGTAACCTGCAACCATACAGATGTACTGCTCTGCCTGGTAGAGAGCCATTTTAAAAAGTTCATCGTGGTCTTTTTGTCATACTTTTGTTGTCAGGGTACTTAATATACTTTCTTTTGTAAGCATTAAAACATTTTCAGTGGGTCATATGCTACCACGCTACTGTAATCCTAGCTACTTGGGAGGCTTAGGTGGAGAATCAGGCTAGCATACTGCAAGTTTAAAGTCAGCTTGGGGGCCAGGGAGGTAGCTCAGTAGAATAAGTGCTTGCCTGGCAAGCGGAAGGGCCTGAGTTCAATCTCCAGTTCCACACACACACACACACACACACACAAAAGTCATCTTGGGCAATTCATTGAGACCCTCTCTCAAAAGGATATAGCTCAAAGAGCTTGCTTGCCTAGCAGTGCACTAGACCCTGAGTTCAGTCCACAATGGCAAAAAAAAAAATTATTTTTTTTTCCCCTCCTCCATTAGGCTAAAAAGTACTTTAAAATACTCTTATGTTAGCATGTGAAGCCTGGCTCCCAGGTGCTTAAGAAAAAGTTTTTATTATTGACTGCTTGTCTTTTATTTCCTTATTCTCAGTATCTAGCATAGCTCCTGACTCATAGTAGGTGCTCAGTAAATGTTTGTTGAATTAATGTCCCTGCCTATTTGGAGCTTCCAGTCTAATATGGGGAAAATAAAGATTAACAGGAAAAAAAACATATTCCAACACATGGGAAAAGGTAATAATATTTACAAGAATTTGGGTAGACTTGATTACTATTTGTTTAGAACCTAGATCTATAGTTTCTTCTCTGAAAATTTAGCTATATTATCTTTTCCAGATGATGAGGAATCTGATGAGGAAGCTGTGAAGAAAACTAACAAATGTGTACTAGTCTGGGAGGTAGGTGATCATGTATAAAGCACTGAAGTACAGCTCTCGCCACCTCTCAATTGTTTGTATTGTCCAGGCGGGGCATTGAAATGGGGAAAGATGGAGCTAGGGAGAGAGCTCAGTAGAATAAGTACTTGTCTAGCAAGCACAGGGGCCTGAGTTCAGTCCCCAGTTCCGCAAAAAAAAAAATGTTGGGGCTGGTGAGATGGCTCAGTGGTCTAAAGCACCTACTTAGTACAAGCTAAGCTAAGCAAAACACAGGGACCTTGGTTCAATCCCCGAGCACCACATGCCAGCCAGCCCTGCCCTTGGTGGGCTCAGCTGGCCGCACACACACTAAATAAATAAATAATAAATAAATACTTTTTAAATAAAATAAAATTTAGAAAAAAAATGGGGAAAGACTAAAGAGCAAATAATTTCTAGAATAATTTGGTGCTAAACATTTTTAAAAAGAAAGAGATTTCAAAGATAATTTGGGGACTGTGGATATAGCTCAGTGGTACAGTGCCAAGTACAAAGGTCTTGAGTTTGATTCCTAGAACAAAAACAATAAACAGAATTCTGTCTCAAAATAAAAAATAAAATACTAGGGCCAAGAAGATAGCTCAGTGGAATAAGTGCTTGCCTAGCAAGCGCAGATCCTGAGTTTGATCCCTGGTGCCATAAAAAATAGGGCCAGGGAGATGGCTCAATAGAATAAGCACTTGCCTGGCAAGCGCAAAGGCCTGATTTCAATCCCCGGTTCCGCTAAAAAATAAATAAAAAATAACATACGTGCTGGGGATGTAACTCTGTGAAGGCCCTGGGTTAAATCCACAGTACCATGCAAAAAAGAAGTCCCTTCTTTTCTGAGTCCTGAAGACCACTCTTTATGTAGGGAGTTTATTAGTATTATTATTATTTTTTTTTAATTTATTTTATTTATG
>NW_004524624.1:11016321-11022521 GCF_000260255.1 Octodon degus | reverse complement strand
ATTCAGCGAGGTACATTGTTAGGCAGATACCATTAGGTCTTCAGAAGAACATTATATCGTGCCAGGCATGATGGCACATGTCTGTTATCCCAGCACTCAGGAGGCTGAGCCAGGAGAATTGCCACAAGGTCGAGGCCAGCCTAGGCTGTTACAAAGTGAGTTCAAGGTCAGCTTAAACTACGGAATGAGACCTTGTCTCCCCGCCCCCCCCAAAAAAAAAAATCACTGAATTTTGATCAAAGCTTCAGGGCGGGGTGGGGGTGGGGGGCGGGGAGATAACTCAGTAGAATAAGCACTTGCCTGGCAAGCTCAGGGTCTGAGTTCAATCCCAATTTCTGCCAAAAAAAAAATTTCAGGGCTGGGAATATAGCTCAGTGGAGGTTCCTTAGCATGTGTGAGGTCCTGGGTTTGGTCCCCAACACTGTAAGTAAGATTAAAAAGAAATTTAAGTTTTTACTAAAATTTTTGTTTCTTAGGGTACAGCCAAAGACCGGAGCTTTGGAGAGATGAAGTTTAAACAGTGCCCTACAGAGAACATGGCTCGTGAGCATTTCAAAAAGCATGGGGCCGAGCACTACTGGGACCTTGCACTGAGCGAATCTGTGTTGGAGTCCGCTGACTGAGACCGCTGCAGGCCCTGGCCTCCCCCTTGCCTTTCTTCAGTCCTCTCCCTGTTCTTCATGACCCACTTCAACTTGGCTGTGTGATCACAGACCTGTGCCAAGCAGGTCTGGGGCAAAGGGAGATACCTTTGCTCCCCCCCCAGTCAGCTTGGTACTTTCCTTTATTCCCTTATGTGCATATGATTAAAGAGTTATTTTTAAGATTGGTATCATATTTTTTACATGTTCATAGGCATTAGAGACTGGGTCTTAGGTGATCTTTTTTTCCAGACTTCCAGGACTTGCTGTGTAAAAATAAAAATTGTTACTGATATTTATGTGTATATGAAAATGGATGATGGATGGATGAATGGGAATGTCCAACTTCATCCTAAAGCAAGAGTAACAAATTAAATAGTTTCTGGAACAAAACAAAGCAGGAGGAGGTATTAGTGGTGAAGGAATGGGAAATGAGTTCTTTGCTAACCATTAGTAGATAAAAATTACAAGTTAACAGACCATCTTAGGTGTTGGCTCAGTGGTCTTTCAGGAAATGAGGTAATGGCACGTATGGGAATGTGTGTTCCGGCTGAAGTAGACCAGGATGAGGGCTGGGGATGTAGCTCAGCACACAGCACCTGCCTGGCAAGTACAAGGCCCTGGGTTCAGTTTCTGGTACCAAAATAACTCATTTTTCATCTCTTTTACTAATACAAAAAAGAATTTAGGTAATTCACAAATTGTAAGTTTTATATTGAAAAAATAGGTTGCAGAGATGGCTCAGTAGAATAAGCGCTCCCTGGCAAGCGCAAGGGCCTGAGTTCAATCCCCGGTTCCACCAAAAAAAGTCAAAACACCCAGAGTAAGCCCTGTGTTGACACATGCCTGTCATCTGAACATTCAGAAGATTACAAGGTACATCAAATTTGGGCAAGTTAGCAGCTTGAGGAGATTGTTACAATGTGAAAAAGGGCTGGGGATAGAGCAGTGAGGAGGTCCTGTGTTCAGATCCTTCTGGGGGGAAAAAGGTAGTAAAGAGGAAGGCTTGGGGCCGGGGAGATGGCTCAGTAGGATAGGCGCTTGAGTGGCAAACACAAGGATCTGAGTTCAATCCCCAGTTCCGCCAAAAAAAAAGGGAAGGCTGGATGTTGTGGTGAGGCCTGTGATCCCAGCACTGGGAGCCTGACAGAAGAGGATTGCAGGGTGCCCAGCATGGGCTATTTACTACTTACCAAGACCCTGTCTCATAGGTAGAATTTTATTTTTATTTTTTTTTTTATTTTTTTGGAAATACAACTTTATTCTCATTCTAAACGAAAAGGAATGGGAATGACAGTAACAAACAAGATTTCACCACCGAGTACTGTGATGTGACTGTAGCAGTCTTATATTTGAAACTCAAGGAAAACAACTGCGTTCCAAACAGCTAAATATGCAGGTACAAAAAACGAGGGTTTAACTGCCACACTCACTCCGAAACCCATTCATCTCCTTCCGCATCCCAAAGATGAAGCACATGTCTGCTTAGCTATCATAGGTAGAATTTTAAAAGGGACTTGGGATGTGGCTCAGTGCAAAGGCCCCGGGCTTAACCTCCAGTGCCAAAGCAAGTTATATAAACTATATACATGAGGAAGAAAAGCCAAGGACTGACAGTACCCAAATTGAAGTTTTACTCTGAAGCTCAAGTAGAAAAACAGTGAAAGAACAGCAAAATACACTGAATAGAGCTGGGGCACAGTATAAGCCAGGCAAGTGCAAGGTCCTGAGTTGGATTTTCTCCCCACCCCCCAAAAAAAAGATTGATGGAAGCGAATATAAGAATAATCTACGGAACTGGGGAGATAGCTCAGCAGCATAAATGCCTGCCTGGTAAGTACAAGGTCCTAAGTTTGATCCTGGTACCAAAAAAAAAAAGAATTAGCCTACAGATAATCCCAACTATATACAGTCAACTCTATTTGTGTGTGTGTGTGTGTGTGTGTGTGTGTGTGTGTGTGTGTGTGTGGCCAGCTCAGCCCACCAGGAGGTGAGGGTGGCTGACACGTGGTGCTGGGGGATTGAACCGCGGTCCCTGTGCTTTGCTTGGCTTAGCTTGTTCTAAGTAGGTGCTTTAGACCACTGAACCATCTCACCAGCCCCGTCAACTCCTTTTTGAGGAAGAACCAAGGAAAGAGTTCGAAAAAGTGTTGGAGCTTTATGCTGGTGGAGTGGTAGGTAGTACGTACCTATAATCTCTGCACTCAGGAAGCTAAGGCAGAAGAATTGTGAATTTGAGCCCAACCTCGACTACACAGTGAGACTTTGAAAAAC
Organism: Octodon degus; assembly: GCF_000260255.1. Classification (NCBI taxonomy): domain Eukaryota; kingdom Metazoa; phylum Chordata; class Mammalia; order Rodentia; family Octodontidae; genus Octodon; species Octodon degus. The sequence goes on along the minus strand of NW_004524624.1, from coordinate 11,019,606 downwards.
AGTTGGGAGCCTGGCATGGTACAAGCCTGTAATCTCAGCACTCAAGAGGATGAGGCAGGAGTATCACTTAATTCAAGGCCAGACCAAACTGCACAGGAAAATCCTGTCTCAAGAAAAGTGTTGAGGGGCTGGTGAGATGGCTCAGTGGTCTAAAGCACCTACTTAGAACAAGCTTCCCTAAAGCACAGGTGACCGCCGTTCAATCCCCCAGCCCCACATGCCAGCCAGCCCCGCCCCCTAGTGGGCTGAGCTGCCCCCCCATAAATAAATAAAAATTAAAAAAAGAAAAGAAAAGTGTTGAGGTCGAGAAGATGGCTCAATAGAATAAGTGCTTCCCTGGCACAAGGGCATTTAACAGTCACTGTTATCCATTAAAACACTTCCTGAGCACCTACTGAAGTGCCTGCTGATTTCACTGATAAAATTCAAGTAAATGACTTCTGGCTACTCAACAAATCTAACAACCTACCTGTATTTTGTACCTACATTATCTTCTGCACAAGAAAGGAGCTGTTAAGGGACCAGGAAAATGAATGGCTCAGTAGAATAAGTGCTTCCCTGGGAAGCCCAAGGGCCTCAATTCAATCCCCGGTTCTGGAAAAAAAAAAAAAAAAAAAAAGCTGTTGGTCTTATCCTCAGCATCACACACACAAAAAGGAACTGTCTTTTTTTTTTTTTTTTTTTTGGGCAGAACCGGGGATTGAACTCAGGCCCTTGGTGCTTGTCAGGGAAGCGCTTATTCTGCTGAGCTGTGTCCCCGGCCCCAGAACTGTCCCTTAATTGATAACTTGATCTTTTCCCATTCTGTTTACCCCAGGAAATCAATGCAGCCATGGCCCAGCATTTACCCTGTATAATTTATATCCATTTGAAACACATTGTCTTCCATCTTGGAAAAGGTAATGGCGCCTTGATCCTGTTTCTCCTTGCAACTTCAGTCCCATCCCTGCTGCTATTTTCAAAAAGTTTCATTTCTTGAAAAGTTGTCCATATGCTCTCTCTCTGTTTCTGCTATTGTTTGTTTGTTTGTTTGTTTGTTTGTTTCTTTCTTTCTTTCTTTCTTTTTTTTTTTTTTTTGTGGAGCCGGGGATTGGACTCAAGCCCTTGAGCTTGCCAGGCAAGCACTTATTCAACTGAGCCATCTCCCCGGCCCCCTCTGCTATTCTTTTTCACAGCCTTCTCAGTCACTACTTCATTGGAAACAACTCTTATCAAAATCACCAGTTATTGCCATGTTATCAAATCTAATGGTGACCTCAGGGGGTTTTGTTTATTTTTTTTGAAACAGGGTCTCGCTGTGTAGCCCAGACTAGCCTCCAACTCACAATAATCCTCCTGTCTCAGCCTCTCAGCCTCCTGAGAGGTGGGATTACAGGAATCTTCGAACATGTCTGGCTTCAGTCTTCATTTTAGGCTATGTACACAGCCACACTTGATGTTATTAATTTGTTCTTGACAAGTTACCCGGCCTCCAGAATATCTTTCTCTGAGCCCACTTTCACCAGTCTCTCCTTCTCACTTTCCTAAAGATAGCAGTTGGTCCTTCTGTCTTTATTCTTGTCTACATTCACTCATTTGCATCTAGGTGAACTAATGGATCTGAACTAATGGATACAGATCATCTGTATATGGACAATTTTCTTTTTTTGGTACAGGGTCTTACTATATATCTTGGACTTATAGTGATCCTCCTGTCTCAGCCTCCCCAGTGCTGGATTACAGGCATGCACCACCACATCCAGTTTTGGTGGTCAGCTGGCACAGCATGAGGTACTGGGGATTGAACCCCAGTCCTTGCACTTGCCAGGCAGGCACTTAGACCACTGAGCTATCTCTGCACAGCTTCCCCACCCACCCACCGCGGCCGCATTTTTTTGGTCTGGCTCAGACTGCCTTAAGGGTGGGTCTGGTGGGGCATGTCAAGTTGGGGATAGTACTGCAGGCCCTTGCGCCTGACTGAGTTTGCCCAAGCAGGCACTTCAAACTGAGCTAACCCACAAGCCCCTTTTTTAGTATTTTTGAGACAGGGTCTCGCTATGCAGTTCAGGCTGGCCTTGAGCTCACTTTGTAGCTCAGGCTGCTCTTGAACTCACAATAACCCTCCTGCCTCAGCTTCCCAAGTGCTGAGAGTATAGGCATGCACTACCATACCCGGCTTATGCTGATATTTCTTACATTTGTACTTCCTGCCTGGGCCTGTCCTATGAACTTCAGATGTACTTCTGCACTGCCAGCTGAGTGCCTGAGATTTCAAAAGTCATGGCTAGGCTGGACATGATGGTGTGTGCCTATAATCCCAACACTCCTGGGAGATTGAGGCAGGATTATAAATATTAAGCTTAACCTAGGCAATTTAGCAAGACCCTGTCTTAAAACTTTAAAAAAGGCTGGTGATGTAGCACTGTGTGGAGGAGGCCTTGGGTTCAATTTCCCAGTATGAGAAATGAAAACAAAAACCCATGAGACCAGGTGTAGTGGCAAACTCCTATAATCCTAGCACTTGGGAGGCTGAGCTGGGAGGGCCACTGTGAGTTTGAGGCCAACCTGAGCTACATAATCAAGGTCAAGGCCAGTCTGCACTACATAGTGAGACTCTGTCTCAAAACAAAACCAAAGGGGCCAGGGAGATAGTAGAATAAGCACTTGCCTAGTGAGTGCAAGGCCCTGAGTTTAATCCCTGGTTCCAGAAAAAAAAGAACCCTAGAGCCATAACTGAAATTTTGGTTTCCACTCTTTTTTTTTTGTGGAACGGGGGATTGAACTCAGGCCCTTGCGCTTGCCAGGGAAGCACCTATTCCACTGAGCCATCTCCCTGGCCCCTCCACTCATTTTTTTTTTTTTAACATTTATTTATTTATTTATGTGTGTGTGTGGCCAGCTCAGCCCACCAGGGGGCAGGGCTGGCTGGCATGTGGTGCTGGGGGATTGAACCAGGGTCACTGTGCTTTGTTTAGCTTAGCTTGTTCTAAGTAGGTGCTTTAGACCACTGAGCCATCTCACCAGCCCGCCTCCACTCATTTTTAATAGGACTGCTGCTGGTCCATCTAAGAAAATGGCCATTCCTCTGGTTCATGTATTCTCAAGGGGGACAATATCACATCTAAGGGGATGAAAATTGGCTTTCAGAGGACTAATATTAAAAATATTTGGGGCCGGGGAGATAGCTCAGCAGCATAAGGGCCTGCCTGGGAAGTGCAAGATCCTGAGTTTCATCCCCTGTACGAATGAATAAATAAATGTTTGATGGCCTGTCAAAGCTCATTTTATTTCATTTTCTTTTTTTTA
>NW_004524624.1:11011207-11015186 GCF_000260255.1 Octodon degus | reverse complement strand
TCTCACCAAGTTGCTAAATTGTCCAGAATGAGCTTTAACTAGTGATTTTTCTGCCTCAGTCTCCTAGAGTGCTGGGATTAAAGATTGGCATCATATCTCTTTCCTGGTTTTTTTTTTTTTCCTTTTTTGAGACATGGTCTTGCTGTGGCAGTTCAGGATAGCTTTGAACTTACTGTAGAGCTTAGAGGCTGAGTGTGGTGGCACACACCTGTAATTCTAGCACTCAGGAGGCTGAGGCAGGAGGATCATTTGGAGTTTCAGACCAACCTGGGCTACAAAATGAGCTCAAGGCCAGTCTTGAACTCATAGCAAGACCCTCTCTCAAAAAAGCAAAAAATAAAGAACTCACTATGTAGCTTAGGCTGGCCTCAAACTTGCTGCAATTCTCCTGCCTCAGCCTCTCTAGTGCTGGGATTACAGGCATGCACCACTGTGGCTGGCTGAAGACATCCTGTTACAGTGATACTTTCATACCCATTTTTAAAAAAAATATATTTGGTACAGGGTCTCACTATGTAGATCTATCTTGGAGTGATTCTCCTGTTTTCAGCCTCCCAAACTCTGGGATTACAGGTGTGTACCACCACGCCCAATCTCAATCACCATCTCAGTGTGCCTTGGGGGTGAGGCCGGCACAGCACGCAGGGGACTACACAGCACGCAGGGGACTGAACCCCGGCAGCTGGGCTCTGCCTAAACAGGCCCTTTAGTCCGCTGAGCTATCTGTCCAGTCCTGTATCCATGTTTATAACAACACAATAATAGCTAAATCTTGAAAATAGGCCATCAACATATGAATAGACAAAATGTATTTATACACAATGGAGTATTACTCTCCCATAAAAAGGATAAACTTGTAGATAAAGGGATGTACCTCAAGACCATCTATTAAATAAGTAAAATACACAGGCTTAAATGTCACATGGTTTAACCCACAATATAAAAAAGAACAAAATAAAAGATAGCAGGAAGGAGATCTTTCTCATTTGGAAAGGGGAACAAGAGACAGAAGGAGGGTGGCTTGGCGTGGTGGCTCACACCTGTAATCTCGGCACTTGGCAGGGAGGCCGAGGCAGGAAGAGTGCCACAAATTGGAGGCTAGCCTGTACTGCTTAACAAGCTTAAGGGCAGTTTAAACGACAAGGCAAGATCCTGTCTCAAAAAAAGAAAAGGGTGGATGGAGGGTAAGGGGATTAAACAAACAAACCCTGAGACAGGATTGCAAATGGGAAGGGAACCAAGAGATCGAAGGACGCTGATGCAGGGAAAAAGAGGCGGAGGCAGCGTGTACATGTACCAACATCCATGAGGAATATAATCACTATATACCACAGATAACTGTTTTTAATTGTATGTCTTCAATGGGATCGCAGAAACCTCCGAGTTTGCCCAAAGCATTTACATAAGCAGATGTGATGGAATGGAATGATTGTTCTGGGGCTGTGCTAAGCAACGTAATCTGTGGCTCTTTGGGAACTATGTTACAAATCTGTGAGATTTCATTATAACTTGTGAAAGTGAGGTCACGTTCTGCCAATTACTTTTTCCTCGCCTCGAAAATTTTACAGGAAGAATTTTCTTCTCTATCTTTTCCTTCTATAATCCAAAAGGTTGGCTAACCGTGAATGGTACTGCCCAAAGTGAGCGCGTAGTACCGTTTGATGTGGGAGTCTGCGTAGTAAACAGCTCGCTGGACCACGCGCACGCGCACTTTCTGTGGCGTTGTAAGATGGCTGCCAGCCATTTTGTCGTGCGTCCGTACCCGTAACCCGTGGCAGCGTCTACCGCCATCGGAAACGTTAGTCCCACAACTGTGGGAATTGCCACGATCTTGTTTTGTGAAACGTTTTCTAGCTCTTAAGAGACGTGCCCCGCTCCCAGCAAACCGAAGGCGGACCCAGCGCGCGAGCAACACCCTCTCAATCCTTCGGCTTCCACCAACTTCACCTTTACAGTTACAGCCCCCAACCCGCTACTCGCTCAACAGTTTGCGCAGGCGCACAAAGCATCGCGGCCCCTCCTCGGCCCTCGGGGCTTGTGCGCTCCTGCGCGCGCTTCTCCGACTCCTCTCTTGATTGGTCAGACTGCCCAGCCATCACGCCTCCCTAAGGCTGCGAGGTTGAGAAGGAAGCCGAGGGGCGGGACTAAGCTGCGCGTGCGCGGTGCTGTTGCGGCGCTCTTACTGTTGCGTTGCATTAAAAAAAAAAAAAAAAAAAAAAGCCCTGAGTAGGTCGCCTTGGGCCTTTTCTGTGGTAGAGACTGTAAAGGACAGAGAAAGATCTCTGCAACTGAAGGGGCAGTCGGGTAGTATTCAATTTACGATATTAGCAACCGGCGTGGTTTACAGGAACGTGGGGATAGGGGCGATGGGCTTCAGGGCGGAGAGCCGAAGAGTATAAAACCATCCGTTTCGGCCGCAGGCGTTTGCAGGTCCTACTTTGCGCGTAATTCTGCCCTTCCTACTGACTGGTTTAAACACGACCCCTGCACAGAGTTGCTAAGCCCGCAGCTCCGCCGCGCGGCGCGTAGGAGCCGCCAGCGCGCCCCGCAGCGGGTCCTCCCGCGGCTCCGGGGCGCTCGGCGCGTGGCGCGCCCCCACCGCCCGCACTCGCGGGATTGTTTTGCCCGCGCCGCCGCCGCCGCCGCCGAGGAGCAGCAGCGCTTGTGCAGACCGGGAAGATGGCGGCCGGCGGCGGCGGAGGCAGCAGCAAGGCCTCCTCCTCGTCGGCCTCTTCGGCAGGGGCTCTGGAGTCCTCGCTGGATCGAAAGTTCCAGTCGGTAACTAACACGATGGAATCCATTCAAGGCCTGTCGTCCTGGTGTATAGAGAACAAGAAACACCACAGCACCATCGTGTACCATTGGATGAAGTGGCTGCGGAGATGTGAGTGTTGGGGCGTCCGGGGCAGGGAAGGCTGGGGACGGAGAGGGACAGTCAGCGCTACACTCGGGGGGCTCTCGGCGCGGTGGCCCTCGCAGGAGCTGGGCCCCGAGGGCCCCCCAGACCAGGCTCCATTCCCTGCCCGGCTTGCCCCGGAGTGCTCTATTCTCGGGATTTTTAAGCCAGCGACTTGGTCTGACCTTGGGCCCAACGCCCAGGTCCATCAAGATTTCCGTATTTCATTTCAGAGCTTTCTAAGGTGTCTTACTGATTTTACTGAACCTTCGCGGAAATCGCGGCGTCCGTTGATTTCTTACAGGCCTTGCTTGAGGTGTGATTCCTGGTTTTCCTGACGGTAGGCAGGCTGTGGTGTGAGCAGTTAAGTCAGCTTGCCTCAGTGGCAAAGGTTGGACTGTTGTGTAGTTTTCGCTGACCTGAAACTTGTAATGTGGCATCAGGAGACCCAGATCTGGGTGAATGTCCCTAAAACTTGTGATGTGTTGTAAAGAAGGATTTGCCACGATAAGCGTTACGAAGCAACGTGAACACTACATAGATCTGAGTTTCCCTTTTGCTGCGGTAAAGTAGACTTCCTGATCCTGACCCAACCTGGAATGTTGTACTCTGCTCATCATTAATACCTTAAAATACAAAACATAGCTGGCTACTTTAAATGGACCGAAATATGTTTTTACAGAATGAAGTTGGCTTTCATAGGTAACCAAAACAGGAAATGTGATTTTTTTAAGCTGTATAATACTTTTTTTTAAAAGACAGAGTCTCCCTATGTAGTTCAGGCTGGCCTTGAGCTCACTTTGTAGTCCAGGCTGGTCTTAAACTCAAAACGACCTTCCTGCCTCAGCCTCCCAAGTGCTTGGATTAGACTTGCACCACAGTGCCCTGCTTTTTTTCTTAATTTTGCAACCTCCCCACCCCCACTTTCTTGCTTTACTACAGAAACTTACTAACACATGGATTGTTGCAAGAGATTGTGGAATCTTTTTATTTTTTATTTTATTTTATTTTATTTTTTGCGAAACCGGGGATTGAACTCAGGTCTTTGTGCTTGCCAGGGAAGCGCTTATTCCACTGAGCCAT
>NW_004524624.1:11007413-11009812 GCF_000260255.1 Octodon degus | reverse complement strand
CACCAGGGGGCGCGGCTGGCTGGCATGTGGTGCTGGAGGATTGAACCGCGGTCCCTGTGCTTTGCCAAGCTTGTTCCAAGTAGGTGCTTTAGACCACAGAGCCATCTCTCCAGCCCCTGTTTTATTTATTTTTATTTTTATTTTTTTGGCGGAACCAGGGATTGAACTCAGGCCCTTGTGCTTGTCAGGGAAGTGCTTATTTCACCAAACCATCACCCCGGCTCCCTAAACCACTTGTTTTAAACTTGCTATTGAAAAGATGTTTTGTTGTTCTTTGAATAATAGTGCTAAGACGTCAGTAGAGAAAACATAGGTTTGTTTACCAGTGGCAGATCAAATAGTTTAAGTTTCTTGTCATAAGGGAATTAGAACTTGTAATACAAATATGCTAAATATCAAAGACTCTCATCTCCTAACCATTGATTCATTATATTATATTATAATATACTATAATTCACTAGATTTAAAAAAAATCAGTGGTTTATAAATGAAGAAATTAAAGTTCAGAAATGCCAAAGTTTTAGCTGAAGTTGGCACACACCTGTAGTCCCAGCACACAGGAAGACTGAGCAGGAGGATCACAAGTTCAACCCAAGCCTGAGCAATACAGCAACTGAGACCCAGTATGAAAATTTTTAAAAAGGTCTAAGGGGGCTGAGGAAATAGCTCAGAGGTCTAAGTGCCTACCTGGAAAGTGCAGGGACCTGGGTTCAATCCCTGGCACCACATGCCTTGCCAGCCCCAGCCACCAAAACCAGGTGTGGTGGCACATGCCTGTAATCTCATGTAATCCCAGTGCTGGGGAGGCTGAGACAGGAGGATCACTGTGAGTTCAAGCTGTGTAGTGAGACCCTGTGCCAAATAAAGAAATAAATAAACAAGTATTTAAAAGGGATGATGTAGTTTAGTGTGAAGGCACTGGGTTCAATCTGCAGTACCACCAAAAGAAAAGAAAAACATAGAAATGTCAAATTGCTAAAGGTTACTCAATAAAATGGTATAGTTAAGATTTGCTTATCTATTAACTTCATAGAATAATAGTTAACATATGGTATACCACTGGTAGCAAGCAGTGCTAATGAGAGCATATTCTCCACCCTGTCTTAAAAGATTCTTACTAAATTATGCAAACATACATATCCTACCTTTAGTTCTGGTTTCTTCCCCCTCCAACTATAGTTGGGGAATTGAACCCGGGTTCTTGTACATGCTAGCAGGTGCTCTACCACTGAGCTGCATGTTATCCCACCTCTTTTTAAATTCACTTTATTTAGAGACAAGGTCTTGCCTCAGACTGGCTGTGTAGCCTTGGCTGTCCTTGAACTCATGGTCCTCCTGCCCTAGCTTCCTGAGTGCTGTGATTACAGCTGTGTGCCGCTCTGCTTGGCTTGGGCTCTAGCATTTTAACATCAGATGCAAAAATAGGTTACTCCCCATCCTGCCTTGTGGGATTACAAATGATAATTACCATATTTTTTTGTAGTCAGCAGTAATAAGTTACTGGAAAGCTAGATTTTTCTGCCTCTTGTTGTTGATACAGTGCCTGAATTTATTTCCTTGGTTGATATTAAAAGAGTGAAAGGTTGTTGTTCTAGGAGGGCAATGATTTTTTTGAAGTAAGTCCTATAAAGTTTATATACTAAAATGCTTTTGGCATTTTAAAATTTGGTACTGTTTTTCCATAGTGAAATGGAATTTAACTTTCTAAGATGGTTAAGAATAACTTGTAGTTGGCCAGGCATGCTGGTGCACACCTGTAATCCCAACACTCAGGAGGCTGAGGCAGGAAGATCCTTGTGAGTTTGAGGCCAGAAGGCCCTCTTTCTGAACTGTATAGTGAAGACTTGTCTCAAAAAGCAAAAAGGGGCTGGTGAGATAGCCCAGCGGACTAAAAGCACCTGCTTAGGCAAGTGCAGGGTCCACGGTTTGATCCCAGCACCATATGCCTCTCCAGCCCTGCCCTCAGGGCAGGCTGAGCCAGGCATGGTGGCATACACCTGTAATCCCAGTGCTGGGGAGACTGAAAGCAGGAGGATCACCCCAAGTCCAAGCTACATAGTGAGACCCAGCAGCAACCAAGCACATTAAAAAAAAAAAAAAGTATTTGTTTTGTGCTTGCATGTAATTGAATGTAATCTTGTAAATAAAGGCTTTTTTTAAAAAAAATTTATGTGTGTGTGTGTGTGGCCAGCTCAGCCCACCAGGGGGCGGGGTTGGCTGGCATGTGGTGCTGGGGGATTGAACCACGGTCCCTGTGCTTTCTTAAGCTTGTTCTAAGTAGGTGCTTTAGACCACTGAGCCATCTCACCAGCCCCAAATAAAGGCTTTTGAGAGAAATACCCAGATAAGTGAAGAGTAGAATGAAAAATAGCATGTCTGTTCAGTCTCATTTTCACTTA
>NW_004524624.1:11005834-11006844 GCF_000260255.1 Octodon degus | reverse complement strand
TTATCTTGTTTTGTGTTTATTTTCCTCCATAAGTTGACAGGGCTTTTTTGTTTGCTGCAGTATCCCAAAGCAACTAGAACAATGCCTAGCATGCAATAAGCAATCAGTAAATGTTTGCCAAGATAATGTTGTGAAATAGTTAATCACAAACTTGGAGAAGGGGATCATTTTTATCAAATGGAAACATAGTTTAGTAAAAGGTATTACAGGAAGGGTTATCTTTAGATAAAGGATATGGCTTTTATGTGCATTTGATATAAAACTTGATCAGATTTTCACTTTTATTTTTATTTTTATTTATTTATTTGTATTTTTAGGGAAGGGTCTACAGGGTGTTCAGGGTCTCACTACTAGATTGGACTCATAGTGGTCTGCCTGTTTACAGCCTCCCAAGAGTTGGTCTTATAGGCTAGCGCCATCACACCCAGTCTCAATTGCCATCTCATTGTGCCCTGGGGGGGGGGGCTGGCACTGCAGGCCCGGGGATCGAACCCTAACCCCTGATGAGCCTGCTTGCAGGTGCTTTAATCCTCTGAGCTATTTGGCCAGCCCAGATTTTCATTTTTATACTTAATTTCTCTCCCATTTTTTCTTTTTTTTGGGGTTGAACTGGGGATTGAACTCAGGCCCTTGCGGTTGCCATTTCTCCCAGTTTTAATGTAAAATGAGAATTGTTATGAAAAAGTAAAAATACAGACTTTAGAATTGGACCGAGGTTTAGATCTTAACTCCATTACTTAATCACTGAGAACCTTAATTTTTTTTAATCTATAAACAGATATAATAGTGATCACTTACAGGATATAGAGCAATCTAAATATAAGAAGATGGGGCTAGGGAGATAGCTCAGTGGAATAAGCACTTGCCTGGCAAGCGAAAGGACCTGAGTTCAATCCCTGGTTCTGGAAAAAAAAAAAAAAAAGAAGACAATACATACCTTTTAGCATAGGAGCTAGCACATAGAAAATATTCAGTTTGTTGCTTATTGCAATGGTGCAGATGATAATCTT
>NW_004524624.1:11004072-11005734 GCF_000260255.1 Octodon degus | reverse complement strand
TTTTTTTGGCGGAACCAGGGATTGAACTCAGGCCCTTACGCTTGCCAGAGAAGCAATTATTCCACTGAGCCAGCCATCTCCCTGGTCTGGGGTAGAAGAATTGCCATGAGTTCGAGGTCATCAGAGACTACATTGTGAGTTCAAGGCCAGCCTGAACTACATAGCTAGAGTCTGTCTCAAAAACCCAAAACAGATGATCAATTGAACTAGCCTCTTTGTACTCAAGTAGCAGTATTCTTAAGAGCTAGTAAGACAGGGCCAGGGAGATGGCTCAGTAGAATAAGCGTGTCTCTGGCAAGCACGAGGGTCTGAGTTCAATCCCTGGTTCCGCAAAAAAAAAAAAAAAGAGCTAGTATGACAAAATGAAAAATGCTATGTTCATAATACTTCTATTTAAAATAGTTTTCCTTTTTTTTTTGGTGGCGAACCCAGGCTCTTTGCACTGAGCAAAATCCCCCTCACCTCCCCTTAAATTATTTTGACTCCAAGTGTCCATAAATCACCAAGTTGCCTAGGCTGGGCTTATATTTACAGTGCTCTTGCCTCAGCCTCTCACAGTGCTGAAATTACGTGTGTATGACCATGCCTAGATATTTAGTCTTATTTCTCTCTCTCTCTCTTTTTTTTTTTTGGTGGAACCGGGGATTGAACTCAGATCCTTGTGTTTGCCAGGGAAGCGCTTATTCCACTGAGCCATCTCCCTGGCCCTTTATTTCTAATTTTTAAAAAAATCATTTATTTATTTATTTGGTACAAGGTCTTGCTGCGCAGCTCTGACTTATAGTAATCCTCCTGTTTCAGTCTTTCCAGTGTTGAGATTATGCCTGGTTTCTGTGGCTCGCACTCTGCACCCGGGATTATGGGACTGGCCTGGCATGTGGTATTGGGGATTGAACCCAGATCCTTGCGTTTGCCAGGCAGGTGCTTAGACCTGTGCTGAAGTATCTCCTCAGCCCATTATTTCTAACTGTTGAATGATTGATCTGTTTGCAAAAGCAGTGTGAAAATTTGAGTTGCAGAAAAAGTAGGATAATAGCTTAATAATTATAAAGCACAAAATGTTAAGATTTCCCTTTCAACTTTTTTTTTTTTTTTTTTGCGGTATTGGGGGTTGAATTCAGGACCTTGCACTTGTCAGGCAGGCACTTATTCTACTGAGCTATCTCCCTAGCCCCCCTTCAACTATTTTTTTTTTTTTTTTTTTTTTTTGGCAGAACTGGGGATTGAACTCAGGCCCTTGCACTTGCCAGGGAAGCGCTTATTCCACTGAGCCATCTCCCCGGCCCCTACTATTTTTGATACAAATTTAATGCAAAGTAATAAAATTCACTCCCTGTCTATTCATTATCCCACTTTAGTTAATTATCAACTTAATGTTCAACCATTTTTCAGCTATCCCCTTTATTATTCTCTCCATTACTTTGAAGCAAATTACAAAAGAAACAAACACAGATTAGGGGGAAAAAGTCTCCTCATACAGGATTTATTTATTTATTTATTTATTTTTGGGGCAGGATTTATATTTTAGATTTACAAAGTGCAGTTCCTTTTTTTTTTTTTTTTTGCTTTCAGGGCAGGTTTGGCTGGCTGGAGTGTTGTGAGGATGAAAGGACAGCAACCCTTGGCTGACTGCTTTGTTGAAGCAGCCACTTAAAGAACTGA
>NW_004524624.1:10998604-11003672 GCF_000260255.1 Octodon degus | reverse complement strand
ATTATTGTATTTGACACAGGGTCTGCAGGGTCTCATTATGTAGATTGGACTTGTAGTGATTCTCCATTTTCAGCCTCCCAAGTGCTGGTTTCATAGATGCCTGCGCCACCATGCCCAGCCACAGTTGCTGTCTCAGCTGCCCTGGGGGCGGGGGCACGCCCTGTGGGGTATTATTATAATGCCTATTTTGCAGATGACAAAACAGGCACTGAGGAGTTAGGTAACTTGCTGGTGTGACAGAGCTAAGAAGTAGTAAACCCAGGCATTAGTGTGTACTCTTAGCCATTATACTGTGCAGCCTTCCATGTGCATGCAATTTTTTTTATAATGCAGAAAACCTTCAACAACTTGGTTATTTATTCAAGGTTAAGCCATACAGTTTAACTAGGATGTGGAAATTTATTTTAGTTTTATTTTTTAAATTTTTATTTATTTATTTATTTTGGTAGAACTGGGGATTGAACTCAGGCCCTTGCACTTGCCAGGCAAGCCTTTATTCTACTGAGCTGTTGTCCTGGCCCCTATTTTAGTTTTAAAAGTTCAAATTGACATGTAAAGGTTACACATATTTATTGACCACCATGTGATGTTTTGCTACATGTATACGTTGTATAATGGTCAAATTAAGGTAAATATGTCTGTCTCAAATATTACTGTTTTTTGTCGTGGATATTGAGGTTTTAAATCTCTTTGTTTTTTGGTATTTTCCTACTTGGCAAAACTGATATCTGGTGCAGATTTGATGTTCTGATGATAGACATTTATTTGTCTTTGTTTAATTAAGAAAGGGAAAGCAACGTAGACATACAAGTTGTCTACTGTGTTAGAAACCTCGCTAGACTGGGGATGCAGCTCAGAGGTAGAATGCTTTGCTAAGCATGTACAATGCTCTCAGTTCAATCCTGGAATCTCAAAAGGAAATAACAAAAACCTCTTTAGATATGAGATTCATTTAGATGAAATAACGACAGGTTTGAGGGCAGAATATTTGGAGTGCACGTTGGTTGGTGGACGTGTCAGACTGCTACTGTATACTTTTTGCAGAATGGGGGACACTGGGCCTTGGGCCCAGTGCATGGTGTATGTGGTCGTCACTGAGTTGTGCGCCCAGCCTAATATCTCGTCTTTTGGTATTTCACTATTCTGAGAGCCTGAGACTATTTTCTGCAAGTCTTGCCTTTGAAAAATAGCTCAACTATTTTTTAAAAATAATTTTATGTTTTATAGCAGATGCGTAGGCTAGATTTGTAAAGTCTCCCGTGAGCATAGCCTCTGTGTGTGTGTTATTTATGTATTCATTTTTTAGATAGTCTTGCTCTGTTGTACAGGTTGGCCTTGAGCTTGTTCTGAGCCCAGACTGGCCTTGAACTCCACAGGCCTCCTGCCTTAGCCTCCTGAGTGCTGGGAGTACAGGAGTGCACCGCCATGTGCAGTGTGTGTTTCGTTATTTGAGTCAGGGTCTTTCTGTAGCTCAGGTTAGCCTTAAACTTGTGATCTTCCTGCCTCAGCTTTGGAGTGCTGGGATTACAGATGTTTGTCACCATGCCCTGCACAAAACTTTTTAATCATGTGTTATGTATACAAATGAGTAATATTTGGACTAGATTCAGTTTCTAATTTTGAATTCCAAGATAGCATTTGATTATAAATCTCTAGTTTACATTCAGTTTTTCAACAAGTACATTTATTTATTTATTTATTTATTTATTTATTTATGGTACCAGGGATTGAACTCAGGACCCAGCGCTTACAAGGCAGGCTCTCTTATTCTACTGAATTATCTCTCTGGCCCTTACTTTTAATTTTTAAAATGTTTAAAAATTTTTGATTAGGGGCCAGAGAGATGGCTCAGTGGGATAAGCGCTTCCCTGGCAAGTGCAAGGGCCTGAGTTCAATCCCCGGTTCCGCCAAAAAAAAAAAAAAAAAAAAAAGAATTTTGATTCACAGCAGTGCCTTTTTTTTTTGAATTTTAATTCTAGCACCTGAAGCTATACAAGGTTTCTGTTATAAACTTCATGTACTGTTGTACACATTCAGTAGTGACAACTATATGGTTCCACTTAGTATCTCATCATCAGAAGTGTCTGCCTGGCAAGCACAGGGTCCTGAGTTTGATCCCTGGTATGGGGGCGGGGTGAGAAATATATTTTTGAATTGTTTAAACACAGTCCACAGAATTAAAAACAAAATCAGAAACCATCCACAGTTACCCTAAATTATCAATGCTTGTCCAGTGGCACCTCGGTTCACAGACTTATTTCCATGATTCCATGGTTACAGAATGCCTTCCCTGATTCTGATAGGAACTGAATTGTAATTGTTAAAGGAAGATAGTTAACGGAAGACCGAACTAAGGTGACTTTTGGATAGGGAAGAATCCCAGCTCTTGGGAGGTGTTAACAGTACAGATGTGAAGAGTGCAAGAATGTTCGAGCCAGTGCGATGTGTGGTGGCTCGTATTGCTAGCACTGTATTCCTAGCACTGAGGTGGCTGAAGCAAGTAGATTGCCTCAACTTTAAGGCCAGCCTGGGCGGTATAATGAGTTTGGGGCCAGCCTGCACTGTATAGCATAACCCTGTCTCCAGTCTCAAAAAACCAAACCAAACAAAAAAACAAAACAAAACCTAACCAAACAAACCCCAAAACAAAAATAAAGCCAGATATGGTGGTGCATGCCTATAATCCTAGCACTTGAGAGTCTGAGGCAAGAGGATCACTGAAAGTTTAAGGCCAGTCTGGCCTATGTAGTCAACTTAGGGCCAGTCTTATCTATATTGCAAAACCCAGTCTCAAAAAACTAAAAAAAAATTAAAAAATGAAAGACTATTCAAGCTAAAATGGTCCTGAGGTTGGTGTACCTGCTTAGTTAAAGGAGCAGCAAGAAAACATTTGTAGCTGGAAAGAAATACATAAAAAGCAGCTTCGATAGCAGATAAACTTAAGAGATGATGGTGGGGAAGGGGAGGGTGTCTATTTTAAAACTATATTTACTGAGATATAACTCACAGATATAAAATTCATTCATTTAATCTGCAAGCAGGCACAGGGGCCAGGGGTTCCATCCCTGGGCCTGCCATGCCAGCCCTGTCCCTGGGGAGCACTGAGATGGCTATTGAGACTGGGCATGGTGGTGTGCTCTGTAATCCCACCTCTTAGGAGACTGTAAACAGGCAGATCACTAGGAGTCTGATATAGTAGTGAGATCCTGAACACCCTGTAGACCCTTCCCTAGAATTAAAAAAAAAAAAAAAAAAAAAAAAAGGAAGAAAAATCATTCATTTAAAGTATACATTTCAGTTCTTTTAATCTAGTCAGAGTTGTGCAGCAGTCATCATGGGATGTTTAGTGCTTAGATTGTTTTTAGGGCCTGGCAGCTCGAAGGAACCAACTGGAGAGGAAATGTCTATAAGAAAGGGATGTGGAATAAAATAGGAGAGTAAGGCTAGAGGAAGAGGTCCAGAGACAAGACTTTTGGGCATTCTGGTATTTTAGATGCTTTTTCTAACGTACTTGGGAGTTGTGGAGATAGCTCAGTAGAATAAGCACTTGCCTAGCAAGCACAAGGTTCTGATTTCAGTCCCCGGTACTACAAACAAAACAAAACAAAACAAGAAATGTACTTGGTCTTTTTTTTTTTTAAGACAAGGTCTCACTATGTAGTCCAGACTGGCCTGTGTAGCTCAGGCTGGCTTCAAATTCATGGAGGTTCCTCCTGCCTCAGCCTGTCAAGTACTGGGGTTACAGATGTGTACTACCATGGCCAGCACCTGCCTTGGTCTATTGAACTGCAGGTTCTTTTTGCGGTTCAAGGTAAGCTTTATCTTGCCTCCTCAAAGAAATAATAAATCTATTCTAATCTCTTACTAGTTCTGACTTTTGGTTTAGACTCAGTGGATTCCATGAGTGGTAGCTCTGTTATAACTGCCAGTTGAAAAGTTAGTATTACATTATGTCTGTCTCTTTTGAATACCTACATCACCTTTCTTTCACTCTGTTGCTATTTTCATGAAATTGTAGCTAATATCTGTCCTTTTTTTTTGGCAGTATTTCAGAACATGAAACTAGCTTTATTATAAGGTATAGGATAATTTAAACTTAAAAAAATCTGTATATGAGACTTTAAATCAGTCTTCATGGTCTTCATTTAGTTGCTTTGTGTTTCACATGGACAAGGGTAAAATTACATCCCTGGCCCTAAGTTGGTTTGAAGCATTATTTATGGTTAGTATAAAACATCATTTTACTGTACCAGATCCCATAGTAAGCTGTTATCTTTGTAGCAAATAAGCATTCTTTTTTTTAGTATAATTTTTAAATTTTATCCGTAGATGTTTGTAATTCCTACAGTTTTGTATATATTGCAGCTTTAAAAAAAATCTCCTCCTTCTTCCTTCCCCCTCTTACAATATTGTTACAACTCAAGAGTGAAGCAGTATAGACAAACTTTATATAATTTTTTTTTTTTTGTGGAATCGGAGATGGAACTCAGGCCCTTGTGTCCACCAGGCAAGCGCTTATTCCACTGAGCTATCTCCCCAACTCCATGGTACGTATTTTGAAGGAGTTTTTTTTTTTGGGGGGGCACTCAGGATGCCTTCAGGGCAGGTCTGGTTTGGCTTGAGGATGAAGGGATTGAACCACAGCATCCTGAGCCTGACTGCTGTGTTTCAGCAGGCACTTAAACACCTGAACTAATGGGCAGGCCCCCTGGTATATATTTTGAGGAGAAATTTGCAATTGCAATGGAAATAGTAATACTAAAGTTTGATGAAACAGTCCCCTCCAAGATTACTTTAATGTCAGTTTTTGTGATAGAAAAGAGATGAGTATATCTGTGTGCAGTTTTTTTAGGAAATGGGGCTTATTGGTTTCTTCTTAGTGATTTGGGTTCCTGGCTTTTGTAAACTAATAAAAGCTGCACCCAAAAATCTTTTCTCTTAGGCTCTTGTCAGTTATCTTTTGCAAAGTTTTTACCCCGGTTTTAGTTGTTTTAAAATTTTATCTAAGGGGCCGGGGAGATGGCTCAGTAGGATAAGCGCTTCCCTGGCAAGTGCAAGAGCCTGAGTT
>NW_004524624.1:10996510-10998073 GCF_000260255.1 Octodon degus | reverse complement strand
GCCCACCAGGGGGCGGGGCTGGCTGGCATGTGGTGCTGGGGATTGAACCGCGGTCCCTGTGCTTTGCTTAGCTTAGCTTGTTCTAAGTTGGTGCTTTAGACCACTGAGCCATCTCACCAGCCCCCGCCACAGATTTTAATTCATAGAACAATGGAGAAATGTACATCTTTTTTTTTTTTTTTTCTTTTTTTGCAGAACCAGGGATTGAACTCAGGCCCTTGCACTTGCCAGGCAAGCGCTTATTCTACTGAGCTATATCTCCCTGGCCCTTTTCTTTCTTTTTGAGACAAGGTTTTACTTTGCACTTCAGGCTGGTCTCAAATTCACAAGAGTCCTCCTGTCTCAGCCTCCAGAGTGCTGTGGGATTACAGACATGCACTATCATGTGAGGGTTTTAGTAGATATCATACAGATATTATCTAAAGTCCTGACAACAACTCTCCAAGATAAGAATTTTCCTCACTTTAAAAATTTACAGGGGTCGGGGAGATGGCTCAGTGGAATAAGCACTTCCCTGGCAAGTGCAAGGACCTGAGTTCAGTCCCTGGTTCTGCCAAAAAAAAAAAAAAAAATTTACAGACTTGAGCTGACCAAATAGCTCAGCAGATTAAAGTGCCTGCTGGGCTGGGGGTTTGATCGTTGAGCCTCCTGTGGAGGTACCGCCCCTGGGGCACGCTGAGATGGCAGTTGAGACTGGGTGCCTGTAATCCCAGCACTTGGTTGGTTTGTTTGATTTTTGTGGTACCAGGGATCAAACTCAGGACCTTGTACTTGCCAAGGTAGGTACTCCAGCTGCTGAGCTATATCCCTGGCCCAATCCTAGCACTTGGGAGGCTGTAAACAGGTGGATCACTATGAGTAAGATCTAATAGTGAGACCCTGAACACCCTGTAGACCCTTCCCTAAAATACAGAAAAAAAATTTACAGACTGCATCCTAGGGAACTAACGTTATTTTGAGGAAATTGTCCGGACATTTCTGGCATAGGGAAGGGAAATTGTACCTGGTTTCAAAGTGGCTAAGCATAAGTTTGACTCTGTTCTTGTTTTGTATGGTCAGAAGGTGAGGATAAGTAGAAGAAAGAAAACAAATACAGTGGATTCAAAGACCAAGTTGCTTCCACATTCTTATTACTTAACAGTGTTCTTTATTACATTTCCATTCATTAATTTAACTTCACAAATGTCACTGATAATTTAATAATAAAATAGCTAACATTTACTTTGTTTTCATTTACTGAGTTTTTACAAGATCTCATTTAATATAACAATTTGAGAGGTAGATATTACTGAGTAAGCCTATTAGTGATACTTTTGTGAAGTTAACTACATGGGTGATAGGCAAAATAATAAGCCCTAAATAATAAATGAGGTGAGGCTTGGGAGATAAAATAACTTTGTTCATGCTACATAGCTAGTAAACAGTATAGCTAGCATCTGCATGTTAGGATTGTGTTAGGCAGTGCCTCATTTCTTTCATAGTGTGTTGGTATTTTACGTTCTATAAACAATATAATGTATGTAGTGGAAAGGTTCCCAAACAGGTGGTTTTTTTTTTTTTTTT
>NW_004524624.1:10994120-10996250 GCF_000260255.1 Octodon degus | reverse complement strand
TGGTGAGATGGCTCAGTGGTCTAAAGCACCTACTTAGAACAAGCTTAGCAAAGCACAGGGACCGCGGTTCAATCCCCCAGCACCACATGCCAGCCAGCCTCACCCTCTGGTGGGCTGAGCTGGCCACACACACACATATATACACACAAATAAATAGATTTGCAAAAATGTAGTTTACTCCCCACTGAATTTTTGTTATGCAAAATATAGCTACTTTTAAACATATATAACTTATTAACTAACGGATGTTTTAATAAATGTTTTGAAATTCATAGAATTAATTTCAAATACAGTAAGTAGCTATAAAAACAACCCACAAAAACAAAAGCCCCTTGAGTCTTTAGTAATTTTTAACAGAATAAAGAGATCCCAAAACCAAAAGATTTAAGAGCCTTGACTTCATAATCCAGAATGACCTAGCTGGGCATGGTGGCACACACCTGTAAACCCTGCCTTGGGAGGCTGAGGCGGAAGGATTACCACAAGTTTGAGGCCAGCCTAGGTATATAGTGGGTGAATTCAAGGCCAGCCTGAGCTATATATAGCAAGGCCCCATCTCAGAATAAAATGAAAAATCCAAAATGCCCTTTTCCAACTTTCTGCATTGTACACTTCCATTATTTTTACCTTAATGCTATGGTTACCCAATGGTTTCTGTATTTTATTTTATTAACCACTTAGGGTTTTTTAGCTCATATATCCTTGCCATCTTGTTATTTTGCAAAGGAAGGCATAAAACACGACCATTTTATAAATTACTACTTTACTATGGAGGTTGTATTTTAATACCAGAAATTGTAGAAAGGTACTATCTCAGAATAAGAGATAAACCTTCACCTATTAAATTTAGCTATGTAAAAAACTTACCTTGATGTCTTTGTCCTTTAAGTCTTACTTTTTTTTTTTAGAAATTATCTATTTATTTGATAGAAGATCTCTCTATGCAGCTCAGACTCAGTATGCAGTACCAGGGATTTTACTTGGGTCCTTGAGTTTGCCAGGCAGTTACTTAGACTTTTGAGCTATCTGCCCAGCTTGACTTTTTTTGGGGGGAGGGGTACCAGAAATTGAACTTAGGACCTCACTCACACTTGCCAGCCTTGTGCTGCTGAGCTATATCTGCAGCCCTTCAGTTTTATCTTTTTTTTTTTTTTTTCTTTTTTGGTGGTGGATCTGGGGATTGAACTTAGACCCTTGCACTTGCCAGGGAAGCACTTATTCCACTGAGCCATCTCCCCGGCCCAAAAGATGTATGAACAGTTTTATCTTGAATGTCATATACCCCCTCTTTTTTCTTGTGATACTGAAAATTACACCAAAGGCCTTTGCACTGACTTATATCCCAACTCCCTGACTCCTCCTCTTTTTTTTTTTTTTGAATAGAGGTCTTGCTAAATTGTCCAGGCTGGGCTCAAAACTTATGATCTTCCTGCCTCAGCCTCCTAGAGTGGTAGGATTATAAGTGAGGGCCACTACACCCAGCACAAATGTCATCTCTGTAGAGACCGACCTTCTTAAGAAACTTAGCAACAACCCCTCATCCATCATTCTCTAATCTCTCTCTTCTTGTTGCGCATCATTCTCATATAGCATCTTATTTTTCATAGCTTTTTTTGACTGTAAGGTACTGCCTTGTTTATTTGTTTTGTTTTGGTACAGAGAATTGAACTTAGGACCTTGTGCTTGCCAGATAGGTGCTGTGCCATTGAGCTATATTCCTGGCCCGGTGTATTTGTTTATATATACTGAGTGTATACCCATGACAGTAGAGAATTGTTTTGTTTACCACTATCTTCAGCCACTAGAAAAGTGCATAAAACATTAAAAAAAAAAAACCAACTTAATGAAATTTTAAAAATTTAACCCAGGGCCAGGAAGATAGCTCAGTAGAATAAGCACCTGCCTGGCAAGCACAGGGTCCTGAGCTCAATCCCTGATATCACAAAAATAAATACATGCATGCATACATACATACATACATACATACATAAAATTTAACCCCAGACCACACTTTGTAATTTTTTTTTTTTTTTTGTCTTTTTCAGGGTTTCACTTTTTGTTTGTTTTTTAATGTATTTGATACAGGGTTCCACTATGCAGCTTGGACCCCTAGTGATCCTCCTGCTTTCA
>NW_004524624.1:10990470-10993830 GCF_000260255.1 Octodon degus | reverse complement strand
TTACTATAGAATGGTTAGTAAAGAACATGAGATTTAGACTTACTACTACTTAGCCTCTCTCCCTCTCTCTCTTTTTTTTTTTTTTTTTTTTTTTTGTCTGAGACAGGGTCTCACTATGCTGTTCAGACTGGCCTTGAAATGACTATGTAGCCCCAGGTTGGTCTCAGACTCACAACTATCCTCCTGCCTCAGCCTTCTGAGTGCTGGGATTACAGGCGTGCACCACCATGCTGGGTTTACTTAACCTCTTCAAGCCTTTAAAATTCACTGACCTAGGACAAGGGAGATAGCTCAGCGGTCTAAGTGCCTGCCTGGCAAGCACAGGGACCCGTGTTCGATCTCTGGCACCACATGGCACACCGGCTGTGCCCCAGGTGTGTAAGCCTGCCACCAAAACTGGGTGTGATAGTGCAGCCTGCAGTCTCAGTTCTGGGGAGGCTGAAACAGGAGGATCGTGAATCAGAGTTGCATAGTAAGACCCTGTACCAAACACATTAAGTAAATAAATAATAAAATTCACTTTACATGCTTGTTAGTGGAATTAAATTATTTCATACACCTGCAACTTAGGAAGCTCATCAAATAGTTAAACTATTGTTTTAACTATAGTTACAGGATGCATCATGACACCATGTTTCATGCAGGCTTTTCTGCTTGAGCTTTCTATTCTTCTAACTAATCTTGTGTCCTCAACAGGAAATTTTTTTTTTCTTTCTTTTTTTTTTTTTTTTTTTTGGTGGAACCAGGGATTGAGCTCAGGCCCTTGCACTTGCCAGGGAAGTGCTTATTCCACTGAGCCATCTCCCCGGCACAATGCTATATAATTTGGAAACTTAAATCTTTTGCTTATTTCATTTCAAGTACCTGTTTTTACATCAATGTGTTATAGTTTCAAGGGCCAGTGAGATAGCTCAGCAACTAAGCGCCTGCTTAGGCAGGCACAGAGACCGAGGTTCCATCCCCGGAGCCACATGCTGTGTCAGGCCTGCTCCCAGGTACACTGAGCTACCACCGAGACTGGGTGTGGTGGCACACACCTGTAATCCCAGCACTGGGGAGGCTGAGACAGGAGGATAACTATGAGTCCAAGCTGCATAGTGAGATCCTGTACAAATACATTTAAAAAACAAAACAAACAAAATGGTCAGCAGTATCTGTTGTGACTGAATTTTCAAAAAATAAGTAACAGAAGCAAGGCAAAGTGGTTCACACCTATAATTGCAGCTCTCTGGGAGGCTGAGGCAGGAGGATTAAGTTTGAGCTCAATCTGGGAACTTTCTGATTTATCAATATCTTGTTTGTTTTTTTTTTAACTGTTAAGATATACATCTTAGAAGCGCAATTTCACTTTGTTTAAAAAAGATTTTTAAACCTTATAGAAGTTAGGTATGGTGGAACACTCCTATAATTCTAACAGTTGGAAGGTTGAGTGCCAGTGAGTTTAGTGCCATCCTTGGCTATATAATGGGTTCAAAGCCAGCCTGAGCTACATAGTGAAACCCTGTCTCAAAACAGCCACAGGGCCAGGGGGATGGCTCAGTGGAATAAGCGCTTCCCTGGCAAGGACAAAGGCCTGAGTTCAATCCCTGGTTGGGGGGGGGGGTTCACCACAACAACACCAATAGAAAAATAAACTGCTTTTTTTTTTTTTTTTTTTTCAGTACTGGGGATTGAACTTTGGATCTTGCACTTACCAGGCAGGTGCTTATAACTCTGAGCTATTTCCCTGCCCAATAAACAGCTTTTGAAATTTATTTATAGGGCTTACCTTGTATATCTTTTGACACATTCCTTGTCATTGGTTAATTCCATGCTGCTGTACACCTATAATCCCAACACTCAGGAGCTGAAGTAGGAGGGTTCTTAGTTTGAGGTCAGTCAGGGAGACCCTGACTCAAATAACCAAAAATTGATTTCTAGGGCCTAGGAATGTAGCTTAGTGGTACAGTCCTTGCTAGCATACACCAACTCTTGGGTTGACCTCCTGCATTGAAAATTCTTTTTTTTTTTTTAAATTTTTAATGGTTGTTTTTTTTTTTTTTAATTTTTTGTGTGTGTGTGTGTGTGTGTGTGTGTGTGTGTGTGTGTGTGTGTGTGTGGCCAGCTCAGCCCACCAGGGGGCGGGGCTGGCTGGCATGTGGTGCTGGGGGATTGAACCGCAGTCCCTGTGCTTTGCTAAGCTTGTTCTAAGTAGGTGCTTTAGACCACTGAGCCATCTCACCAGCCCCCTGAAAAATAATTCTGTCCTCTTTGTTAGATTACCATATGTAGTGTACATATATATATATCTGTGATCTGTAAGACCCAGAGAATATATATTATGGTACTGTAGTGAACAAAAAGCAGGAATATGAATTTGTACTTTATATATTAGCATTGTCTTAAAAGTGGTGATTTGTTTAGGAACCTTTGTTTAGGGTTTCTCTGTTTAGGAACTACTGGACTGAGGTATAGCTCAATGATAGAGCACTTGTCTGTCATGTGTTAAGACTTGGGTTCAATACTCTGTGCTACAAAAAATGACATTTAGAGACTTCAGATTAAGTTAAACCTGTTCTCTTTTCTCCCTTTTTCCCCCTCAGATGGGGTTTTGTAATAAAGCCCAGGTTGACCTCAAACTCGGGCTTCTCTAGTATGAGATTATAGGTGTTTGTCACTGTACTTAGCTAAACCTGCTTTCATGAGGTTGGACTTTAGTGCCTTTACTAAAAGGATGCTTGGGGGCTAGTGAGATAGCTCAGCAGCCTAAGCAGACTGAGTGCCTTCTTGGGCAAGCTTAGGCACCAGGTTCTATCTCTGGTACACAATGCTGCACCAGCCCCGTCCCTGAGCACACTGAGCCAGACCCAGTCTGGGCATGGTGGCTTGTGCCTGTAATCCCAGTGCTGGAAGGCTGAAAACAGGAGGATCACTACAAATCTGAGCTGTGTAGTGAGACCCTGCACAAAATACAAAGTAAATAAATAAAATAAAATGATGCTTGAATTTCTTTTTGGCTTCGAATGCCTTCAGGGCAGGTTTGGCTGGCTGGAGTTGTGGGGATTGAACCACAGCAACCTGAGCCTGACTGCTTTGTTGAAGCAGCCACTTAAAGAAATGAGCTAAGGGGCAGGCCCCCATTGCTTGAATTTCTAAGGGCATATGGGATAGGAGAATCATTGTTTTCCTAATGTATTTGACAATGAAATACCTTTTTTTTTTTTTAGCATCTTGTGTGACTGCTGTTTTATAGAACATGCTTTAGGAGGCTTAGTTATATAAGTGTTCATAGGAAACCCTAAAGCAAGGCAGAGCTCCTTCCTTGTGTAAAATTAAAGAAGATTTCATGTAGCAAACAGTATTTGCAAAAAAAAAAAAAAA
>NW_004524624.1:10976300-10979080 GCF_000260255.1 Octodon degus | reverse complement strand
TGTGTGTGTGTGTGTGTGTGTGTGGCCAGCTCAGCCCACCAGGGGGCGGGGCTGGCTGGCATGTGGTGCTGGGGAATTGAACCACGGTCTCTGTGTTTTGCTAAGCTTGTTCTAAGTAGGTGCTTTAGACCACTGAGCCATCTCACCAGTCCCTCTAACTGTACATTTCTAAAATGGAAATTTTAAACATAGAATGCAATCACTAATTAAAAGAAATAATAAAAAACACCATCATGATAGCTGTGATAAGACATTACGACAACAAATTATTGATAAGAGGGTCCTTAAAATGATAAAAATTCAAAGCACTAGGAAGTTACAACAGCTCTAAATTTGTATTCGCATCCTTACCTAAAAATTAAAAAAAAATTGTGTTCACATTGTGTACTTTCTCTTTCTCTCTCTCTTTTTTTTTTTTTTTCATACAGGGTTAGGTAGCATAGTACAGGCTGGCCTCAAATTCACTGTGTAGCCCAAGCAGACCTCCGATTTCGGATTCTTCTGAGCCTTCTAAGAGCTGGGGTGATAGGTGTGCACCTCACCCTGCTCACCCTGCTGGTGTGCACTACTTTTTTTTTTTTTTTTTCCCCTTTAGTATTGATGAAACCAGAGTCTTTGCACTGAGCTGACTAAGCCCTTTTTACTTATTTTTTTGATATAGGGTCTTGCCAAGTGGCTCAAGCTGGCCTTGAACTTATAGTCCTCCTGCCTCAGCCTCCAAAGTAGTTTGGATTACAGGCTTGTGCCACCGTTCCTGGTCCCTGCTGGTGTACTTAAAGGAGAATTTGTAGCTCCATTGTCCTAGTGGGAAAGTTAAATCTAGCTTTTAGTTAGTGATAGCTTAAGCAGATACAAATAAAAAAGTTTATAAAAATATGTATTATACCACATTTGATTTCATGGACTCATGTAGAGAAAATCTTGTGTTTCAGAATTAGAAAATGTGAATCCATACATGAATATTTAAACCAATTAATGAGGTATATATACTATCTAGTAATGCAAGATTTACATGGTGGTGTAAATGGTGCACACCTGCAATCCTAGCACTCAGGTTACTAAGGCAGGAGGATCTCTGTGAGTTCAAGGGCTTGGCTACATAAGTGAGTTCGAGGCCAACCTGTACTACATGATGAGACCCTGTCACAAAAAAATTGTTCAAATAGTTTGAAATATTCTGTATTGTACTGCTCCATGTTAAGTTTTTTCTTTTTGGGGGGGGCAGTGTGTGTGTCTGAAGATTGAACCCATTGCCTTTGCACAGAGTTACATTCCTCAGTCCTGTTTAAATTTTTTAAATTTTGAGAAAATGTCCTGCTAAGTTACCAGGTTTCCTAGGTTGTGCTTAAACTTGTGAGTTTCTTGCCTTAGGCTTCCTTTGTGAAGGGATTATAGGCATGCACCACACACATTTCAGGTCCATGTAGTTTAACTATCATACTTCAAAGTTAAAACCTAGAAGTTAACAGTAAAACCAAAAAATTGTGCTTTGTAAATTAAATATGCATTTGCAAAGAACTCATGCATTTGCGAAGAAATTATAGTAGAAATACAAAAATACATAGCACTGAACAATAATACTACATACCAAAATCAGTGTTATTGAGTGCCTAGTGCATGCCACTTAGTATCCATCCATGAATACATTAAGATTTGTAACATTGTAGAGTTAACACTTTTTTTTTTTTTTTTTTTGGCGGAACCGGGGATTGAACTCAGATCCTTGTGTTTGCCAGTCAAGCACTTATCCTACTGAGCCATCTCCCTGGCCTAGAGTTAACACTTGATAAGGAAGTGGGACAGACAATAAACAATGAAAAAATAAATAAAAATAAAATAAACAATGAAAAGGTTGATAATGTAGTATGAGAGATGATGATAAAGTTTTGAGGAAAAGAGTATTTTATTTATGTGGGCCAGGGAGATGGCTCAGTAGAATAAGCGCTTGCCTGGCAAGTGCTAGGGCCTGAGTTCAATCCCCGGTACCGCAAAAAAATAAAATAAATTTAAAAAAAAAAATTTATTTATGTGTGTGTGGCCAGCTCAGCCCACCAGGGGGCGGGGCTGGCTGGCATGTGGTGCTGGGGGATTGAACCGCAGTCCCTGTGCCTCGCTAAGCTTGTTCTAAGTAGGTGCTTCAGACCACTGAGCCATCTCACCAGCCCCGGAAAAGAGTATTTTAAAAAAGATGAAAAACATTGAAATTTATGATGGGAATGGATTTGTTGAATAGGTTATAATACAGGTTGAAATACACACACACACACACACACACACACACACACACTCTGGGGATTGAATTTGGGACATTGTGCTTGCCAGGCGGGTGCTTATGCCGCTGAGCTATATTTCTGGCACCCAGATTAGGTGTTCCCTAATCTGAAAATTCAAAGTGCTTTAAAATCTGAAACCTTTCTGCTTCCAACGAATTTAGGTAAATGATGTACAAACTACAATATATTTATTTATTTATTACAGTATATTTTTTAAAAAGTTAAAAAAGGCTTCACTGAGAAGAATTGAGTGCAACCCTAAAAATACTGAGAGTTAATTAGGTAGATAGTAAGAGGGAAAGGATTCTAGACAAAGGTCCAATTAGAATTGAAGACCCTGATAGTTAAACTACAAGATTCTGAATTGAAGGCTGACACTGTCTAAGGTGTGATCATGCCTGGTAAATTCAGGGGACAGTGTTCCAGAACCCTGTACCTAAAACACAGTGAGAGGAAAATTGGAAGAGGCCACACACATAAAATTTTGCAGGGCAAGGTCTTTTTTTT
>NW_004524624.1:10973575-10976200 GCF_000260255.1 Octodon degus | reverse complement strand
AAAAAAAAAAGCAAAGCAGATAACCCTAATGTAAGCACAGATGTGAAAGAATCTGAAGCAGGGTGCCAGCCAGAAGCTATACATACATATCTAATAGGCAAGTGAGTATGGAAAAGACAGAATAAGACAGTTTTTAGGATGTAGGGGATAGAGAAAAGATTAAGACAATATGTGTATTGGGGCTGGCGAAATAGCTCAGCAGGCTAAAGGGCCTGCTTAGACAAGCTTAGGCAATTGCAGGGACTGCAGTTCAATCCCCAGCACCACATGCTACGCCAGCCCCGCTCCAAGGTGGGCTGAGCCAGCCATGAAAAAAAGAACGAAAGAAAGAAAGAAATTTATAAAAACAACAATGTAAGGGCCTGAGTTCAATCCCCAGTACCACCAACAAAACAAAACAAAAAACACAGTAATTTGTTGTTTTACTAGTATTACTATAATATTTGGATTCAGTTCAAAGCTTTTAGGATTCAAATCAGTGAAATCAAAACAGTGAAGCACACTTTAATATATTTCATATTTTAAAAATTAGGGTCATATCCTGAGTTATCACATGAAATATATATGTAGAAACAAATACGAAGCATAACTGGGCGTAGTGATGCACAACTGCAGTCCCAGCTCGGGAGACTGAGGCAGCAGGATCACTGTGTGTTCAAGGCCAGCCTGGCTTACATAGTGAGACCTGGCCTCAATTAAAAAAAAAAAAAGATTATTCTAATATAAATCGTTAGTTGATACTGGCTTTTCTGTTTCCTTTAACTTTGGTCTTGTTGCTTTAGGCACCCTTATCGTGGCTTGTAATATTTAACCCCCCTCTAAGTATGCTTTCAGAATCATCTTTTTTCAGCAGTTCCAAATTGGTGAACCTTTTTTTTTTTTCTTTTGGCAGTGCTCGGTGGATTGAACTTAGTGTGATGCTCGGGGTAGGGAAGCACTCACTATGACTGAGGTACATGTCTAAATCTGTCTTTTTAAGTAGGGAAAGTGACAAGGACTCGTGGTGACAAGGACATGTGAAGTTGGGAGTTTCCTGAGCTAAGTAGTAAATAGGGTAAGACTGCAGGTGAAAGTGAGAAGGTTGGAGTGCATGAGGATGTTAAAATAATCAGGAAAGAGAAAGGAACTGGATATAAAGGTAGAAGCCTTTAATCCTGGTTAGTAGGAGTGTGAGGCAGGGTTACAAAGGTTGCAAAGCCCAGTCTGGGAGATTTAGCAAGATCTTGTCTCAACATAAAAATGAAAAAGAGGTAGAAATAGCGGAGCATGATGGTGCACACCTGTAATTCCAGCATTCTGGGAGGCTGAGGCAGGAGGATTTTAACTCTCAGTCCAACCTGGGCAATTTAGTGATTTACTAAATATCCTGCCTCACAATAAAAATAAGGAGCTGGGAATGTATCTCAGTGTGAAGACCCCCAGTATGGTGTACCCACACACACACAGTCTGTGAATGTGGCTCAGTGGCTTAGTGGTAGAGTACTTGCCTAGTTGATGTAAGAGAGTGGATTCAGTTCCAAGTAGTGTACATGCAAACACAAACATAATGTTGTGTCTTGCTATTTAAAGTAACTGCAATATCTGAATCTGGTATTACAATTATTAAAAACAAACTATAAGACCGGGCATGGTAGCATGTACCTGTAATCCCAGCGCTGGGGAGGCTGAGTCGGAGGATCACGAGTCTGAACTGCATAATAAGATCCTGTATCAAAACAAAACAATTGATTAATTTAATGGAACTTGCTGACGAATCATATGTCAAGGATAAGTTTATAGGGAATTTTTTTTTTTTTTTTTTTTGCGGAACCAGGGATTGAACTCAGGCCCTTGAGCTTGCCAGGCAAATGCTTATTCTACTGAGCCATCTCCCTGGCCCCTATAGGGAAGTTTGAAAGATGCATTCTGTGGAACTGTTTTTTTAAGGACAGGGTGTATAGGGTCTCACTGTGTGGATTGGATTTGTAGTGATCCTCCTGTTTGCAGCTCCCAAGTGCTGGGATTACAGGCGGTACTACATCCAATTGCAATCCAATCCAGTCTCAGCATGACCTGGGGGTGGAGCTAGCACGGCAGGCCTGGGGATCAAAACCGGCCCCTGGTCTGCCTAAGCAGGCACTTTAATCCTGAGCCATTTGGCTGGCCCATGTGGATCTATCTTGATGGTAGAGAATTTTGGAAGAGTAGGTAGAGGGTTCCAGTATTATGGAACTGGAATGTCTGTAGGACATGTGAGAAATGTTTAGTAGAGAATTAGGGTGATAGTGTTCATAATCTTCATTGTGAATGACATTCATTGGCAGTTATGCCTTTGATACTGTGCCAGGCTTTTGCATGTCTGTCACATAGTCTTGACAACCCTTCCTCCCCAGTTTTTTATCTTTTTGAGACAGGGTCTTGCTATGCAGTTCTGGCTGGCCTTGAGCTCACTTTGAAGCCCAGGCTGGTCTCAAACAAAATGATTTTCCTGCTTCAGCCTCCCAATTCCCACCTGGGCACACAGCCACACTTTTTTTTTTTTTTTTTGTTAATAAGTGCAAGGGCTGGTGAGATGGCTCAGTGGTCTAAAGCATCTACTTAGAACAAGCTCAACAAAGCACAGGGACCACGGTTCAATCCCCCAGC
>NW_004524624.1:10970361-10973475 GCF_000260255.1 Octodon degus | reverse complement strand
TTTTTTTTTTTTTTTTTTTTTTAAGATATGATCTCACTCTGTAGTCCAGGCTGGCCTTGAACTCACTTTGTAGCCCAGCCTGGTTTCAACTATAAGCGATCCTCATGCCTAGCCTCCTGAGTGCTGAGGTTATGGGTATGCAGCACCACACCTGACCACAGAGAGGAGTAATCCTTGTAGAGTTGTTCTGCTTTTGTACTATTTTTGTGTGTGTGTCATTCTGGGGATCAATCCTGAGACCTCCCACAGGTTAAACATGTAATCTGTCACTGAACCATACACTTAGTCCTGTACCTATTGTTAAGTATAAAGTAAGGGGGCCCAGAGAGAGAGCTCAGTAGAATAAGTGCTTGCCTGGCAAGCGCAGGGTCCTGAGTTCAATCCCTGGTACCAAAAAAAAAAAAAAAAACTAATTGTTTTTGGAGATGTGTATATTATATATAAACATTTCTAAAATTTGTATGTCACACTTGCATAGGGGCTGTGGGCAGTGCTCTTCTTCTTTTTTGGTACCAGGAATTGAGCTCATGTCCTCTTGCTTGTTAGGCAGGGGCCAAGTTCTAGCTCTAGACTGGACAATGCTGATCTTTACAGTGTTGTCCCAATTTTAGTGTATGTTCTGCCAAAGCAAGTATAGTTTGAATTTTTTTTAAGACAAGGTCTCAGGGCCAGGGAGATGGCTCAGAGGAATAAGCGCTTCCCTGGCAAGTGCAAGGGCCTGAGTTCAATCTCCCATTCCACCAAAAAAAAAAAAAAAAAGACAAGGTCTTACTATGTAGTGCAGACTGGTCTTGACAAACTCATGGAGATCCTCCTGCCTCAGTTTCTCAAATGCTGGGATTACTGGCATGTGCCACCACATTTAGCTCTGAATATATTTTTAAGATAGAACAGATGGCTAACAGATTGCTGTAGAGTACAGAACCAGAGAGGAATCAAAGATAATCCCAAGTTGAGACCTGAGTAATAGAAGAATAGACATGCCCTTGATTAAATGCAAAGGCTTTAAAGGAAAAAGGTATTCACTTGTTAAGTTTGAGATTTCCTTATCTTATAGATAGATAAGTGGTTATGTCACATAGATAAGAGATAGACACATGAGTTCTGAGTTAGCAGATGTCTGGGCTAGGGTGCAATAAAGCATAAGGGAAGTGTATAGCCTGAGATGCCAGAATGTGAACGTTAAAGAACTAAGCCCACTTGTTGCAGAAGGATTTTTTTTTTTTTTTTGCTCCGAATGCCTTCAGGGCAGGTTTGGCTGACTTGAGTTGTGGGGATGGAACCACAGCATCCTGAGCCTGACTGCTTTGTTGAAGCAGCCACTTAAAGAACTGAGCTAACGGGCAGGCTCCCACTAAGCACACTTGTAAAATGTTAGACAAAGACCAACAGAATAAACTGAAGAACAGTTGAAAAAAGAAAGATCAGCCAAGCTGAAATATGAAAATATCATTATTCCCCGTCCTGCCATGTTGGCCCTGCCCCCAGGGCACACTGAGACAGCAATTGAGACTGGGCGTGGTGGTGCTGCCTGTAATCCCAGCTTTTAGGAGGCGGTAAACAGGCAGATCACTATGAGTCTTATCTAGTAGTGAGACCCTGAACACCCTGTAGACCCTTCCTTAAAATACAAAAAAAAAAAAAAAAAGAAAATATTCTTCAAAGCCAGGTGTGGTGTGGCGCACGCCTGTGTCTCAGAAAACAACAACAACAAAAAGATAAATTTCTGTCAGTATTAGTAGCCAGACATTTTTACACACACCTGTAATATAGTACTCTGGGAACCTGAGGTAAAAGGATCTCCAGTTCAAGTCCAGCCTGGACAATTTAGCAAGAATCTGTTTTCAGAATTTGAAGAACAAGTCTCAGTTCTAGCTCAGTGCTCAGCATGAGAGTGAAGGGTAGGTCAGGAGAAATTAGAAAGTCTACATAGTTATTTAAACACTAATCATGTTGAACCTGTAAAATCTTTCTGTGAAGAAAGTACTGTACAGCTGAGAAATACAGTGAAGAAAATGTTATGCTACAGAGTGGAAAAACAAAACACTAGGCTCATGGAAAATGGCTTGAGCAGTAGAAGAATGGCCTGAAAATGATCTGTCTCTTGCTGTAATGTAGTGGGCAGTATATAGTGTTACCAGTGTGGTGTGCTTGCCAGAAACGTTTAACCCAGATCTACTCTTGAAAACACAGGCAAAGCTGCCTGCTGTGTGTGTGGGGGGAGGGGGCACTTGGAATCCTAGTACCCAAAAATGAAAACAAAAACCGAACCAAACAAAAAGTAAAAACTGAGGATACTAATAAGATTCATATTGCAAATGGAGGATGTTAAAATTGTTATCATAATTTCTATTCTAATAACTGGAAAGGTAGGAAGAAGATAATAAAGAAAAGTCTTCAATTTGGATATATTTTTCTTTAGGATAAATGAAATATGTCCTTATTTTTCTCATTTCTCTGAAAACAAGTAGATTTCATCACAGTCCAAAGCCAAACTTGGCAGCTAGTTCATAAGACTGTACTGTTTTTGCAAGTTTGTGTGTCTGTGTCTGTGTCTGTGTGTGGTTAACAGATAGGAAGAAAAAAGAAGGGTAGAGTATCCATGAAAACTGGTTAGCTGACATTGTTACAGGTTTTGTAGCACAGTGGGGGTGCATGCCTGTAATCCCACCATTCCAGAGCCTGAGGCAGGAGGATCATAATTTGAGTTTGAGGTCAGCCTGGGCTGTATACAAAGTGAGTTCAAGGCCAGCCTGAACTGCATAGCAAGACCTCCTTCAAAGAGACAAGAGACAAAAAACAAAACAAAACCCCCCACAAAATATGAAGTGTGGAGAATGAGACTACTGGGATAAAGTATGTATGTTTGTATGCACATAGGTACGGATATGTGTATTTATTGAGATAGGTTCTCACTGTGTTGTTAAAGCTAGTTTTGAAACTCACTTTGTACTCTGGTTAGCCTCAAATTTGAGCAATGCTCCTGCCTCAGCCCTCAAGCACTGAGATTACAGTCATGTGCTACCAGCCTGAGATAAAGTTTTGAGAATAAATTACCAAGATATTTGTAAAAGAATTGATATATTCTTGTGTGTGTGTGTGTGTGTGTGTGTG
>NW_004524624.1:10967870-10970261 GCF_000260255.1 Octodon degus | reverse complement strand
GGGTTGGGTCTATAGCTCAGTAGAATAAGTGCTTGCCTGGCAAGCACAAGGTCCTGAGTTTAATCCCCAGGACCGCAAAAAAAAAAAAAAAAAAAAATAATAAGCAAATAAAAAAAAAAAAAAAAAAAAAAAAAAAAAAAAATTCTAAAAGGTAAAACTGGATACTGACAGATTTTCACTTAATGACCTTCAAAAGTTTGTTATATCTTGAAAAGGAAAGTAATCCTCAAAGATCTAAATGAACTTAAAAAAAAAAAAATTGAAGGACTATAGATGTAGCTTAATGGTAGAGCATTTGCTTAATATATTGAAGGTCCAGTCAGGCATGGTGGTGCATACCTGTGATCCCAGCACTGCGGAGGCTGAGACAGGAGGACTGCCTTGTCTCAGTTTGGGCTACTTAGTGATTTCAAAGCTAACCAGAACTACAAAGCAAAATCCTATCTTTTTTTTTTTTTTTTTTAATGGCGGGACTGGGGATTGAAGTCAGGCCCTTGTGCTTGCCAAGGAAGTGCTTTATTCTACTGAACCATCTCCCCAGCCCCGCAAAATCCTGTCTCAGAAAACAAGCAAACATATTGAAGGTTCTAGGTTCACGTCTCTAGCATCTCAAAACAAAAAAATTTTTTTTTTTTGTTTGTTTGTTTTTGTATTTTAGGGAAGGGTTTACAGGGTGTTCAGGGTCTCACTACTAGATCAGACTCATAGTGATCCACCTGTTTATAGCTTCCCAAGAGCTGGGATTACAGGCATATGCCACCATGCCCAGTCTCAATGGCCAGGCGGCCCTGGGGGTGGAACTGGCAGGGCAGTCATGGGATCGAACCCCAGGCCCCTGCGCCTGCTTTAATCCACTGAGCTATTTGACCCAAGAAATAATAATTAATGTTTAATTGGCAGATTTTTTTTTTTTTTTTTTTTTTTTTTTTCCAGAACCAGGGATTGAACTCAGGCCCTTGTGCTTGCCAGGGAAGTGCTTATTCTACTGAGCCATCTCCCCGGCGCCCAAGAATTTTTTTCTTAAAGCCAAAACTAGATAAAGACTGCTTAGCATATTGTAGGTCCAGACGACTATAATTTTGTAAGTTCAAGGCCAGCCTGGGCTATGTAATATGAGTTCAGGGCTAGTCTGAACTACACAGGGAGACCCTGTGTCAAAAAAAACACCCAAAATTTATTTAATGCTGGGGTGCAGTGGTACATACCTATAGTCTACAAGTAGAGGTAGACAAAGGAAGACTTCTTGAACCAGAAAAAAAAATTTTTTTTCAGAAATTTTTAAGGTTATCTTGTATAGTTTAGCAGATGCTCATCTCTTAAAGGGAAAAAAAAAAGATATTTAAGAACTTTTTATGTATATGTGATAGATCTTCAAAAGTAGCTGCTAAATGAATAGAAATAGACTATGTAACTTCTATGCCAGTAAAAGAAGGGAGATAGAATTAAAAACAAAATTTCCGAAAGAAGCATATAAAGAGACTAGAGAGCTATAAAGCACTGGAAAAAAAGCATACCATATAGAAAGCACAGTGTAGGGGCTGGGGATATAGCTCAGTGGCATAAGCGCCTGCCTGGAAAGTGCAAAGTCCTGAGTTCGATCCCTGGTACCACCCCCCCAAAAAAACAAAGCAGTGTAAGATGATGATAGAAACAAGTTTAAATATATCTATTTATATATTTATTTATTTGATACCTTTATTTATTCGCTATGCAGCTCAGATGAGTAGTGATCCTCCTATCTCAGCCTCCCCTGAGATTATAGACATGCGCCACCATGACTGGTTTTGGCCAGCTTGGCATGGAGCCTGCATGGCATGCAGTACCAGGGATCAAACCTGGGTCCTTGCACT
This sequence comes from Octodon degus, assembly GCF_000260255.1. Taxonomy (NCBI): domain Eukaryota; kingdom Metazoa; phylum Chordata; class Mammalia; order Rodentia; family Octodontidae; genus Octodon; species Octodon degus. The sequence continues at coordinate 10,968,411 of NW_004524624.1, read as the reverse complement.
TGATAGGCACTTGTTTAGACTGCCAAGTTGTCTCCCCCAGCCCAAGTTTAAATGTTTTGAACTGGGAATTGAACTCAGACCCTTGCGCTTACCAGGGAAGCACTTATTCTACTGAGCCATCTCCCCAGCCCCAAGTTTAAATATTTTAATCACAAGGCTGGGTGTGATGGTACATGCCTGTAATCCCAGTACTTGGGATGCAGAAGCAAGAGGATCCTTGTGAGTTTGAGACTTCCCAGGCCTACAAAGTGAGCTTAAGGCCAGCCTGAACTGCATAGTGAGACCCTGTCTCAAAAAGCCCCTGCATCCCCCCGGACTGACCAGATAGCTCAGTGGATTAAAACACTTGCAAACAGGTGCAGGGGCTGGGAGTTTGATACCCAGGCCTGCCGTGCTGGGGCGCACTGACCCAGCAATTGAGATTGGGTGTGGTTGTGTGTGCCTGTAATCCCAGCTCTTGGGAGACTGTAAACAGGCGGATCATTACGAGTAGGATCTAGTATTGAGACCCTGAAAACCCTGTAGACCCTTCCCTTTAAAA
>NW_004524624.1:10946211-10956211 GCF_000260255.1 Octodon degus | reverse complement strand
GTAGCTCTCATGGTTCTTGTTCTTTCAGGGTCAAAAAACCCACATCATCACCTTGATCTTGGATCCTTTTTTTTTTTTTTTTTTCTTTCCTCATTTATGTAGTTGGTACAAAGTCTCACTCATAGTGATCCCCCTGTCTTCAGCCTCCCCCAGTGCTGGGATTATAGGCATGAGCCACCATACCTGGCCAGCTCATTGCGCCCCAGAGGTGGGGCCGGCGCAGCATGTAGGACTGGGGGTTGAGCCCTGGTCCCTGTGCTTGCCAAAGCAGGCACTTAGTCCACTTGTTCTTGAATCTTGATTGACATGGCTTTTTTTTTTTTTTTTCTCACAAGAAGAACTGGATGATTTCCATTGAGAACTTTGAACCTTGGCCTTACAATCATAACCATAGATCCAAATTTCATTTTCTGCTGACATTTCTTAAAAAGCTAAAATCTGAAGTTGCATGATCTCAAAACAAAATTTCATGATAGTATGTTAATTTTAGTCTGATTTACAGCATTCTTTAAAACACGCCTTCTCTCAACTATCACACACTACGAACTGTACCTAACATGTTGAAACATGTTACATGCAATTACTGAGGTTCAACATTCAGCCTCTTACATTGAAGATCTTTGCCTTTCTGTTGGCAGTAGCATTCATCAGCTTTGTTTTTTGAGACAAGGCCTCTTTACATAGTTCAGAATGGCCTTGAACTCACTCTGTAGCCTAGACTGGCTTAGAACTTGGATCGATCCTCCTTGCTCAGCCTCCTGAATGCTGGGGTTACAGGCATGTGCCACCATGCTTGGCTTCATATAGTTTGATCACACTTTGTGTATATTGAAAGGCTAGTTTTTAGCACTATAGGAGCTGGAAAATAAATAAATGATAACTCTTTTCAAAGAGTTTGCAGTCTAAGGAATAACTGATGTATAAAATGTTAACATTAAACATAAGAACAACAGTACTTGTGGAGGTTGAGGTAGGAGGCTCAACTCAACAAATTTGAGCCTAACCTGGTCACCTTGGCAGGACCCTATCTCAAAATTTTAAAAATGTACAAATTGGGGGTGTAGTTCAGTTCAAAGGCCCTGGATTCAATCCCTTGTGCTAAGAACAAACCCCAAAACAAAAAAAGGAAAGAATACACATATAAGAATGGTAGGGGTGGGCTGGTGAGATGGCTCAGTGGTCTAAAGCACCTACTTATTTTTTTTTTATAATGCAAGCTTTTTTTTTGTTTTGTTTTTAACATTTATTGTGTGTGTGTGACCAGCTCAGCCCACCAGGGGGCGCGGCTGGGTGGCATGTGGTTCTGGGGGATCGAACCGCGGTCCCTGTGCTTTGCCAAGCTTGTTCCAAGTAGGTGCTTTAGACCACTGAGCCATCTCTCCAGCCCCATAAAGCACCTACTTAGAACAAGCTTAGCAAAGCAAAGGGACCAGGGTTCAATCCCCCAGCACCACATGCCAGCCAGCCCCGCCCCCTGGTGGACTGATCTGGCCACACACACACACACACACACATTAATTAATTAATTAAAAAAAAAAAAGAATGGTAGGGGATTAAGCAGTTTCAGGAGTTTTCATTGAAGACCAGAGATTTGATTAGGAATTTGAGATTACAATTCAAATAAATGGAGGAATAGTGAGGAAATTTTAGTTAGAATGTTTTTTTAATCCAGGAGTAAACATTTTAGCTGCATGGTAAACCAACATCTGAATCATGCATGGTTATAACCAATTTACAGAACATTTTGGTGGCATACCTGTAATCCCAGCACTTGGAGGCTGAAGGCAGAAGGAGCCAAAGTTGGAGTCCACCCTAGACCCTGTACCAAACCATGAAAAAAGAGCTGGTGATGGCCAGGCCTAGTAGGACATGCCCATAATCCTAGAAGGATAGCAGCCTGAACTGCAAGTAAAACACCATGTCAAAAACAAAACAAAAACACACACACAAAGAGACAGAGACAGAAACAGAGAGAGAGAGGGAGAAGGACAGGGAGAGGGAGAGGGAAAGAGAAGCTAAATGGTTGAATCATATGTATGTGCATAGTTACTAGCATGGAACCATCAAGTAAAACCAATTACACCATTCATATCAGTTCCATACTTAGTATAACTATAACAGATCAGACATTCTGAAGTCAGCTGAGAACAGTTACCTTGATACTTAAGATTTCTTTGAATCCTAGGGGTCCTGAGCAATTGGACCTGACTGGCAGCGTAGATGTCTCACAAGCCTAGAAATTAGGAACCAGAATACAGCGAAGGTGTTGAGACTTTAGATTTGGAGGAGCTTGGAATCATAAAGAGCTGCCCATTTTCAGATGCCACTCTTAAAAAAGAAACTGTTGCTATACATATTTTAATTTAATCTGGTTTAATTAAGTAACTTTGTCATTCTTCTTTTCTTTCCTGTGGGCCTTTTTGTTGTGTATTTTTTGTTTTTATTTTTATTTTCCGGACAGTGGCCAGACCAGCCTTGAACTCACTATGTAGCATAGGGTGGCCTTGAATTCAAGGTTGTCCTCCTGCCTCAGCCTCCTGAGGCTGGGATTACAGGTGTGCCACCATGCCCAGCTCTTTTTTGTTTGTTTGAGGTGGGGTCTCATTGTAGTTCAAGGCTGGTCTTGAACTCACTATAAATATAAAGCCAGTGTGGTCTGGAACTCAGTGGTCCTGCCTTTGTTTTCTGAGTACTGGTATTAACAGGGATGCAGGCATCACACCTGGCTATTTTCTCTCATTCTTACTTGACATAAACTAGCCAAGAAAGAAAGATGGGTTGGGAAAACAGATAGTGCAAGTAAAATAAGTGACTTGTTCTCTAAGGGGTTCTGTAAACAGATATTTTATATACATACTTTTTCCCTAGAAGTGATCTCCCTCCTCTTTTTCTTCCCTCTTTCTCTCTGTGTTCCTTCTCTCCATGTTTCTCTCTCTTCCCCTTCCTTTCCCCCAGAGCATTCTCTGTATCTGTCAGTCTTTTTCTCTCTCTCTCTCTCACTCCAGTGGTGGAGTTGCACTCTTTGTGTAGCCCAGGCTGGCCTTAAACTTGCAATCCTTCAGCCTCAATCTCTCAAGTGCTACATAGCTGAAAATAGCTGGAAATTTTTGCTGGAAATAGTTCTGTAAAGCAGTGGTATACATCTGTTATTCTAGCACTTAGGAAACTGAGACAGAGGATTGCTGCAAGTTTGAGGCCAGCCTGGGCTACATAGTGAGTTCAAGGCCAATCTGGACTCCATAACAAGAATTTGTCTCAAAAAACAAAACAAAATACAATCTATTATTATTATTATTATTATTATTATTATTATTATTATTGTGTGCGTGTTTGGTACAGGGTCTCACAACGCAGCTCAGACTCCTAGCGATCCTTCTGTTTTCAGCCTCCCAACTCTGGGATTACAGGCATGCACCACCATACCCATTCTTTCCCAGCTCAGCACACCTGGGGCCTGCACGTCATACAGCACTGGGGATCAAGCCCCAGTCCCTGTGCTTGCTTAAGCAGATGCTTAGCCTGCTGAGCTATCTTGCCGGCCCACAATGTCTTTTAAAACACAGGTCTTGCTGGGGAGACAGCTCATTGGCCTGGCAAGTGCAGGGTCCTGAGTTTGATGCCCAGTACCACAGAACAAAACAAAACCTACAGTTCTTTAAGGAGGGCAAGAGGGGTTAAAGGGAGGAGGGGAATTGGGGGAAAAAAGATAAAGTTATGCTCAGGTACAAATTCCCTAGGATAAATGTAATCATTATGTAAGTGTAAAATGTACCAATGAAATTAGAAAAAAATAAAATAAAAACACAGGTCTTTGTACATAGGAACAAGTATACTTGTGGGATAAATTCCCCAGCGGTGTGGAGAATGTTTTGAAGGGTGATGAAACTATGTAGAAGCAGAGATCAGTTGTTTGGAGACTTGTAATGATGATGGACTGAAGTAAGATAGTGTAGTGGCAAGAATAGACAGGGAAAGAGTAAGTGAGAAATCCCGTATTCCTTGACTTCTAAAATACATCATTTACTCCATGTTCTAACATGTTTGATAGCTTATAGTTGCTGATTTCATCAATTAATTGAAAGTGTATTTATAATATCTTGGCCATTCATAAAGTGGTATATGATAGAAACAATACTTTAGATTTAGCGAAATACAGTCTTAGACAAGTATGTAGGATTAAGAAGATTTAGATGTAGAAAATAAGGGAAGAGGGATTAGGGATATAGCTCGGTGGTGTATGTGTCTGCCTGCCATGCACAAAGCCCCAAGTTTAGTTCCTGGTACCAAAAATAAAATAAAGGAAGAGAAAAGAGAGACATGTCTTTAGTATTTTGTTTCTTTTTTTTTTTTTCTTTCTTCCTGTATTTAGGACAGGGTCTACAGGGTCTTACTATGTAGATCGGACTCATAGTGGTTCTCCTGTTTTCAGCCTCCCAAGTGCTGGGATTCCAGGTGCGCTCTACCACACCAGTTTCAATCTCGTCTCAGAGCACCCCACAGGCAGGACCAGGACGCCATGCCATGGATCAAACCCCTGCTGTTGTGCTCTGCCTAAGCAGAGCTATCAGGCTGGCCCTAGTGTTTTGTTTGTTTACTTTTAGTATTAAAACCATTTTTCTTTGCTAAAGACTTTTTGTATTTGATAGTAGTTTTATTAATTTTGTGAATGCAATCATCTGGCTTGTTAGTATTTAGGTTGCCTTTTGCTTTGGGTTAGTACAGATAATTGGTAACAACTGTTTTCTCTTTAGAATTGGGGAAATTTTGAACCTAGAAAACCTTTAAGTAATTATGTATGACATTTGACAGATTCTCTTCTGCTCTTGCATGCTCTTTCTTTCCCTGTTTCTGTCTCTCTCACCTTTTTCCCTAAGGTATTGGACTCAGGGCCTTGCAGTAATTAGATACTTTTTTTTTTTTTTTGGGCTGGCTCAGGCTGCCTTAAGGGTGGATCTCATGTGACATGTGGAGGTGGGGATCAAACCGAGGTCCCTTGTGCCTGACTGATGTTGCCCAATCATGCACTTTCATCAACTGACCTAACCGGCAAGACCCCCAAGATACAATTTTATATGGTGAGTCATATGAAAAAGTAAGGACTGGGGAAATAGCTCAGTGGCATAAGTATCTGCCTGGCAAGCACAAAGTCCTGAGTTCAATCCCCAAAAGAAAAATTAAATCAGTTGAATATTTTGATGTTTGGAACATCAATAGGTAACCTCCTATTTGTTTGTTTTGGCTGCACCAGGGATAGAACTTTGGACCTTAACACTTGCCAGGGAGGTGCTTGTGCCACTGAACTATCTTCCTGGCCCTCCTGTGTTCTTTAAATCATCTCTAAATCACTTGCAATAACTAACATAATGTAAATACTATGTACATATGAACACATTCAATTATACATGCATAATTATGGTATTGTTGCTGTTTTTGAGCATCCAAGGACTTGCGTATTTGCAGGGGATAGTGGGGGAACCAATACTCCAGAATATTAAGGGACAACTTACTATGTTTACAGATAAATTTTTGCAAGTTATTTGCTGGTGTAACATGACTGCCACTAACATATAGCTCTCAAATTTCTGTATTAGGATATTTTTTGTATTGTTCTACAGGGACATTCATATAATGCTTTTCGGCTATTAGGGATACTTCCATGGTATCACAGAATTGGTATGTTGTCAGTCCTGACAAGCGTGTCTCATCAAGAAAGTATTTTATTTTTTATGTATTTAGTACAGGGTCTAAAAGGGTCTTACTACACAGGTTGGACTCGTAGTGATCTTCCTGTTTTCAGTCTTCCAAGTGCTGGGGTTATAGGCACACACATAAATATACCCAGTCTCAATTGCAGGGTGGGGCCAGCATGTCACACTGTCCCTGTGTCTGCCTAATCCGCTTAGCTATCTGGCTGGTCCTCATCAAGAAAGTAACTAAAGATTTTTTAAAAATTTGTTGATTAATCTGCATCAGATAAACTTGAAACCTCAAACCCCAAACAAAAAAATTAGGGTACTCTCTTTTTTTTTAAGGATACTCTCTTTTTTCTTCTTTTTTTGTATTGACCTGGGGATTGAACCCAGGACCTGCTCCATATAACTATCTGTCCTCCAGTGACATTCAGTTTCATAAATAAAGTCGTTCTTGTGATTACTACATAGTACAACACTTCAGTAATTTAAGTTCATAAGCAGTAAAGAAAACACATACTTCAAAGTTCTCCAAGGGACCTAAGGGCTGGTGAGATGGCTCAGTGGTCTAAAGCACCTACTTAGAACAAGCTTAGCAAAGCACAGGGACCGTGGTCCAATCCCCCAGCACCACATGCCAGCCGGCCCCGCCCCCTGGTGGGTTGAGCTGGCCACACACACACACACACACAAATATTTTTTAAAAAGGACCTAAAAGCTGTTGGAGAACATGCATTTTGCAAAAGCTTAGGTTTGTGTTTCTGTTTTTAGTGCAGCCCTAACATATTTTATGTACTGGTGTAACATCTTTCCTTCTAAAACTGTCCCAGTTTGGATGAAACATGAGCATCCTCATGTAGTGGTACAGCAGTATGACACTTAGATTTCCTGTGTGCTTCCTGTTCTCTTTACTACCTTAGTAGTTTTTCAGGTAATCTTTTCTTGTTATGACAGCTGAGTAATTGTTTTTGTTTGTTTGTTTGTTTTTGGTTTTTTGAGACAGGGTCTCACTTTGTAGTTTAGACTGGCCTTGAACTTGCTGTGTAGTTCAGGCTGGTCTCAAACTTACAGCAATACTTCTACCTTGGCCTTCCAAGTGCTACGAGTACAGGTATGGGCCACTACACCTGGCAAGACAACTAAGTGATTTTAAGGAATTTGGAGGATTTACTTTTTTCAAAAGAAGTTAAGAATTCTTTGAAGAAGTATGTAATTTTCTTCTACTTACATATTCAGGTGGAGCTAGGATGCCAGTATACACATAGCTACTATTACACACATATTGTTAAAACATATATAGCTGAAAAAAATATATATAGCTGTCTATGGTGGCACATGCCTATAATCCCAGCATTCAGGAGGCTGAGGCAGGATTGTTGTGAGTTTGAGGTAGACCTGGGCTATAAAGTGAGCTCAAGACCAGCCTGAACTACATAGTGAGACCCCATCTCATTAATGAAGAAACAAATAAGCATGTATATGTGAAAAATGGATGTTATTTTCTAACTATATAATATCTTTATACAAAAAAAGATAGCAAATAAAATAGCCAGTTGGATTAGATTGCCTTTAATATCCTGTAATTAAATTAAATAAGCATTTGTGAGGACAGTACAAATAATAGCAGTGCCACTGGACTATCTTGTTTTGATTTTTGAAACAGTATTGCTGTGTTGTCAGGCTGGTGTCAAACTCCTGAGCTCAAACAATTCTCCTGCCTCAGCCTCCTGAGTGCTAGGATTACAAGCACATTTTCATGATATTTACAAATACCACATAACATGGTTATAAATTTACTTAACTATTATTCTTTTGATGCTTCTAGATTTTCTATAGTAATAAATAATATGTTTTGTTCATGTGGCTTTTTCTTTTTCCTTGTAACACCCTATTGTACAAAGGAAAACATACTGAAACTAATGAAAATGAATCTTTTTGTAACCTCCATATTTCTGTTGTCAACCTTCCCTCACTTGTCTATAGTGATGAAAAAGGGTTGAGTGCTTGACTGTTGCAGTTGCCCTGCTATCGGGAGGCGCTGGTTCTGTATCTCGATGAACTTCCACAGCAGCCTTGTGCTCCTGCTGTCCAGTGGACAAGTCCAGCCCTGTCTCTCTGGTAGTCACACAGATGCATTGACAAGATTGTTAACCAGACTGAATGAAGAGGTTCTCCCTTTTTTGTTTTCTTTGTTTTGCCTTTCTCTTTTTCTCCTAATGTATTTGTTTGAGAACTAGGGTCTGAAAACCTTCTGTGAGTCAGGCACTATTGTGCGTTGCTGAGAATTCAGTAGTACAAAAACATAAAATTCCTTGTGTTTGCCAGCACATTGGTGACACATGCTTGTAATCCCAGCTACTAAGTGGACTGAGGCAATAGTATCACTGGGAGTTCAGAGCCAGAATGGTGACTGAGGTCTGTCACAAACAAACAAAAACCAAGTTGAAGGCCAGTCTATTTTGAGATCCTGTCTCAGAAAGAAAGAAATTTTTCTCTTTCTTTTTTTTTTTAAATTTTTTTTTTATTTGTGTGTGTGTGTGTGTGTGTGTGTGGCCAGCTCAGCCCACCAGGGGGCGGGCTGGCTAGCATGTGGTGCTGGAGGATTGAACCGCGGTCCCTGTGCTCTGCCAAGCTTGTTCCAAGAAGGTGTTCCAGACCACTGAGCCATCTCACCAGCCCAAGAAATTTTTCTCTTTCTTTAACAAAAGTTTCATTATGTGGTTCAGGCTGGCCTTGAGTTCATTTTGTAGTCCAGACTGGTCTCAACTTGGGACAACCTTCTTGCCTCAGCCTCCTGAGTGCGAGAATTACAGGTGTGTGCAACCATGCCCGGCTAAGAAACAAATTTTGAAAAGGAATGGGGACTTAGCAGAGTGTTTATTAAGGCCCTGGTACATAAGGGAAACCAATAAACTGTTGTATATTGGAAAATTCTGTTATTTGGGGAAATAGTGCAAGGAAGGATGACAGGAGTGCTGGCTTGATGCTTTTGTTTATTTGGAGCCTATGTATTATTTAACATTTTTAAATAATTTCAAAATATTACAAAGACATCCTGTGTACCTTTTATAAGATTTCCCCAGTTAACATTTTACCTTATTTGTTTTATGTTACTTATTGCTTTCTCCACATACAGACTTTTATTTCTTGATAGCATGTTATAGTTAAGGTAACCTTTTTAATATGTTGGAGTCCATTTTCCAAAGATGTTTTTCTTATTCGTATTAACTAAGTGCACAGACTTCATGACTTCAACAACAGAAATTTTTTTTCTCACCATTGTGGAGTTGAAAAGTATATGATCAAAGGCCTGTTCACTTCCTGGTTAGAGCTCTAGGCTTTCTTCTTGGCTTATAGTCAGGGTTTTTGCTGAGTCTTCCCTTAGAATGAGTTTGGGGAGACAACACCAGTCTGATGTCTGCAGATTTGATGCTTACAAATTTATAAGTTACTTCATTCTTTCAAACCCTGCCTTCACATATAGACATTGGGGGTTCAGGGCTTCAGCATATAAAGGTGAGGTGGGGGCACAATTCAGTCATATATCAGCAATTGTGTGGATTCTTTTTTTTTTTTTAAATTGTGTGGATTCTGCAGTTACCAAAATAGAAATGAACACTGATACAAGGCTATCATTGAAGACATACTTTTGTGGGATTTTGTCATTTGTCCCAATAATGGTCTTAAAGGCCCAGGATCATGTGTTGCATTTGGCTGTCATTCTCATTTTGTTTTGTCAAGAGCAGTTCCGCAATCCATCTTTGTCTTTCATGATTGCTGTGGTGTAGTTTGTCTTCGAAAGTTTTATATGCTAGCCAGGCATGGCAGTACACACTTATAATCCTAGCACTCAGGAGACTGAGGCAGATGATCACTGTGAGTTCAGGGCCAGCCTGGGCTACAAAGTGAGTTTGAGGCTACCCTGAATTGCCTAATGAAACCCTGTCTCAAAAAGACGAAAACAAAAAATAAAATGGTAGAGCAAAGGTTTATATGCTGGAATATTGGTTCTCAGTGTGGTAATTTTTTTTTTTTTTTTCTTTTTCTCTATTTTAGGGAAGAGTCTACAGGGTTCAGGGGCTCACTACGTAGATCGGACTCTAGTGATCCACCTGTTTATAGCCTCCTAGGAGCTGGGATTACAGGCACATGTTAGTGTGCCCAGTCTTAAGAGCTGTCTCAGCACAACAAAGGGGCGGTCCTGGCATAGAAGGCCAGGGGGATCAAACCACCAGCCCCTGCGCCTGCTTGCAGGTGCTTTAGTCCACTGAACTATTTGGCCAGCCCAGTGTGGTAATTTTTTTTTTTTT
>NW_004524624.1:10935737-10945956 GCF_000260255.1 Octodon degus | reverse complement strand
AGGGCACGTTTGGCCATCGGGAGAGTTGTGAGGTTCGAACTCCAGCCACTTGAGGCTGACAGCTTTGTGGAAGCAGCCACTTAAAGGACTGAGCTAGGCCCAGGCCCCCCCAGTGTGGTAATGTTGAGAGGTGGTAGAACTTTTAACTGGTGAGGCCTGGTGGAAGATTGAGGTCACAAAGGGCATTACCCTGGGAAGGTATTCATACTGATATCACATAGTGAGTTGTCTCCAGAGCAAGACTGGCCTGCTCAGGGCCTGCCCTTTGAATCCCTCTGCCTCCCTGTCTTCCTGGCTGATCCCTCTCATATGTCTTCCCACCAGGAGGTCATCAGCCATACTGTGATGCTGCCAAAGGGTCCTCACCAGAGGTCAAGTAGATAGAGCCACTCCATCTTGGATTGTGACCCTTTAAGACTTTGTCTAACTTTTTTTTTTTAATTACTCAGCCTCAGGTGTTTTTATAGCAATAGAAAGGGATGAAAAATGATAACCTGAAATAGGTATAGTGGCATGTGCCTGTAACCCCAGCAGTTTAGGAGGCTCAGGCAGGAGGATTGAGAGTTGCAGGTGAGTGTGAGCTACCTAGCAAATTCATAGCTGGTGGGGGTGGGGGGGAGAGATCGAGATCGAGATCTATCCTACCTCAGAAAACCAAACAAAAAAGCAAAAACCTGAAGTATACACAGCAATTTATAAAATATAAAGTTGTGTTTGTCTGATATTTTACTCTTAGCAGTACTGTTAACAGTATTCACTTTATGCAGTTATGCAGTTTTGGACAGGAATACTACAGAAGTGATGCATTATATTTGTAGGTTCATAATGTTAGCTAAGCTGATTAATAGTTACATTCAATTTATCACTTTGTTAGGGTGCTACTGCCAAATTTCTCCACTGTAATGCCAATGAAAATGTTGTGGAGATACACATTGAGATAGTGTACATATCCTTTTCCTCATTAAACTTTCACTAGTACCCATTGATGATTTTTGCTTATGTCCTTTTTCATAACAATGGTTGCCAAATACTGCTTTTTATTACCATTATTCATATTATGCTTTTTTCCATAACTATTGCTATACAAATAGCAATGAGACAGTTTCAAATCAAATTGATAGGATAGTTTCAGTAATTAACACATTGCATACATTCTTTCTAGTGGTCATATTATGCTTATAGTTGGCATTATTTCATAAAGTAGGACTCTTCTCCTGACCCCTTCCCTTATTTATTCATATCACTATATATTCACTGGGTTCCTATTTAATCCAATGGGTTGTAGGCCTTACTTATTTATTTAATGTATTTGGTTATTACAGGGTCTCACTACACAGCTCAGACTCATAGTGAACCTCCTGTTTTTCAGCCTCCACAGCATTGGTATTACAGGCATGTGCTGCTATGCCCAGACGTTGTGACCAGCTCAGTCTGCCCTGGGGGTGGGGCTGGCAAGATTTGGTGTTGGTAGGGTGATTGTCCAACCACAGTCCCTGCAATTGCCCAAGCAGGCTCTTTAGTCCACTCAGCTATCTTGCTGCCCCCCCCCCTTTGTTTGTGGCACCAGGGATTGAACTCAGGATGCACTTATTCTACTGAGCTCTCTCGCTGGCCCCTTTTTAAAATTTTTTACTTTTATTTATTTGGTACAGGGTCTTGGTATGCAGCTTGGACTCATAGTAATCCTCCTGTCTCAGCCTCCCCAGCGCTGGGATTACAGGAGTGTGCCACCATGCCTGGTTTCCATGGCTAGCTAGGTGCGGGACTGGCACAACATGCAGTACCGGGGACCAAACCCCAGTCTTTGCACTTGCAAGGCAAGCGTTTAGACCACCAAGCTATCTCCCTGGCCCTTGGTGTTTATTTTTACACATGTCATCAGTTTGGCTAATAGGAACCCTTCAAGCTGATGCTTGAATTTTCTCAATATCATTGTTTGAATATGTGTTTATATTCTCATACAAGATGTTTCACACTTGCTTGTATTCTCCCCCCCCCCCAAGCCTATAATGTCTTTTTGGAGGAACCAGGTATTGAACTCAGGCCCTTGAGCTTGCCAGGCAAGCACTTATTGTACTGATCCATCTCCCCGGCCTATAATAAGTCATTCTACAAGAAGTCCTAGTTTTTAACAGAGACTAAGATCTATGTATTAGGTCTGCTCATCAGTTCTGGAATGTACACACGCAAGTACACCCATTCATCTGCATGTTTTCTGTATATAACGAGTTCATATCAAAACTTCACTTACAGTCCACCCTTTTCCTGTTTGTAACTTTCCAAGTCTATATTTCAAAGTTAGTTTTAGTCAGATTTGTTGGTAATTTACATACAGGTGAGTAAGGAAGACTCAAAGAGTTTTTTTTTTTTTTTAAATGTTTATTTATTTATTTAGTGTGTGTGTGGCCAGCTCAGCCCACCAGGGGGCGGGCCTGGCTGGCATGTGGTGCTGGGGATTGAACCGCGGTCCCTATGTTTTGCTTAGCTTAGCTTGTTCTAAGTAGGTGCTTTAGACCACTGAGCCATCTCACCAGCCCCATCAAAGAGTTTTGACTGGAGCCACCAGAACAAACTAAAATGTCATTTTTTTTTTAAATATTTATTTATTTTTATTTATTACATTTATTTATTGTGTGTGTGTGTGTGTGGCCAGCTCAGCCCACCAGGGGGCGGGGCTGGCTGGCATGTGGTGCTGGAGGATCGAACCGAGGTCCCTGTGCTTTGCCAAGCTTGTTTCAAGTAGGTGCTTTAGACCACTGAGCCATCTCTCCAGCCCCTAAAATGTCATTTATTGAGATAGAGAAGAATAAAGAAGACATTTTGGGGGAAGAGATCAGGACAGTTTTGGATATGCTGACTCTGGTTTGTCTATTAAACACCCAAGAAGAGACATTGAACAGTTGAATATTTAAGTCTGCAGTTCAAAAGCAAGGTACAGAACTAGGCTGTGGCTCAGTGGTAGAACACTTGCTTAACATGTATGACACCTCTATCCCCAGTATCATGAAAAATAAGAAAAGGAAGGAGAGCTCAGCATGGAACAACAAACTTCAAGAAAACCAGTCCAAAAAAAAATTAGTTTTTAAGCACTGGGGATGAAACCCAGGGGTGCCCCATCTCTAAGCTACATCTCCAACCCTCTATTTTGAGACAGGGTCTCACTAAGTTGCACAAAATGTCCTGAAACTTGAGATCCTCCTGTCCCAACTTCCCAAGTAGATGGGATTATAGGAATGTGCTACCAGCTCCAGCCAACATTGATCCAGTTTTCAGGACAAGCATGATTGTGTTCCTTTAATAACCTTTTATTATAGAAGCAACAAATCCATATTATAGAAAATTAGACCACATGCAAGCAAAAGATAAGACTATATACCTATATCTCTTAGAAATCAGTACTACGAAAACATAGTTTTAGTTGGGTGTGGTGGTGTATGCCTATAGTCCCAGCATTTGGGAAGCAGAGGCAGGAGGGTGGCCATGAGTTGGACACCAGCCCGGGCTACATAGTGAGTTCAAGGACAACCTGAACTACATAGACGCTGTCTCAAAAAAATCAAAACAAAACAAAATCCAAAATCAAAAACTTAGTTTTGTATCCTTTCTGATAATTTACATAAAAATTAGTGTTTTTCTAAACTGAAATCACACTGTGTGCTGGCACACATCTGTAATCTCAGCACTCAGGAGACTGAGGCAGGAGGATTGCTGTGAGTTCAAGGCCAGCCTGAGCTATCTAGTGAGTTCAAGACCATCTTGCACTGTAAAGCAAGACCCGGCCTCAAAAAAACCAAAAACCAACCAAGCAAATAAATGGCGATCATATAATTATTGTTTTTGCCAAGTGATTTGTTTCATTAAAATTTTGTTCTTAAAATTTCAGTTTTTATTACTACAACATCTTTAGAGTATATAATGGTTACTTTTCTTGTGAGGAATTGATACCTGTATGTAATACATCATACAGTTTTTCATTTTATATCAGACCATATCTAGATTTCCTCAGTTGGTTCAAAAATGTCATTTAATACTGTAGTTGGTTAGCGGGTTATGTTGGTATATGCCTGTAATGGTAATACCAGTAGGCTGAAGCAGGAGGATTACTGTCCTGGTTACTTTTCTCTCATTGCTGGGACAAAATACCCAACACCCAAAATTAAAGAAGGAAATGTTTATTTAGCTCACATCACTTGTGGGGCTTTAGTCCATACTTGGCTGGCACCAAGGCAGAGTGGAGCATGGCAGAGGGCAGCAGCAGTTCATGGCCAGGGACAGTAGCAAAGCAACAAGAGCAAAAAGGAAGGAGCAGCTGAGAACAAGCCTCTTTCCTTCCCTTATATTGTATGCAGCTGCTCGCTCCAGGGTGCATGTAGCACTCACACCCATAATGCTAGTATTGGGCCATGAGTCAATGAAAAACTCTAGAAGCCTTGCGTGAGGCTTTGGGGGGGATATCTAGACACAAACCATAACAATCACTAAGAGTTCAAGGCCAGCATGGGGCCACATAGTGAGTTCAGGGCCAGTGTAAACTACATAGTAAGACCCTATCTCAAAACCAAATACAAAAAAGAAATTGATTAGTTCAAATCTATAACTAATCAAAGAACACAAATTAAATCAGGTGACTATATTTCATCCATCTCTCTTACTATTTTTAGTACATTTTATAATTTGTTGTTGAGACCAGGCTTGGTGTGCTATAGAATAGCACACGTTAGAAGTTTGGTTGTTTCCTTATGGTGTTATTTAGCTTTCTGTTTATTATTTAATACTAAAATTACTTGCTATATTTTATTTTTCCTTTCTTTGTCATTTATTTAGTTAGTTAGTATGTACAGGGTCTCCCTATGCAGCTCTTCTTGTAGTCATCCTCCTGTCTCAGCCTCCACAGCACTGGGATTACAGGTGTGCACCATCACATCCGGTTTACTCACTACATTTTCTAAAACTCTCCTCTGTATAGTTTTTATGACTTCTTTTTTATTGACCAGAGAGTAAATACTAAAACTTTCAAGTCTCACCAGAATTTCCACTGTTCTTTCTTGCAAATCTTCCTAGTCAAACAGAAGTAGAAATAGTGTGGCTAACAGTATGAACTCTAAGCTAGGTATGGTGGTATTTACCTGTAATCCTATCACTCTAGGTGAGGAGGATTAAAAGTTTGAGCCCAGCCTGCACAACCTAGCGATTTAGGGAGAGCCTGTTTCTTTTCTTTTCTTTTTTTTTGAATGTATTTGGTAGAGGGTCTTACTGCACAGCTCGGACTCCTAGTGATCCTCTTGTTTTTAGCCTCCCCAGTGCTGGGATTACTGGTGTGCGCTGCTGCCGCCACCATTATCACCACCACCACCATGCCCAGAGGTGGGGCCAGTGTAGCATGTGGTGGTGGTGGTGGTGGTGGTTGTGGTGGTGGTGTGTGTGGGGGAAGAATCTCAAGCCCCAGATCCCTGTGCTTGCCTAAGCAGGTGCTTAAGTCTGCTGAGCTGAGGTATCTTGCTGGCCCAGGAGATCCTGTTTCTAAATAAAATAAAGTAAAATAGGACTGAGGATGTAGCTCTGGGTTCAGTCCTAGTACCAAGGAAAAAATAAGACACAAACTCTAGAGCCAAACCATCTGGATACATGAATCCCAGCTTAATAGCTGTAACTCTAGAAAGTTTACTTCATCCCATCCATTAGAGGGGAATGGTAATACTACTACCTTACTCTGTATTCTTGAGGATATCAGATAATATTTCTGTAATTTTTAGAACAGTATGTGGCATATAAAAGTGCTGTGTTTGTTAAAGTTCTAGTCTAAGCCTTTCCATTCTCTAAGATAAAAGACATTGCACAGTTCTGCTTAGAACCTTATCTCATGATCTGTTCAAAATGGAATTCTCTTTCCCTTCCTTCTACTTAAGGAAATTTAACTATTTTTTATTAGTACAGTATATATTTCAGACACATAATAAATACACTCATTGTGCCAGATAGGTATATATTCATATTTCATCTTGATCCTTTTCATTCCCCTCCACCTAGAAATTTAACTTCTTGTGGTGGTGCTAGCTTGTATTCCCAGCTCTTGGAAGGCTGTAAACAGGAGAATCACTATGAGTCCAATCTAATAATGAGACCCTGAATACCCTGTAGACTCTTCCCTAACATACAAAAGAAAAAAAAAAAAGAAAGAAAGAAAGAAAAAAGGAAAAAAATGTAACTCCTTAACTGATATTAATTGGGCATCTAACAGATACTAATGATGTAACAGTGAACAAGACTGAATGGCAGCCTTCAGGGATTTGTTAACTTAATAGGGGTAGAAACAAGTACACTACAGTATAGTAAGTGTGATAAAGGGGATAAGTGCCAGCACAGTCTTGTGTAGTCAGGATGCTTTTGGAAGACTTTATATAAGCTGAGGCCTGGAGGAGAGGAAGAGAATTAGGCTACTGAAACAGGCAGCAGGACTAGAGGAAGGGAATGAGACTTGAAGATGAGCACAAAGTTGAATTCACTGAGGTAGACCTATAAAGTAGAAAGTGGCTAAAACATTCAGGATGGGCCTTCTAGTTTTCCCTTGCCCTTAGGTATCTTCCCAGACTATCTCTGCTATTATTATACCATGTGAATCTGTATAGTGCTATGACTACAGTGAGGGTTTGCACTGGGAGAAGTAGTAGTAAGTTTGGGGTGCTTCTGGAGAGATGAAAAGGGAAAGCACAAATAATTGCTAAAATTCCAGTAAGAGAAAGGTAATTAGGAATTAGGAAGATAATTAATGAAATATTGAAAAATCAAGCTCAGGGTGCCTCAGAGGTTTAAGAAGTAAATGTGTGCATTGACTGGTGGCAGGACATCCAGACTGGCTATCTGTAAAGCCCTTGATATATAGCTGGTATGACCACTGCCATGGAAGTATGTGACTGATTAACATTGTGTTTTATGTATACTGAGCCCTGTCCTTAATGCTTTACATACTGTTGCTTTAGTTCTTATAAAAATAACCCTGGGATATTGTCATTTTATAAAAAATATAAGTGAGAGAATAGTTAAGTGATACATAGAACCCAAAGCTAGTAAGTGACCAAAAGGGCTAAGAGGTAGCTCGGTCCAAGGCCCTAGGTTCACTCTCCTCTACCACAAAAAATTTTTTTGATAAATTTCCTACAGCTGATTAAGGACATTTCAAAGGACTGTATAACATTGGGTGGCCCATTGAAGAAAGATTATGAGTTTATTTATTTATTATTTTTTATTTTTTGTGGTACTGGGGATTGAACTCAGGACCCTGTGCTTGCCAGGCAAGCACTTTTTTAAAATTTTATTTTATGTTATTGAGAAACAAATATCAATGAGACAGTTTCAAAGCTGATTAATAGGACATTTTCAGTATTTAATATGTTGTACATTGTTATCTTCTTAGTAGTTATCCATAGTACAAGAAGCAGACAGGATATCCTGTTCAAACACTATTACTACAAATCTTTCTTCTCATTCTCAAGCGCTTATTCTACTGAGCTATCTTCCCGGCCCTGAGCTATCTCCCCAGCTCAATTATGAGTTTAGATGATTTTATTTTATTTTATTTTTTATTTATTACGTGTGTGTGTGTGGCCAGCTCAGCCCACCAGGGGGCGCGGCTGGCTGGCATGTGGTGCTGGGGGATCGAACCGCAGTCCCTGTGCTTTGCCAAGCTTGTTTCAAGTAGGTGCTTTAGACCACTGAGCCATCTCTCCAGCCCTAGATGATTTTAGTTTTTTGGGTTTTTTTGTTTTTGTTGTTTTGAGACAGGGTGTTGCTGTATAGTTCGGGCTGTACTTGAACTTATTACAGTACTCTTGCCTCAGCCTCCCATGTCCTGAGATTATAGGGCTGTTCCTCAATCTTCTTTTTGATGTGATTTTTGTTTGGCCAAAACAAACAGCAGATACAAAGTCTGGAAAAATACTCACATCAATTCAAATTAATGCCTAGTATTCACAGTGATCCTCCTACCTCAGCCTCCTGAGTGCTGGGATTACAGGTATGTGCTACCACATCTCGCAAGAACAGAGATCTTAATGAAATTGAAGGAGTAGGGGCCGGGGAGATAGCTCAGTAGAATAGCACTTGCCTGGCAAGTGCAGGGTCCTGAGTTCAATCCCCGGTATACAAAAAAAAAAAAAAAAAAAAAGGAGTATAATGGGAGTGGGGGTGTAGTCAGAGTAGGGAATTTAAAAATGAGCAAAACAGTTGTTCTAGAAGTCACTGAGTTTGAACTCAAGGAAACAGACTGAAAACATAGATTTTTTTATATGGATAGAGAAGTTTGCCCAATTGAACAATGAAATGTAGGTGGCCTTATACAGGATTCTAGATAATAAATTTAGCGGCCTGGTGGTGTGTTTCTTGTTTTCCAGTTACTCAATAGGCTGAGGTGAGAGAATGACTTCATTATACAAGTTTAAGACCAGTCTGGACATCTAGGAAGACCCCATTGCAAAAAGAAGAAAGATGATTGGGCCTTGTGTGCCTTTGAAACGCTTAGCCTAGATGTGCATGTGGGATCAAGTTATTTACCTGGACGCTCACCTACCAGTGAATGTATTGTTCCCTCTTAGTAGATAGGATGACTTATGTGTGTCTGATTAGTATGTGGATTAGTTGATAAAAAGGGTCAACAACAATTACAATAGTAATGATAAGCAATTTGTAGTTACCTTCTTCTTGGATTCCAAAACACATGTTCTTTCCACTAACCCTGGTATTTTTGCAGTAAGTTGTTTATTCAACTCAATACTTTTGTCTCTCCAAATGTCTGGGAGAACAACTTTGTTTTATTTTAGTTTCTCTACAGTTAATGAGTTTGTTTGTTTACAGTTCTACAATGTGAAGGAGAAATCTACTTCAGGGGTACCTTGAACAGAAACTTATACTGAAGTAGTTGAACATTTTAGTACTTTCAGTAAACTGATCTTTCTCCTTCCCTTCTTTCTGTCTATTTACCATATTTCCAGAAAATAAGCCCTAGCTAGCTTGGTTTCTCAGGATTCTTTACTATAAGCCCTACCCCCAAAATAAGCCCCACTTAAGATTGTTAACCAGATGGATACATTTAGTATGTTAGTTTCCACACACAATGGCCATATTGAATTATAATATCAATATATAATTAAATATAAATAATACTGACTTTAATACTTAAATTATAATATAAATTTTCATTGTTTGTAAGTACCAAAGCAGGTGCCTTTAAGGGCTGGCCTGATAGCTCAGCAGACTAAAGCACCTGCTTAGGCAGAGCACAGCAGCCAGGGTTCAATCCCTGGCATGCTGTGCTGGCCCCACCCATGGGGCATGACTGAGACTGGGCATGGTGGCACACGCCTGTAACCCCAGCACTTGGGAGGCTGAAAACAGAAGAATCAATACAAGTCCGATCTATGTAGTGAGATCCTATACATCCTGTAGACCCTGTCCTAAATACAGAAAAAAAAACAACAACAAAAAACAGGTGCCTTTGGATGAGTGGTAAATGCCTATGGAAGCCGAATGAATTCAAGACTTACTGCCAAATGACCGATTGGAGGACAGACACAACGCACAAATAATATGTGCACTTGATAATGAACTGAAGCGGTTGTGTCTCATACGAATCTTCATAATTGAATAGGTTGTGCGTTGTAACAGATGTACTTAATGTACTCATGTAAAATTAAGAAATGTTTTCTGAATTTAGGTGCCTGCAATCTTTGCTCCCTTTTTTTTTCCCCTCCCTTGTGTATGCCCATCTTTCTTTACTGTCATCATTCTTGTCACCACTTCCATCTTGTCAGTCTTCCCTTAGCACTTGACTTAATGAAAACTTTGTGAAGCCCAACCTACAGGAGGCTGTGACTTAGGTGAAGAATTCGTGGGATAAAATCACTGGCAGCTGTATTGCCAGTGCACTATGCACAGAGGCTGCCTGGAGAAGAAGCACTCATATAAGGAGAGCTCTGTGACTGAATGTGATAGGTTGGGGCCAGTTGTTCTACAGGAAGTGGAGTCCCAAGAAATTCAGGCTGGAATTTGGGGTTTGGAAAGTTACAATGATGTTCTAAAAGAAGATGGCATGACTGTACTTTTTTTAAAAAATGTATTTAGTACAGGGTCTCACTACATAGATCAGACTCATAGTGATTCTCCTGTTTTCAGCCTCCCAAGCACTGGGATTACAGGTGTGTGCCTCCATGCCCAGTCTTCCCCCCCC
>NW_004524624.1:10914697-10934392 GCF_000260255.1 Octodon degus | reverse complement strand
CCCTTTTTTTTTTTTTCTTTTTGAGATAAGGTCTTGTTCTGTAGCCCAGGGTGGCCTCAGATTTGTTGTACTTCTCAGGCTTGGACCTCCCAAGTGCTGGGATTACAGGTGTACATCACCATGGGTGGTACTTTTGGTGGGACCGGGGATTGAACTCAGGCCCTTGCGCTTGCCAGGCAAGCACTTATTCTACTGAGCTATCTCCCTGGCCCCGAGTGGCACATTTTTAAAAAATAAGTTTATCTTTGCATTATGTAATATTTGCATTCATTTTGGGGGAATTAGGATGTGTCATACCATTTCATGATTATGTTAAATCCCTTTACACTTACATACCTCTGTATTTTTCCTCCGTTTGGGGCGGTACTGAGTATTGAACTAGGGCCTTTGCACGGAGCTATGTATTTTTTAAGACAGCATCTCCTTAAGTAACCAGCCTGGGTTTGAATTTGTGTTCCTCCTGTGTCAGCGTCCCTGAGTGCTACAGTTACAGGCCTGTACCACCACCCATGGGTTTTTGGTTGTTTAATTCTATTGTACTAAGGAGATACTCTACCCCTGAACTACAGGATCTCTCTAGCCCCCTCCATTTATTCATTCATTCATTCCCTATACTGGCAGTTGAATCTGGTGCTATTACACTGAGCTTCAGTCCTTTAGAGACAGGGTTTTGCTAGGTTGCTGAGGCTGGGCTTAAACTTGTGACACCTGCCATAGCTAACCAGGATGCTGGGAGTAGTCATGTGCCATAGTGCCTGTTTTTGTATATTTGTTTTGTTTTGTTTTTAACACCCCCCCCCCTTTTAATACTTTTCATTTCTTTTAGAGTTTTTCTGAAATCTTCCTCCTTCCTTGAAATCTGTGTTAAAGGCTAAATACTTGGCCAGCGAGGTAGCTCAGCGGTCTAAAGCACCTGCTTAGGCAAGCTTAGGCAAATGCAGGGACCAGGGTTCAATATCTGGCACTACATGCTGTGCCAGCCTTGCCCCTAGGTCTAGCTGAGCTGGCCACACACACACACACACACACACACCCCTTAATACTCATCTCAGCTCTGTGTTAATTTACCTCGTTTATCAGAATTTGTATCCCTCATTGCTCTCAGTTAATTACTGTGAAATGGTGAGAGAAGGAAGGGTCCTGCTCCAAGTTTGGGGCAGCATTCCAACCACCTTTCCTCTCCTGAGGAGAGGACTGGGGAGATGGCTCAGTAGAATAAGCACTTGCCTGGCAAGTGCAAGGAGCTGAGTTCAGTCCCCTGTCCCACAGAAAAAAAAAAAAAACCCACTACATTTTGGGGGCCTGCCTATTAGCTCAGTTGTTTAAGTGCCTGCTTAAGCAAAATGGTCAGGCTCAGAATTCTGTGGTTCAATCCCAGATACTCATGCCTTGCCAGACCTGCCCTTAAGGCATCCTGAGCAGGCCAAAAAAAAGAAGAAAAAAAAATTCATCCTCTCTTGAGGAGAAAAGTATACACTACTATATGAGTAAACAGTGCTAGTTTCAAAACAACATTTATTAAATTTTGGCCATGAACACTTCTTTTTGAATATCTATTGAGCACCTCCCTAATTTGGGGAAAATAAATACATTAATATATGAAACATATGTGAGTTTTTTGTGTGTGTACTGGTAATCAAACCCAGGACCTTATGCGTGCCAGGCAGGTGTTGTGCTGCTGAGCTGTATCCCCAGCCCAGAAACTTAATCTAATTTTTGTCGGTATTTTTTTTTCTTTTCAAAGTTTTATTGATAAACATATAGCAATGAGACAGTTTCAAATCAAATCAAAAGTACAGTTTCAACAAATTTTTGTCTGTATTAATAGTGTTGTTTTTTTTTTTTTTTTTTTTTGGTATTTTAGCCATACTTGTAAGTTATTTTATATAAGAGATGTACACGATAAACATTTATTGACACCTGTGACTTGAATGCTCGTTATTCACAAATTATACAGAGTGCTTTATCATTTAATTCTGAGTTTCATATAGTGGTTACAACTGGTGATTTCAATCTAAGTAAGGGAAAACTGTTACTTAGAGAGGTTACATAAATTGCCTGCATTCTCATAGCTGTCTAGGAGTAACTAGCCAGAAATCTACCCCAGGCCATTCATGCCCATCTTCTTTGCTGCCTAACTGCTAAACTAACTGGGTATGGGAGTATATACCCCTGTAACTCCAGCTCTCAGAATGTGACAGGAGGATTATCGGCCAGCCACAGCAGTTTAGTGAGATCCTAACTCAAAAAATAAAAAGGCTTGGAAATATAATTCAGTACTCTCTGGATTCAGTCCCCAATTATGGGTGGGTCTTTACAAAAAAATGCCAATCTGTGCTATCTATTTTTTTATGTATAAACCCAGTATAATTTTGAGTAAGAAAAGCAGTGTATTCCATGATCTCTATCTAGAGTTTTGACTGTATCACTATTTCTTTAAAACTTATCCTTGTGTTGTCGCTGTCTGTCTATATGTCTGTCTTTTTCTCTGTCTCTTTTTCTCTGGTTAAATATTCCCTGTAGTCCTGTATGTTTTCTTTTTTCTTTTTCTTTTTTAATGTGGTGCTGGGGACTGAAACCAGGGCCTTGTACATGAAAGGGAGAAGCTCTAGCACTGAGCCACATCCTCAGCTTTTTAAAAAATTTTTTCTATCTTTGTGTTTCCTAGGCTTTTAGATTTCACAGCTAGTTCGTGCATTAGTATAGTGTTTGGTTGGGGGATGTATCTCCCATGTTAAGAGAACTTACCTAAAATGTATGCTTAGATAGTGCCTTTGTTTTTGTTTTGTTTTGTTTTGTTTTATTTTGTTTTTTATTTTTTTTAGTGCCTTTGTTTAATCCCCAGATCACACAGAGAAATTATATATATATATAATATGGGTATTGTCACCTTCAGATCTTTCTTATATGATGTTTAAAAAAATACTCAATTTTGGCCGGGGAGATGGCTCAGTAGAATAAGTACTTGCCTGGCAAGCGCAAGGGCCTGAGTTCAATCCCCGGTTCTATATTAAAAAAAAAAACAACTCATTTATATTTGGCGTGGCATGACTGTAATCTCAACAGTCAGGAGGCTGAGACAGGAGGATCACCATAGTTCGAAGCCAACCTGGGCTATATAGTGAGTTCAAAGCAAGGCAAGTCCCTGTCTTAAAAAATGGGGTATGTGGATGGGGCACCACCATTACAGCCATATTTTTCTTTCTTTTTAAGTTTATGTATTTGGTACAGGGTCTCACTATGCAACTTGGACTCATAGTGATCCTCCTGTTTTCAGCCTCCCCTGTGCTGGGATTACAGACTGTGCCACCACACCCGGACTTCAGTTGCTGGTTCAGCTCACCCAAGGGTGGAGCTGGTACAATGTTAGGTACCGGGGATTAAACCCCGGTCCCTGAGCTTGCCTAAGCAGGCACTTAGGCTGTTGAGCTGTCTCACTGGCCCTTAGAACCATTTTGTATTGAGCACACTAGTTTACAGAAAAAAGTAAGAAAGACATAAACTCCAAATGCCAGCATTTTATTTTATTTTATTTTATTTTATTTTTTTAAGTATTTAGTTCAGGGTCTCAGTACACAGATTGGACTGGTAGTGATTCTCCTGTTTTCAGCCTCCCAAATGCTGGGATTACTGCCTCGCACGTATCAATCACCGTCTCAGCATGTCCCAGGGGCGGGGCTGGCACAGCATGGTGGGAATCAAACCTGGTCCCTGTGTCTGCCTAGGCAGGCGCTTTAATCTGCTGAGCTATCTGGCTGGCCGTATTTTTGTTCTTTTGATACAGGGTCTCGCTATGCAGCTAGGACTCATAGTGAGTTTTCCAGTCTCAGCCTCCCTGGTGCTGGGATTATAGGCATGCGCCACCACACCCTGCCCTGGGACTGGAGGTTGGAGGTCATGTGGTACTGGGGATCAAACTTGGAACCTTGCACTTGCCAGGAAGGCACTTCAGAGCTGTCTTCCCAGCCCTGAATGCTAAACTTTTAAATTAAAAGTTTAAGCTCTGAAATTTTCTTGAACCAGTGAAAGGTACTGCCAGAAACCCATAGTTAGAGATGTGTTACGTGCATATACCAACTCTCCATGATAAATGTGTGCAGTTGCCTTGTTTGTTTCTGGTCTTTTTTTATTTTACTGTATTTTTTTGGTTGAATTGTTTTTTAGGGGAGGTTTATGTTTTTTTGTTTTTGGTGCCGAGGACCGAACCCAGGGCTTCCAGCTTGCTAGGCAAGCATTCTACCACTGAGCCAAATCCCCAGCCCCTCTCCATGATAAATGTAATCATTATGTACCACAAATATGTATAATAATTTTTTTACAAGAAGTGAACTATTTAAGAAAGAAAGAAAGAAACAAACCTATTGTGAACACCAGACTTGATGGTAAAACAAAAGCATTCTAAGACTTGCTGGCCCTGCCCCCTGAGCGTGTTGAGCCAGTGAATGAATCTCAGTGTGATGAAGCTTGCCTGTAATCCCAGGCCTATAATCTCAGTGCTAGGGAGGCTAAAAACAGGAGGACCAAGCTATGTAGTGAAACCCTGTACCTACCACACAAACAAATAAATGAATAAATAAATTTTAAAAAGCATTCCAGGACTAAAGCCCCCTATTAGCATTCCCTTTGTCATGATGTTGGGGATCCTGTTCATTTAGAAATGAATGAATGAGTGAATACATTTGGAAACGAAGAGATAGAATTGTCATTATTTGCAGATAATATAATTGACAATCCTTAATTATCAATAGTTATACTAAAAATAGTAGGATCTCTGTTGCAGTTACTTGGTGCTGCCTTTCTAACATGAAAGCAGCATAGATAAACACAGGAACAAATGCACTGGAGGTGTGTTATAAAAATAGGTAACTGGCCAGACTTGTTCTGAGGTTTGTAATTTAGTAACCATTAGTCTCCATAGAAATCTCAAGAGAACCAACTAAAAAGAGAATTAAAGGGCCTGCAAGATAACTCAGCAAACTAAGCACTTGCTCAGGCAAGCACAGGGATCAGGGTTCGATCCCCTGCACCACATGCCAAGCCTGGCCCCAGGCACGCTGAGCCAGCCACAGAGACCAAGTGTGGTGTCACATGCCTATAATCCAAGTGCTGGGTTGGATCAGTAAGAGTCTGAGCTATGTAATTAGACCCTGTACCAAATATATTTTAAAAAATAGAGAAGCCAAATAGACAAATTCAAGTTGAATAGAGAAAAAAATCAATAGCTTTTCTGTATATGTCAGCAGTTAGTAATTTAAAAGTGTAATTAGGAAAAAAGATTTCTTTTATAAAACAAAAATGTCTCTCTCAACTAAAAGAATTCCACCCAAGAATAAATAGAAGTATGTAAGGCTTTTATAGAGAAAGTATTACAAATTTAAAGAACATTACCACTTGGTTAAGTAAAGAGAGATACATACTTTTGAAAGAAAAAGATTTGCATAACCACCTGCCTGGTAAGCACAAGATCCTGAGTTCGATCCCAGTACAAAAAAAGGAAAAGGAAAAGATTTGGTATTGTTAAAAATGTTTGCCAATCTGTAATCTATAAATTTCAGTCTTAGCCAAATCTCTGAGGTTTCATGTGGCACAGAAATATCCAAGGTTTTTTAAAATTATTTTTTATTTTTATTTTATGTATTTATGTATTTATTTATTTTGCAGAACATTGAACTCAGGCTCTTGTGCTTGCCAGGGAAGCACTTATTCTACTGAGCCATCTCCCTGGCCCCATAAAGTATTTTTTTAAACAGTAGTAAAGCTAGGGCTGGCCAGAAGACTCAGTGGATTAAAGCGCCTACTTAAGGCCGATGCACGGGCTGGGAGTTTGATCCCCGGCCTGCCATATTGGCTGGACCCCGGGTGCGCTGAGACAAGGATTGAGACTGGGCATGGTGGCACACACCTGTAATCCCAGCACGTGGGAGGCTGAAAACAGGAGAATCACTACAAGTCTGGTCTGTGTAGTGGGACCCTGTAGACCCTATTAGACCCTGTACTAAAATTAAAAAAAAAAAAAAAAAAAGGAAAGCTAGACTTGCCCTACCAGTTACCAAAATTTACCTTAAAATAGGGGTAGTATGTATATCACCAGTGAGTGTGGATTCTTAGCCATACAAAAATGGAAACAGGGCCAGGGAGATAGCTTAGTGGCTTAAGGTGCCTGTCTAGCAAGCCAAGTCCTGAGTTAGATCCCCAGTAGCAAAAAATAGAAAATACACGTTAGCCAGTTCTTGAGCTTGCTGGTGACCTCCTCTTCAGGGTACTCTAAAGAGGGGTCATTTTGGGGCCAGGGAGATGGCTCAGTAAAATAAGTACTTCCTGGCAAGCACAAGGGCCTGAGTTCAATCCCCAGTTCCGCCAAAAAGGGGGGGGGGTGATTTTTCTAAGATGTTATTAATCTGCTGAGGGTTATTTCTCACTTTGTATAAAAGTCATGAACTGACACTGTTAATAGTTGTGGGCTGTCTTCTTTCAGTGTTAGTGGTCCTGTTTGCCGTGAAGTACAAGTGCCAAGAGCAAGCCGTGGGAGCTTTTCTAGTCACAGGAGATGCTGGCTGTTTGCTGTCACTGTAGATTGTTTTCTGTGGCTGGCCACCATCAGTGTTAGCAGTCTAGGCTGCAGGATGCTTTTAGTGCAACTAGCTCTTAACATTCCAGCTCAGCATGCTGTACATGAGGTAGAAATCATGATAGGCAAAGCAGTTTCATTTAGAAGAGTTCTTAATAGGATATATGGGACCGGGGGAAGGGCCTGAGTTCAATTCCTAGTTGTGCACAAAAACGAAAAAAATAGGATTTATGCTGCAACATAAAGGAGCCAGTACATGGACTGAACCCACTAAGATGAAGGCATCCTGAATCAGTCAAAAAAAAAAAAAAAACCACTTCTGAACCCACTAAGAGTGGAGAAATTACTTATAAAGGAAAAAGAAGCTTATCTATTCATTGTCAAACTTTCTGCTTGGTTGTTGGTAGAGGAAGGGCTCCTCCCAGACACACTTTGCTCATTTGTTTGTTTTATTGAGACCAGGTGATCCTCCTGCCTCAGTTTTTCAAGGGTTGGGATTAAAGGTATGTGCCACCATACTCCACCTTTCAGGTCTAGTTGAGGATGGCTACGTGTGTGTGTGTGTGTGTGTGTGTGTGTGTGTGTGTGTGTGTGTAATTGTACAGAGGGGCTGTAGTTATCTAGGATAATTCTGTGTCCAAACCCTAACCAAAATATGTACCTCCCAAAATAGCTATTGGGCACATGCTATAGCTGGGCTGACTACAAGGCATTTGGGACAGCTGTGGAAGAAAAATCAAAGTACCTTTTCAGGGAGCCTTGGGTTCATGTCTTCTATCTCAGAAGTAGGGATGAAAGACTTCGATAGTAAAAATTGTTTTTTTAGGAGATAGGATTTTTCTATGCAGACTAGGCTGACCTCAAATTTGCAATCCCCCCACTTCAGCCTCCCTGCCGGGGTTACAGGTCTGTGCATACACAGCTAAAACATATTCTTTTGAAAAAAAGTGGGGCTGGGGAGTTGGCTCAGTAGAATAAACACTTCCCTGGCAAGCACAAGGGCCTTAGTTCAACCCCCAGTTCCACAAAAACTAGATAATTATAAATAAGTAAGTAAGTAAGTAAAGTGGCTGGGGAGATAGTTCAGCAGTCTAAGTACCTGCCTGGCAAGCACAAGGTCCTGAGTTCTATCCCCAGTATCCCATGCCATGCTGGCCCCAAAATTGAGCATGGTGGCTCATGCCTGTAATCCCAACACTGGGGAGGCTGAGACAGGTGGATCACTACAATTCCAAGATGTGTAGTGAAACCCTGTACCACTAAACAAATAAATAAATGAATTTTTAAAAATTTAAGAACAGGGGCTGGAGAGATGGCTCAGTGGTCTAAAGCACCTACTTGGAACAAGCTTGGCAAAGCACAGGGACCACGGTTCGATCCCCCAGCACCACCTGCCAGCCAGCCCTGCCCCCTGGTGGGCTGAGCTGGCCACACACACACACACACACACACACACAATAAATAAATATAAATAAAAAAAAATTTAAGAACAACAAAAACCCAATATATGCTTGCTTATAAGGAAATTATAAATCAATAAGAAGATACTAAGATGTGAAAGTAAGTATTCTGTAATCCCTAAGGCCTACCAGCAGACTAAAGCATCTGCTTAGGCAGAGCGCAGCAGCAGGGTCCTGCCCCAGTCCCCCGGAGCGCACTGAGACTGCGATTGAGACTGGGTGTGGTGCACTTGGGAGGCTGAAAACAGGAGAATCACTGTGAGTTCAGTCTGTGTAGTGAGGTCCTATAGACCCATACTAAATACATTGTTAAAAAAGTATTCTATTATCCCTAGTACTGCCAAAAACAAGTTGATATGGAGTGGATTTATGGCCACATGTTGCAAAGTAATCAAAACAGAAACAAAAGACTTAACAGATTATTTGGGAAACTTTTTCTCTAAAATACTGATATAACTGTTTCAGTGGCTTTTACTGATACAGCTGTATGTGTCATACAGCTACTTAGGAGGCTAGGCAAGAGAATCATAATTGCCTGGGCAAATAAATAGCAAGACCTCAACTCAAAACTTAAAAGTTGAATACATGGGCTGGGAATGTCACTCAGTTTTAGAATGCCCTGGGCTCAGTCCCTAGTATAACAGTGTAGGAGACAGAATACAGCTGAAACCATAGGGCCTGTGTAAAGGCAGCATGAGGTGAATGTCTAAAACACACAAAAAGAAAAAAATCCAGATTCATATCCCAGGTCTTTTATTGAACTGTCATTTTACTTTTAGCACATGATAGACTGCTGTGAGTTTCTGGGGCTTTTGTGCTGAACTACGTTTCCAGTCTCTTGATTTTTTTTTTTTTTTTTTTAAATTTTTACTTTGAAACAAAGTCTTGCTTAGTCAATAAACTGCCTAAGATGGGCTTGAATTTGTGACTCTTCTCCCTCAACCTTCCAGAGGTCTTCATTCCTAGCATGAGAGATGAGAAAATTTTACAAAAAGGAATAATTAAATCTAATTTATTTGTCTACAAAAATTGGTTACTGTGAGTCTCAAATAACATGTACCAACTGACTTTTATCCCTGCTCCCCCTTTTTTTTTTTTTTGTGGTACCGGGAATTGAACTCAGGACCTTGTGCTTGCCAGGCAAGCCCTTATTCTACTGAGCTATCTCCCCAGCGTTCATTCTTCCTTTAAGTATTTTGAAACAGGTTCTTGCCATATGGTTCAGATTGATCTTCAAGTTACTGCAGCTCAGGTTAGCCTTGAACTCCAGGCAGTCAGCTCTTGCCTCAGCCAACAAAGTGCTTTAGGAGACTAAAGCAGGAACATTGTTCATGCTCATTGCTCATGTACAACTTGAGCAATATAGCAAGATAACTGTCTCAAAAACATGGGGGTGGGGCTAGCCAGAAATGATAGTGCACACCTATAATTCCAGCACTTGGGAGGCTGAGGCAGGAGGAGCACTGCAAGTCTGTGACCTGCCAGGGCCACAAAGTAAGTTTAAAGCCAGCCTGAACGGCACAGTGAAATCCTGCATCAAAAAAGAGGGAGAGAGGGAAGAAGGGAGGGAGGGAGGGAGGGAGGGAGGGAGGGAGGGAAGGAAGGAAGGAAGGAAGGAAGGAAGGAAGGAAGGAAGGAAGGAAGGAAGGAAGAAAGGTAGATGACATACCAAAAAACTAAACAGTAGAACCAAAGATATCTTCAGAAAAACAACTGAGGCAATTTACCATTACTGAGCTTCTGAATCAGTTTTATTCTAAGTTAGCAATAAAAAGGGTGATAAATCATGCTAGCAAAAAAAAATTCATGAAATATCTATTGGTGGTTTTGTCTTTTTGTTTTTTGTCCTGGGAATTGAACTCAGGACCTTGTGCTTGTCAGGCAGGTGCTTTTGCTGCTTATCTCTCCAGTCCTGAAATATCCAATAATATCCTTAACAGGAATATGTGAAAATTTTGTAAGTACCATTGTGCTTGGAAACTGGACACAGTAGCAAATGCCTGTACAATACCTTGGTTCACAGTTTATTCCATAATTCTGATTGCAACCAGATTGCCAGAATCATGGGATGAATTAGGAGAACAGGATTGTGGAAAGAATTAATTATATTAACTAGGGTTCCTGGAATTATTATCTGGAATTATACCAGATACTTGAGAGCTAAGGAAGTAGGGTTGCCAGCTTGAAGGTAGTTAGGGCAATTTAGCAATATAAAATAAAAAGGGAACAAAATATAGCTCAGGGGTAAAAGCACCAGTGTCCAGTCCCCAGTATGTTTGTATGTAGGTGTAAATAAATGCACATGCTTGTGAATGTTGACTATATAAATTGATAAATATTAATGGTTTAATATACTTTTTTTCCTATGTGCCATTTTTAGACCCAAAATATGCCTCTTTTGAGCACATGATGTTGTAGATTCATCATCTCTCATGTTTGAAACATGCCATAGTATTGACATAGTTAGGTATGGTGACTCATGCCTATAATCCTAGCACTCTGGGGGCTGAGATAGGAAGATAATGTTTGAGCCCAGCCTGGGAAATTATCAGTGTCACCAAGATATTGTCTCAAAATGAAAAAGTGTGATGTTGTGTACCTGTAATCCCAGTACTTGAGAGGCTGAGATAGGAAGGTCACTGAGCTCAAGGCCAGCCTGAACTGCATAGGGTGACTCTGTCTCCAAAAAAAAAAAAAAAAAAAGCTGCTCGAAAGAAAGGGAAGGGGAGGCAGGCAGGGAAGGAGGGAAGGAAGGAGGAAAGAAGGAAGGAAAGAAAAGTGTAGCTCAGTGTGAAGGCCTTGGGCTTAGTTCTCCAGTATTGTGATACATACATATGTAGATTAGTTTTGTGGTTTTTAAAAAATTGTATGCAGCCTTCTGTGGTTTAGTGAATTTACTTTAGGACTAGTTGTCATTGTGTCCCTTTTTTTTTTTTTTTTTTCATTTTGATTCTTTTCTTTGACACATCCTTAACTGTAGTTCAGGCTGCTCTTGAAGTCATTGTAGAGCCCAAATTGGTCTTTTCATCCTTGCCACTTGAAAATACTGGGATTACAGGTGTAACCACCATTCCGCTGTCATGATGTCTTTTGACAGATCTCCGCTGTCATGATGTCTTTTGACAGATCTCTTAGAGTATCAGAATGTTGTCGTCTGTTGTTGGGTAGATCTGTTAAAAATTTCCCTGCAGGGGCTGGGGAGATGGCTCAGTAGAATAAGCACTTCCCTGGCAAACACAAGGGTCTGAGTTCAATCCATGGTTCCGCAAAAAAAAAAAAAAAATCCCTGTAATTTTGATCTTTAGGGGGTAGGTATTTTGAGACAGGGTTTCATTATGTAATTCAAACTGGCCTTGTACTCATTATGTAGCCAGGCTGACCTTGAACTCACAGTGATCCTCCTGACTCTGGAGTGCTTGGATTACAGACATATGCCACCACCCCAGGCTTTGTTTCTTTTGTCTTTGCTTCTTGGCTTCATAGCAGTATGATTCTTCTTTACAACCTTAATGTATTTTTTCTACAGTTGCACTTAAAGCATAATTAAAACTATTTCCTACTAATTATTTGTCATTGACTTTAATATAGTAGTCCTTTTCTTAACCCCTCTTTCTCTTCTCTCCCTCTCTCCTCTAGCATGCACCCCTACCCTATAATTATTTTGCTTCTCCCCTCCCCTAAAGTTTATTCGAAAGAATAAAAGTGAAAAAAGAATATGAGTGAAAAATGGTGAGAGTCAGCCTATCTTTAGTAATGCCAGAGCTGGGGAGACAACTCTGTATCATAAGCACCTGCCTGGCAAGCATAAGGTTCTGAGTTTGATGCCCAGTACAAAAAAAAAGAAAAAAGAAAAGAAAAGAATCTAGGAATATCAGTTATGTCCATATATTGACTAGTCCTTTCCACTTCTTTTCCATTGTAAAGTTCCATATGCCATCAGCAGCCTCATATTTGTCTTTTTTTGAAGTGTATTTTAGGGAAGGGTCTACAGGGTGTTCAGAGTCTGTTTACTAGATCAGACTCAGTGGTCTGCCTGTTTACAGCCTCCCAAGAGCTGGGTTTATAGGCATGAGCACCACTACACCCAGTCTTAATTGCCACCTCAGTGTGCCACGGGGTGGGGCGGGGGTTGAGGGAGGGAACCCTGGCTCCTGCACCTGCTTACAGGTGCTTTAATCTACTGATGAGCTATTTGGCTGGCCCTTTGTCATTGATAGTAAGTATTTAAGATTTCTTTAGTCCTGGACATTGTTGAAAAACATGTTTTTGGGAGCTGGAGAGATGGCTCAGTGGAATAAGTGCTTCCCTGGCAAGCTCAAGGGTCTGAGTTCAATCCCCGGTTCCACAAAAACAAACAAACAAAAACAAAAAACATGTTTTTGGTCTTTTGGGCAAAATATTTTTTAAAAACATCAAAGCTAGACTAATATGATATACATCTATAATCCTGTTACTTTGAGAGGGTGAGGCATGTGGTCACAAGTTCAAGTCTACCCTGAGTAACTTAGCAAGACTCTGTCTCAAAACAAAAAATAAGGAAAGGACTGGGAATGCAGCTCACCGTGAAGGCCTTGGGTTCAGTCAATTTTCAATCCAAAAATAAAACAAAACAAAATTTTAAATCAGAAGAAATTTAGGAAATAGTAATTTTCTTGATAACTTTATTGTCAGAGTTCTAGTTTAGGGGAACGGGGATATAGCTCAGTGGCACAAGAGCCTGCCTGGTAAGTGGAAGGTCCTGAGTTCAATTGCCAATGCCCCCACCCCCACCCCGCGCACACAAAAAAAGTTATAGTTTAGGATATAAGTCAGTGTTTTTATAATGTCTCCCCCCCCCCCCCTTTCAGGGACCCATCTGTGTCTAAGTCTGTAGAACGAATCTTTAAAATCTGGGAAGACAGGAATGTATACCCAGAAGAAATGATCATGGCATTGAGAGAAGCTTTGAGTAAGTATCTTTCCTCTCCTCAGAGAAACATTTAAGCCAGTCGTTATTTTAAAAAGAAAAAAAAAATACGTGTGTGTGTGTGTGTGTGTGTGTGTATAAAGACAGACATGATTCTCTTGTACAATAATAAAAAATAAAGCTTAGATCTGTCTGTTTGTTTTAATGAGGTATTTTTTTAAAATCAAATGTTTGAATTAAAAATTTAAAGGGAATTGGTTTTGGAGGCAGGGTATTAGATTTTGGTTTTATTGACCAAAAATGTCAAGCATGTTAAATAATTATTTTTATACCTTTGCTTTGTTTCAAACTGTTCATTAATTGTATTTAATAAATAATGTTCTCTTACTCTTGGAGAATTTTTAGGTAGTTTTCACTTAGCTCTTCAGTGCTAAGTATATTAGTGGTCTTTAGACTCTTTCTTTTTTGTTTTTTTGCGGAACCGGGGATTGAACTCATACTCTTGCGCTTGCTAGGGAAGCGCTTATTCCACTGAGCCATCTCCTCAGCCCCTAGACTCTTTCTTAAATCTATTTTTTTTTTAAATTTTTGCTTTATTGAATAGTATAGTCTTTACTTTTTTTTTTTTTTTTGCGGAACTGGAGATCGAACTCAGGCCCTTGTGCTTGCCAGGGAAGCGCTTATTCTACTGAGCCATCTCCCCGGCTTTAGGCTCTTTCTTGATTCAGATTTGCAGTGAGTAGTATACCTGTTTTTTTTGTTGTTGTTGTTTGTTTGTTTGTTTGTTTTGCAGAACCGGGGATTGAACTCAGATCCTTGAGTTTGCCAGTCAAGCGCTACCTGTTTTATTTTTAAGTAATTTAGTTCTTCGTATTTGATGCAGTAATTATTATATCATTGAGTAGAATTTGGTATAATTTGCTTCAATGACTATTATGTGACTAGAAATTTGCCTTTAAGATAATATCATCTAAGAAGCTGTTAAATTCATTTGAATTTGTTAACTGGTAGTTTTGAGCTTCTTTCCCTATTCTTTTCAGGGTTGGTTATTTCATTGATTATAGAATTATCTTTATTTGACAGCTTCTTAGATCTGGTAGGTGTTTCTTTTTTATATTTATAAAAATGAAAGAAAAGAAAAAACAACACAGTCTTGGATTACCTTTTTTTCATGCTACAACTTTGGCACTGAAGTGGACAGACAACAGCTTCCCATAATGCCAGATTGCAAAAACTGAAATGTTTTCCAGGTACCACTTTCAAAACTCAGAAGCAGCTGAAAGAAAATCTGAACAAACAACCGAATAAGCAGTGGAAGAAATCACAAAGTAAGGATCAAAATCTCAACTAATATAAAATTACCTCCTCTTTTTGGAGCAGAAGAAAATTTAGACCTTTGACATCGTACCTGGCAATAAACCACGGGCAAGCCTGTGTTTTCCAGGCCTGGGAGGCTTTCAGTGACTTACACTAAACAAACCATCATGAAGTTCTTTCTTTAAAAGCCACTATTAAACAAAGGACATGTAGCAGAAGGGTTAAATTGAGTGAAGATTCAAGAGTAGTTGGGGATTGAAAGAAGACCAAAAAAAAAACCTCTTGATAGTGTCCAGGCTAATTCTCAGGTTCAAAGATATATGAAGTTAGAGGCAGCTGGCATTAAACAACAGATCTGAAGACGAGACTAGGAATTAAGAAGCATTTCTGTGAGAGCCATGGAATCCTTCAGATTTGGGGATCCACTCTGCCAGATTAGACATGGGCCTCAAACCTTGGCAAGAAGCTCATTCTCTTAACTGGAGCTCCTGTTGTGTTTATCCCATTTACCAGCATGAGACCAAGGGAGTGGAGTACTGCATGTGATAGGCTGCTATGGGCAAACTGAGAAATATTGAGAGAGCTTGAAGTGTGGAGGGAACAAAGTAAAAGACAGAATTGGGAGGTGAACCAAGACACTTGGGATGGTTTTGCTCCATCAAGCGCATGCTACTCACCATGGTTAAGGGCGTCTGCTGATATCCTTGTTTATAAGTTGCATGCTTAGCAACAAGAGTCATCATTTCAGCCCAAGTTCAACCACAGTGGTCATTTATTTAGATTTTTTTTTTTTTTTTTTTTTTTTTTGCGGTACCAGGGATTGAACTCAGGACCTTGCACTTGCCAGGCAAGTGCTTATTCTACTGAGCTATCTCCCTGGCCCTAGAATTCTTCTTGCCTATTTTTGCTGTGAATTGAGCCAGCACAAAAGAAATGCAAGGCTAAATACATGGGAAAAAAGCTCATGTTTATAGATAATTTTCTACAGCCAGTTTTAGGATTAATTGGATATCCTGTTCCTGAACAGTCTTACTTTGAGGTGTTGAGACCCTCTCCTATTCAGTCAAACTAGAGAAAGAAGGTACTTCATGTAGCTCAGTATCTCCTAACCAATTGTAGGATATTATGACTTCAAAGGTCTGTTGGAGGTAAGTGGGTTAGGCCTATCTAAATAGCATATTTTTATATTGACCATTTGTAGGAGTGTTTAAATTTCATTGTACATTCTTTATTCTAGGAACTATATTATGACTTAAATGTGCATGTCATATGTTCAGAGTACACTCAACTATACAGCCAAAGTTTTTCCTGAATTTAATCAACTCTTTGTGTCTGTAATCTTAATGACTTCTTGTTTAATTCCAACAGCATCTACAAATCCAAAAGCTGCTCTCAAGTCTAAAATAGTTGCTGAATTCCGAGTAAGTTACAGATGTTAAATATAGCAAACTGTTCTTTGCCCCTTTTAAGTTAGTTTTCTGTGTAGTTCAGTAAGATTTAACAGCTGAGTTCTGTGTTAACGTTTGCCAAGAAGACCCATTTTTCTTTGAAGTTCTTTTAAATTAGAATATTCTTAGGATGAACATGATTTCATTAGATTAATTAGTTTAATTAAAGTGATATATAATCAAAATCTAATGAGAATATAAATGGGCCTCTTTCTCTCTTAACTCTGTATTCATACATTAATTTTGAATAATTAAGGAAGTGTATAATTAAAAAAACAGGTTTGATAAGAGAATTGGCCTTGTTTTTTGGTTTTTGTTTTTGTGGTACTGGGGATTGAACTCAGGACCCTGCGCTTGCCAGGCAAGTGCTTATTCTACTGAGCTATCTCCCCAGCCCTGATATTCTTGACTGAGAAAGAATAAAGGGTTTTTTCCCCTTTCTGGGTTTTATGAGGCTTTAGTCTTTTCTTCATTAATAGGGAGAGGTGGAAGAAGATTGATCTTTTAAATGAAACATGACTCTGATCTGTGTTCAGTCTCAGGCCCTCATTGAAGAGCTACTGCTCTACAAGCGCTCAGAAGATCAGATAGAATTGAAGGAGAAACAGCTGTCGACTATGAGGGTGGATGTGTGCAGCACAGAAACTCTGAAATGCTTAAAAGGTAATATTTACATCCTTGAACAAAACCACGTTTTTCTTTAGATCCAATATTGTCAGGTAGTTAGACTAGCTTACCCCATAGCTTACAGTCACTGTAATGTGCTGTAAAATCTTACTCTTTTTTCCTTACATTGTAAATTGTATATAACATACTAATAATTTATTAACATGTGCTCTTTATGAAGTCAGAAATTTTACTTATTCATTGGTGTATCCCAGAATTTAGAGTAGTCTTTAGCACATAAAAGGCATTTGGTTCATTGTGGCATCAATTTTTTTCCTATACCATGCTTTAAATTGAACAGATGTTATCTGATTTAATCCTTAAAACGATCCAGAAGCATACTAAAAATCTCAGCCATGTCTTGGCATGTTGTTTCGTTGTCTTGTTTTGAACCAGGGTCTCACTATGCAGCCCAGGCTGGCAGGGAACTCACAGCAATCCTTCAGCCTCAGTTTCCCAAATGCTGGGATTATAGGTGTGTACCACCATACCTGGCTAAAATCTTACTTTTTTTTTTTTTTTTAATCTTACTCTTATGCACAAGAGATTTAAGGCTTCATAAGGAAATAAGTAATTGGCTCAAGTTATACAGCTGATAAGAAAAACCAGGCTGAGGTGTTGTGAGTTCGAAACCAGCCTGGGTCATAAAGTGAGCTCGAGGCCAGTCTGAACTGCATAGTGAGACCCTGTCTCAAAAAGAAAAAAAGAAAAGCCAAAATTTACTACCATATTCAAAGTCATATTACAGCAGTCACTGGGAAAGAAATGCATATTTGATTACTAAAGATATGTTTGGGCCAGGGAGATAGATAGCTCAGTAGAATAGGCGCTTGCCTGGCAAGTGCAAGGTCCTGAGTTCAATCCCTGGTATTGAAATAAATAAATAAATAGATAGATAAATAAATAAATGTGTGTTTCATCCAGCACTCCCAGGAAGATCTCAGTAAGGTCAAGGCCACCCTAGGATACGGAAGGAAAGCCTATCTCAAACAAACAAACAAAACAAAACAAGGAATCCAAAATTAAATAAAATACAAGAATTAATTACAGCTGTCTTTTAGTAAATGTTCACCATGTGTCTGACTTCATATGTAGTATCTAGCTGGGCATGGTGGTGTATACCTATAATCTGTTGGGAAACTGAGACAGGAGGATCACCATGAGTTTGAGGCCAGCTTGAGCTATGTACCAAGACCTTGTCTCAAAAATATAAATAAATAAATAAATAAATAAATAAATATCTGTTTCAGGTAGGAAATAGCATTTAGTATGATACACATAGAGATTATTTTACTTTTCTCAACCTTGTTTTCTCATCTAAAAGATATATATTGTCATCTTCTGTAGGGCACAAACTATGGTCTAAGTAAACAGAATTGAGCCTCATCCTGTTGCTTGCTTATTTACTTACTTGATTGATTGATTGATTGATTGTCTGTTTAAAAAAAATTATTTATTTATTTGTGTGTGTGTGTGTGTGTGTGTGTGTGTGTGTGGGCCAGCTCAGCCCACCAGGGGGCAGGGCTGGCTGGCATGTGGTGCTGGGGGATTGAGCCGCGGTCCCTGTGCTCTGCTAAGCTTGTTCTAAGTAGGTGCTTTAGACCACTAGCCATCTCACCAGCCCCTGATTGTCTTTTTTGAGATAGGGTTTCACTATACAGTTCAGACTGGCCTTGAACTCACTTTGTAGTTCAGGCTGGCCTTGACTCACAGCAGTCCTCCTGCCTCAGCCTCCTGAGTGCTGGGATTACAGGTGTGTACCACCATGCCTGGCTTTATCTTTCTATTCCTAAACAGCAGTGTGGCCACAACTTTGTAAAAAAAAAAAAAAAAAGAAGAAGTAGTTGATGAAAAACTTGTTACCACTGTCCCCCACTGCCCACCCCCCACTGTGGTACTGGGGATTGAAACCAGGGCTTTATGGATGCTAGGCTAGTCCTAACAAATTTCGTTTAGTTGAACAGGTATGTGTATGTATGTTCGTTACTGGGGATTGAACTCCGGTCCTTCGCAGCAAGCTGTATCCCTACCCTTTTTTACTTTTTTTTATTTTAAGACAGTTGTTAAATATCTAAGACAGGGGTCAAACTTGTAATCCAAAAAAAAGTAATCCTCCGCTGGGGAGATAGCTCAGTAGAATAAGTGCTTGCCTGGCAAGTACAAGGTCCTGAGTTCAATCCCTGGTACCACCAAAAAAAAAGTAATCCTCCTGTCTCAGTCTCCCAGAGTGCTGGAAATGTGGGCATGCACCATCATACCCATCTTGAATTTTCTTTTGTCTTAATTGTAAGTATATTCATCTTCTCTGTGGCAGATTCACAGGAATCTGTTTTGTGAAGAATTTCATTAAACTGTTTCATTATTTTGTAACTTGGAGAAGTTTTAAGGTAAAAACTTGAAGCTAAGAATATTACTAAGGCAGCAAGAAGAATATCACAGGAATGGATTTTCCCAAAAAGTAGGAATTTTATTTATTCTTTTTTTATCTTAAACACTTTTTCTGTTGTTTTAGATAAAACAGGGGGAAAGAAGTTTTCTAAAGAATTTGAAGAGGCAAGCTCTAAGCTGGAAGAATTTGTGAACGGATTAGATAAACAGGTGAAAAATGGACCCTCACTAACAGAAGCCCTGGAGAATGCTGGCATTTTCTATGAAGCACAGTACAAAGAAGTAAAAGTGGTGGCTAATGTAAGTAATAATAATTATAGCGCCGGCGAGACAGCTCAGTGGACTAAGCACCTGCTTTGGCAAGTACAGGGACCAAGGTTTGATCCCTAGTCCTGCATGCCTTGCCAGCCCTGCCCCTGGGGCATGCTAAACCTGCAACCTGAGTCCAGGTGTGATGGCACATGCCTGTAATCCCAGTGCTGGGGAGGTTGAAAACAAAAGGATCACTATAAGTCCGAGCTGTGTGGCAAGACCCTGTATCAAATACGTAAATGAAAGAAAGAAAAAAGTAATAATTACAGCTGTCTCATAGTGAATGTTCACCATGTTTCTGACTACATGTACTGTTGAGGCCAGTCTAGGCTATTTAGTGAGTTCAAGACCAGCCTGAATTATGTAGCATGAGACCCTACCTCAAAAACAAATAAAGAACCCAAGCTTATACTGTGTAATTCTGGAAAGATAAATAGCATTGTCTACATCTCACAGATAGAGAAAATGTTTTATATACCTGGTAGTATGCACCTGTTGCTACAAGTTCAAGGCCAGTTTAAACTACAAAGTTGGGGCTGGAGAGATGGCTCAGTGGTCTAAAGCACCTACTTGAAACAAGCTTGGCAAAGCACAGGGACCGCGGTTCGATCCCCAGCACCACATGCCAGC
>NW_004524624.1:10910759-10914552 GCF_000260255.1 Octodon degus | reverse complement strand
TTTAGATACTTTTGGAGAGAGTGAGTGATCTTTTTTTTTTCTTCTTCTTGTCGGAACCAGGGATTGAACTCAGGCCCTTGCACTTGGCAGGCAAGTGCTTATTCTACTGAGTCATCTCCCCAGCCCTGAGTGAGTGATCTTATACAAGTTAATACAGATAGTAAGAAATGTAGACACTACCTTAAGACCTGAATCCTACTGTTGCTAAAGTTTTCTTATTCTCTAACCTTTAAGCTAAGGCCTTAGTATTTTGAAGGTATTGTTAGAAAATGCAAAATTGGGCAAAAGTATACATACTTTTTTTTTAAAGCAGAAAACTGGATAGACGCACCCTAGAACTAAATTTCACGTAAAATGACTAAATTAAGAACCCTTCTAACCAGGTATGGTGGCATATGTCTATAATCCCAGCACTCAGGAGGTTGAGGCAAGGTGATCACTGTGAATGTTCAAGAACAACTTGGACTACCTAGCAAGATGGTGACTGGAAAAAAACAACCAAACAAAAAAGAACTCATAAGTCTCACCAAATCTGTTTCCTAAATATAATCTCTTTTTAACTCATTTAGCTTTTTTAAAAATAATTTGCCCTAGGCCAGCAAGATAGCTTAGCTGTCTAAAGCACCTGCTTAGGCAAGCTCAGGGATTGCAGTTTGATCCCCAGCACCACATGCTGCACCAGCCCCGTCCCAGGGGTAACTGAGCTGGCCACAAAAAGTAAACAATAATAATAATTTGTGAATGTTGTTTTTAAGTTACACAGTATTTTAAAAAATAGCTGTTAGCTTCTTGTTAGGACAAATGTAGCTTCTATTTCCCTAATTTAACCCGTCTTCCAGAATCATTCTATAACTTAAATCTCTGTGTAAAAACTAATCTGCCAGTTATTTGACCATTAGTTCTAGACACCTGGCATTGTAGAATGTGGACATTGATAAGTCCTCTTTTGTCAGTGTCAGCCATATAGATGAGTCACAGCCATTGCTTGACTCATCTACATGGCTGACATTGACAAAGGATCTACAAACTGCGATACAGAGTTTCAGGGTTAATCCTGAGGGAATTTGACTGACCCTGTCAGATACAAAAGTTACATTTCTTGTTATATAGGTCTTGCTTTATCTTGGTCTTAACCATCCAGCAGAAAAGTGTAAAAACAAAAAGTAAAGTAAAAAGCCATGGGCTGGCGAGATGGCTCAGTGGTCTAGAGCACCTACTTGGAACAAGCTTGGCAAAGCACAGGAACCACAGTTCAATCCCCCAGCACCACATGCCAGCCAGCCCCGCCCCCTAGTGGACTGAGCTGGCCACACACACACACACACACACACACACACACACACACACTAAATAAATAAATGGAAAAAAAAATTTTAAAAAGTAAAGCCATATTAATATGCTGAGCTGTAAAAGGCTCAAGTCAACAACTTCTGACATTGCCAGTCATGTGAGTCATGCGGATAACCCACTACTATTATGGACTGCTGGACTATATTGGATTATTTTGCTGGATTCACGCACCTACAATATTTGAATGGCAATGGAGGGGCTGGGGAGATGGCTCAGTGGAATAAAGTGCTTCCCTGGCAAGCGCAAGGGCCGGAGTTCAATCCCCGGTTCCGCCAAAAAAAAAAGAAAAGAGCACTAGAATGGCAATGGAATACCCATCTCTGACAAAACTAAACAGAAAAGGGAACACAAATGAAGGACCATTTTGTATCTGTATATGTAAAAT
The DNA here is from genome assembly GCF_000260255.1 of Octodon degus. NCBI lineage: Eukaryota > Metazoa > Chordata > Mammalia > Rodentia > Octodontidae > Octodon > Octodon degus. The sequence continues at coordinate 10,912,817 of NW_004524624.1, read as the reverse complement.
AGTTAGGATACATATACAGCTACTTTCTCTTAATTCAGTGAGAAGAAAGATTTGTACCAATAGTGTTTGGGCAGGATATCATGTCTGTGTCTTGTACTGTGAATGACTACTATAAAGACAACAATATGCAATGAATTAATTATTTAAGCTGTCCTACTAATTGGTTTTGAAACTGCTCATTGCTATTTATTTCTCAATAAAATTAATAAAAAATAAAATTAAAAAATAAATAATAGGACAATAAGTTTAACCCTGAAAAAAAAAGGATAAGACCTCCTCTTCTTCCTCCTCCTCCTCCTCCTCCTCCTTTTTCTTTTTTCTTTCTTTTTTTTTTTTCTTTTTTACTATGCAGTTTAGGCTGGCCTTGCAGCCCAGGCTAGTCTAACTCACAACAATCCTCCTCCTGCATTAACCTCCTGAATGCTGGAGTTACAGACATGGGCTACCATGTCTGGCGTTTCCCATTAGTTTTTGGGGTGTGTATTTGTTTTGGTACTCAGTATTGAACTCAGAATTTTGCACTTGCCAGGCAGGTACTTAAGCCACTGAGCTCTCTCCTCGCCCCCTATTAGTTTTTAATCTCTTCCTTCAGTTTCCCGATTGTAGTGTGTGTGTCTATGAGCATGTGCTATAGGAGATTGAACCCAGGGTTTTACAATACTAAGCATACATGCATACACTCTGCTGTTGGACTTCTTCCATCTCCAGCCCCCAATTTCTTTTCCCTTCCCACCACCTCTCCTACCCTCCTCCTTTATTTCTCTTGGTTTATTTATTTATATTTCTTTTTTTCTTTCTTTAGAGATAGAGTCTCACCATGTTGCCCAGACTAGCTTGGAATTCCTAGCTCAAGGGATCCTCTTGCCTCAGCTTCCTTGAGTAGCTGGGAGTAAAGGTGCACAACACTGTGCTGATTGTATTTTACTTTTATAGTATCGAGAGTGATAATATTCCTGTTGCATTTTGTAATAATAATTATTTGCTTTCTTTCTCTGAAAGTTGAAAATTAATCCCAGTACTGCGGGAGACTAAGGCAGGAAGATTATAAATTTAAGCTCTTCCTGGCCAATTTAGTGAGAGCAAGTTCAGATGTTCTTAGTTCCCTTTTTTCCGAGAGAACTCCTTATCCAAACTTTAGTCCTCCCTTCTCCCTTCTCCCTTCTCCCTTCTCCCTTCTCCCTTCTCCCTTCTCCCTTCTCCCTTCTCCCTTCTCCCTTCTCCGTCTTCTCTCCTCAGGGGCTCTATATCTTGTTTTATGACTGTGCTTTTCTGCTGTTCTTTTGATTTGGAACTGGAAGTAGAACTCAGGACCTCATACTTGCCAGGCAGTTACTGTGCTGCTGAGCTATACCTCCAGCTCCTGTTATTCTGAGTTGAGTCCCCTATTTTTGAGATTCTGTCTCTCATTTTTCTCCCATTTTGCTAAAGCATTCATGAGTAATTTCTCAAAAAGGATTTGTAAGAGCTAAATTTTCTATGTCCTTATGTCTAGAAATATCTTAAATTAATTTTTCAGCTTTTACTAAAACATATACAAAAGGGCCAGCTAAATAGCTCAGAAGGACTGGCCAAATAGCTCAGTGGATTAAAGCACCTGCTTAGGCAGACACGGGGGCCCAGAGTTCGATCCTCGGGGCCCCCCCCCACCCTCCCACATTGAGGCAGCAGTTGAGACTGGGTGTGCATGCGCCTGCTATCCCAAGACTTGAGAGGCTGTAAACAGGAGGATCACTATGAGTCCGATCTATGCAGTGAAACCCTGTAGACCCTGTCCTAATACCAAAAAAAAATATATATATATATACAAGCCAGGTATGGTGATGCATGCCTATAATCTAAGCACTCAAGAGGCTGAGGCAAGGTGATCACCAAGAGTTTGAGATCAGGGCTGGAGAGATGGCTCAGTGGTCTAAAGCACCTACTTGAAACAGGCTTGGCAAGGCACAGGGACCTCGGTTCGATCCTCCAGCACCACATGCCAGCCAGCCCCGCCCCCTGGTGGGCTGGGCTGGCCACACACACACACACAATAAATAAAATGTAATAAATAAAAATAAA
>NW_004524624.1:10899236-10909963 GCF_000260255.1 Octodon degus | reverse complement strand
AAAATAAAAAAAAAACTAAATTGTGTCCTTTTTCTATTTAGAAGCAGTCAGTGCTTCAGTTTTAGTCCCTACAAATCCCTGCTGTCAGTTAAAACAGTGATCACTGGGATGTGGATGCCTGGCTGCAGTCTTGTTAGTTTATTTGAACAGACCCCTAGTATTGGGGCAGTATGGCTAATCATTGTGACATGGGCAGGGTGAAATCTCAGCTCAGATCTGTTACAAGTTGCTGTTGCTTTTGGTCCTTAGAGATCTTACCAGAGGAACTCTGTCCACCACGCTACTTAATTCATTCATCCTATCTGCTCTCCACAGTCCTTTTATTTGGACATTTATCTCCACTTGAATTATGGACACAGTCAAGTCAGTTTCAAATTTCTCTTCTAAGGACTGACCAAATAGCTCAGCAGATTAAAGTGCCTGCAAGCAGGCACAGGGACCAGGAGTTCGATCCTCGGGTATCCAGTGTGGCCCTGCCCCCAGGGTGTGCTGAGACAGCAGTTGAGACTGGGTATGGTGGCATGCCTGTAATCCAGCTCTTGGGAGGCTGTGAACAGGCATATCTCTATGAGTCTGATCTAGTAGTGAGACCCTGAACACCCTGTAGACCCTTCCCTAAAATACAAAAAACAAAAATCTCTTCTATGTAATCTAAGCACTCAGGAGACTGAGGCAGGAGGATCACCAAGAATTTAGGGCCAGTCTGGACAGCATAGCAAGATCTTTTCTCAAAAAAAAAGTCACCACTCTAGACTAACGACATTGAATGAACAATGTTGTATATAAAAGATTGAAGAGATCCTGGCTGACTTCTCTTCCCCCAGAGAGGACTCACCCTCTCTTTTACTGGGCAGATAGTTATAGAGATTGATCTGAATCTGAACTGCAGTTTAGATAAGCTTTATCTTATCCAGTTTCTTTTTTTGTATATACACCAGGCATCTAACTCAGAACCTTGTGCTTGCCAAGCACGTACTTAATCTACTGAGCTATCTCCCCGGTTACAAGGATGTGGATTTTCTCACTTAGATCCTGAAGTTATTTGTAGGTCCTCTTCTCCATGGCATGGTGCAGACATTGCTTTGTAGGCACTAGACTAACTGCCTTCTTTTTGCAGTACTAAGGATTGAACCCAGGGCCTTGATGTATATTAGACAAACACTCTACCACTGAATGTACACTGACCTTTTAAATTTTTATTTATACATGCAGTTGAACCCCTTGCCTTCACGCTAAGCTATAATCCAAACCCTTTTAATTTTTTCCTTTTTTTATCCCCCCCTAAGTGTTTTGAGACAGGTTTTTGCCTTGTAGTTCAGGGAGGCCTTGAACTTACTGTGTAGCCTAGGCTGGGCTCAGATTTTTATGTAATCCTCTTTCATCAACGTCCCCAGTGCTGGGATTACAGCCTTAAATCTTATTATTTTGAGACAGGCTCTTGGGCCAGGGATACATACAGCTCAGTGGCGCAGCATCTGCTTGGCAAGTGCAGGGTCCTAAGTTCAATTCCCATTACCAAAAAAGAAAGAAAAATGAGAAAGCGACATAGGATCTCACTAGGTTGCCCAGGCTAGATTTGATTTTTTTTCCCTCAGCTTCATAGAGAGCTAGGATTCCAAGAGGGTACTACCATTCCCTGGGTAGATTTTTTTTTATTATTATTTTTTCAAATTTGATTTTTGGGTCTGTTTTCTTACTCATTGCCATATATTTAATTCTAGATACATTAAGGTTCTCAGTAAATAATGCTTGGAGCCAGATTTAATAGCACAGTTGCAAACACAGCATTCTGGAAGGTGGAGGCAGGAGGAACATATGTTTGAGCCTAGGCTGGGCAGCTTTGCGAGCTGTCCTGTCTCAAAAATTAAATTAAATAAAATAAATAAAATTTTTAAAAGCCTAGAACTCTTACATGACGACCAGGGCTTCCATCCCTAGTACCACAAAAATCAGTATTGCTTGGTTGAAAGTATAGGTGGAAGTGGAGGAGGATGAATCACAGAGAACCTTCAGATTTAACTCTAGCAGCTTTTAGATGGCAGTATTCACTTAGGCACACACAAAGTAGAGACGAGAAATGTTTAGGCACTATCTATATGGTGGTGTGTATCTGTAATCACAGCACTCTAGCAGGCTGATACAGGAGGATCATGAGTTCAAATCCACCCTTTGCAGTTTGTCAATTTACTGACACTACTTCAAAATAAAAAGGATTTTGGTGTTGTAGCATAATACAGAGGCCCTGGGTTCAGTCTCTTTCCACAGAAAAACCTGTTCCATGTGTTACACATGGTAGTATTTTTTGCTAGGTGCAAGTGATCATGTAAATGAGGAAATCTGTTTATAAAGTCAAAATGAATAAACTCTTCTCTTTTAGGCATATAAAACCTTTGCTAACCGCGTAAATAATTTAAAGAAGAAATTGGATCAGTTAAAGTCAACCCTTCCTGATCCTGAAGAATCCCCAGTCCCTTCCCCAAGCATGGATGCTCCCTCCCCAACTGGTTCTGAGTCTCCATTTCAAGGAATGGGAGGTGAGGAGTCCCAGTCACCAACTGTCGGGAGCGAGAAATCTGCCACACCCGAACCTGTGACGGACAATCGTGATGTGGAAGACATGGAGCTCTCAGATGTGGAAGATGATGGATCCAGAATCATTGGTATGTCCTTACGTGATCTGTGGGTAGTTTATTCCTTGTCAGTTTGGTTTTCACATCCATTAATCACTCATGGGCAGACACTAGAAAGGTATTTCAGTCCTTGCACTTAGAACATCAGAGTAGCATATTGTCCCCAGAACAGTGAGCTCAGGATTTGGTAAGCCTCAAAGGTTAAGAATTATTGCTCGTAGCCAGGTGCAGTGATGCACATATGTAATTCCTGCATTTGGGAGGCTGTAATGTCAGCCTATACATAGTAAGCTCAAGGTCACCCTGAACTACACAATGAGACCCTGCCTCAAAACAAACAGAATCATTTAGCCGCGTGGCTGCTAAGATTTTGCATAGTTATAATACCAGCAGTCAGCTGAGGTGGGTGGATCATGAATTCAAGGCCAGCCTGTGCTATACAGTAAATTCACAGCTAACCTAGACTACACAGACAGACCCTATCAAAAGAATGAAAGAGAGGGAGGAAGGGAGGAGAAAAGAATCATCAAGGTTAGGGATATGGCTCAGTACACTTGCCACATCCCAGTACACCAATCCCTAGTTTCAGTCCCTAGGACTACAGAGAAGAGAGAACCAGAGAGAGGGGGAAGAAAAGGAAGGGAAGGGAAGGGAAAAGAAAGCAAAGGAAGAATTATTGCTCATTATCAGCACTGTTATCATATGCAGTGGTACATTCCTGTTATTGCAGTTACTCAGAGGCTGAGACAGGAGAATTTTGAATTCAAAGCCAATGTCAACTTAATGAAACCCCTTTCTCCAAAAGTTAACTGAGCATTTAGGCACACAACCGTTATCCTAGCATTCTGAGAGCCTACGGCAAAAGGATCTGTGAAGTGCAAGCTCAGCCTGTGCAATTTAATATCTTATGGAGACCCTGTCTCCGATTAAGCCTAGATATGTAACCCAAGGGGAAGCCCTGAGATTCAATCCCCAGTACCAAAAAACAAGTAAGTTCTTTAGAGCAGCCTCTGCCTGTATGTAACTGTGAAATGTAGTTTGTTCAGCTTCAGATATGTTCCAGAAAATTAATTACCCTTCCCCAAAAAACTACCTTGTTAATTGTTTTTTTATTTTTTTAATTTACTAAAATGAAAATATTTAGGATGTACTCAGGTAAAATACTGTCTCAGTTACTTTTGACTCGTAGTTGGGACAAAATACCCAACACCCAAAATTAAGGAAGGAAAGGTTTATTTATAAGCTCACAGTTTGTTTCAGGTTTTAGTCTATACTTGAATGGCTTCCAGGCAGAGTGGCACATGGCAGAGATCATGGCAGTAGAAATCAGCAAAGAGGCAAAGGGACAAGCAACAGCTGAAGCTTCTAGCAAGCTTTTCTCCCATCCTTATGTTACAAACAAGCTACCTGGGGCTGAGAGTGTAGAACTTACACCCTCCTCTTGCACAGGATGAGGATGTTTACAAACTAAGAATCCTGACACTTTGCTGAATCACTGAATTAAACTGCTAAACTTCTCAAGATGACACAATGTATCAATGAGTACAATCCATCCCTTGTCAACTTGACAACCAGATATTTCCTTAAACCAGTTTCTAGGTATATAGACAAGCTTATTAACATTTTATAACTTCAACATTGTATTACGTTAGAACCATGACATTTTGCCCCTGCCCCCCCACTCATGCACATCCCTTTATGCAAAATGCATTTTAGTCGATCTCTAAAAGTTGCCCAAGTCCTAACAGTTTCAGCATTGCTGAAAAGTCCAAGCCCCAAGTCTCCTCCAAGATCTAAGGCACTCTTAGCTCTGAGCCCCTGTACAAATGAAAAATTAAACACTTCCAACATCCAAAGGCACAAGATAAACATCATCATTCTAAAAGGTATACATGGCAGATACAAAGAATTAGAAACAAAATAAGTCCAAAATCCAGCAAGGCAAACATTAAGTCCTGTAATTCCATGTAGAATATCTGAAGCAATCTGTAATGAGTTGTGAGCTCCAAAAGTCTTACATGGCTCCACCCCTACTACACTTCTGCTAGTAGCTCCCATGGCTTTTCTCTGGTGCTAGCTTTGCTCCCTCCTGTAGCTTTTTTCAGACAATCCGTGCTTCTGGCTTTCCCACACTTCTGGGGTTTCCACTGAACAGGCTTCTTGCTCACAGCTTTACACATTGCCCTCTCAGGGACACATTGGCTGGCCTCCCGGGCCTTCTAAAATCTAGGTGGAAGCCTTCTTAACCTCAGAACTCCTGCATTCTGAATGTGCCTAAAACCAGTGCCATGTGGATGATACCAAGGTCTGCTGCCAGCTGAAGCAGTAGCCAGGCTTTCTTCTCTCTTATCTGTAGGGGTCGAGAGCCTGGGTTACTGAGTACTCAACCTGATTCCGAGGAACAAATTCTTTATGCTACTGCCATTCTGGAACCTGGTGTGGCCACCCTCTCTATTCTGCAACATGGGGCTATGCAGCTTTCTCTTCAGAGCAAAGTCCCTTAGCCTTGAGGTTCTCAGGCTAACAGCAGAACCTGCCACCTCCTGTGATACCCTCAGGACATCTTTTCTATTCTGTTCCTCCTGAGCAAGTGAGATCTCAGCTCTATCTTTGCAGTCCACAGCCTTCCTGGTGCTTCCTTTCTGGCCAAACTCACATTTTAAATCACCGTGCGGGACTCCGTTGCTTTTGACTCTTCAACATATATCTGACTAAGAGCCCCCAACAATAGTCATGCCACTGCCTCAGCATTCAACTGCTATAAGATTTCTTTTGCAAGATTAACTAGTCCACTCTGCTTAATCTCAGTCTCTGGACAGCAGCAAAGTGCAGACAAACTTCCAGCCAAGCCATAACACAAATCACCCGCAGTCCAACAACCTGGTACCAGAGCCAGCGAAATAGCTCAGTGGATTACAGCACCTGCAAGCAGACGCAGGGGCCAGGGGTTTGATCCCGGGGCCTGCCATGCTGGCCCTGCCCCCAGGGCGCTCTGAGACTGGGCATGATGAAGCGCACCAGTAATCCCAGCACTTGGGAGGCTGTAAACAATAGAATCACTACAAGTCCGATCTAGTAGTGAGACCCTGAACACCCTGTAGACCCTTCCCTAAAATGTAGGAAAAAATAATAATTCCAACAACCTGGTACCAAATTCTGTCTCAGTTGCTTTTCATTTGTTGCTAGGACAAAATACCGCACACTCAAAATTAAGGAAGGAAAGATTATTTAGCTCACATTTTGTAGAGGTTTCAGTCTATACTCGGATGGCTTCCAGGCAGAGTGGCACATGGCGGAGACCAGCAGTTCCTGGCAGTGCAGAGCAAGCGGAAGGGCAGCAGCTGCTGCTTTCAGCCAGCCTTTCTCCCTTCCTCCTTGCACAGGAGGAGGGTATTTACAAACTAAGAATCCTGGCACCTTGCAGAGTCACTGAATTAAACTGCTAAATTTCTCAAGTTGACACAATATTAACCAGTACAAATACATTATTAAAATTTATGTATTTTTCTTTTTTAAGTAGAAAAAAGTTTAGGGCTGGTCAGATAGCTCAGCAGATTAAAGCACCTGCTTAGGCAGACACAGGGACTGCAGTTTGATTGCAGGCTTGCCTGCTGGCCCTGCCTCTAGGGCACACTGAGACTGTGATTGAGACAGGGCATGGTAGCATACATCTATAATCCCAGTGCTGGGGAGGCTGAAAACAGGAGGATCACTAAGAATCTTATCTGTAGTGAGACCCTGTACTAAATACATTAAAGAAAGAAAGAAAAAGTTAAATTTACATATGTGGAATGAATGAGTTTTTATTAGCACTGGGGCGGGGTGAGCACTTACACTGGAATTCCTTATTCTGTGAGACTCCTTTTTTTAGTGACAGGGTCTCACTGTGTAGTGGGCTGGCCTTTGACTCATTATGTAGCCCAAATGAAATTGAACTCACTGCAGTCATCCTTGACCCAGCCTCATGAGCACTGGGATTGTAAGTAGGCAATATCATACTTGGCTTTTTTGGTACTCTTAACTGCTAGCTGGGCAGCCCTGTAATTCCACATCTCTGGACAACTGAGACAAGAAGGATTGCAGGTTCAAGCCAAGGCTAAGGAGTTTAATGAGATTTAAAAGGGAACTGGGCATGGTGGGACATGCCTGTAAAGTCTGCTACTTTAGAAAACTGAAGCAAGAGGATTGCAAACTTGAGCTCAGCCTGGGCAATGTCATGACTTAGACCCTGTCTCAAAATACTGAAAAGGTAGGGGAGGTGCTAGGGTATAGCTTTGTATGAAGGACAAAAAAAATTCAATTCCCCGAATAAAAATTTTTTGGGGGCCGGCCAGATAGTTCAGTGGACCAAAGCTCCTGCTTCGGCAGAGCGCAGCAGTGGGGGTTTGATCCCTGGTATGCCGTGCGGGCCCCGCCTCCGGGGCATGCTGAGGCAGTGAGACTGGGCATGGTGGTACACACCTGTGATCCTAGTGCTTGGAAGACTGAAAACAGGAAGATCATTACATAGAAGTCCAATCTATGTAGCAAGACCCTTTAGACCCTGTCCTAAATTCATTAAAAAAAAATTTTTTTTTGAAGGCCTGTAGATATGTAGCTCAGCAGGACCACTACACTAGTGAATTATTTCTCTGAAATTGCCAGCTTTCATTTTGATCATTATTGGGTATTTGGCTTCTCTTGAATTTATGCATTTACCATGCAGCCTTTAAAGCATTAAAGTTAGCAGAGGTGAAAACAGTAGCTGTTTGGGTCAGTTAGGGCCTAATTGGGCCTCGGTAGAGCAATTTCAGGGAAACAAGAAAACACAAATTATGTACAGAGGTTTTTTGTTTGTTTAATCTTTTTGAGATAGGTTTTCCCTATGCAGTTCAGGCCTTGAGCTCACGTTGTAGCCCAGGCTGGTTTCAAAGTCGCAATGATCCTATCTCAGCCTCCTGAGTGCTGGGATTGCAGGAGTGCACTACCATGCCTTGCCCAGAGATTTTGTTAGTAAGTTTTCAGGTCAGTGGAAAAGACAGAACAATTTATGACAAATGTCATCCCCAAAAGACAACACAAATATGTACAAGTTTCTGAGCATGTACACTTTAAAATTTTATCTCAGAGGTGTTACTGCTGCAGCATTGTTTTTGGGGTTTTTTGGGGGGGTTTTTTTGGGTTTTTTTTGGAACCAGGGATTGAACTCAGGCCCTTGCGCTTGCCAGGGAAGTGCTTACTCCACTGAGCCATCTCCCCAGCCCCTGTTTTATTTTTTTGTCTTGTCATTTTCCTACCATTTCCCCAGCATCTTTGTCTTCTTCCCTCTTATTACAGAAATGTACCTATCTAAAACATGAATGCTAAGAAGATGCCAATGAAGCATTAAAAAATAAAATTCAGGATGACTAGAAAATTCTTTTTAAGTAGATATTGAAGGTGGGATGATGGTAAATTATGAAGACTATGACTTCAAAAACAAAACAAAGGGGCTGGGGAGATGGCTCAATAGAATAAGCGTTTGCCTGGCAAGCGCAAGGGCCTGAGTTCAATCCCCGGTTCTGCCCCCCCCCAAAAAAAAAAAAAACCATAAAACTTTAGCTAGGCAGGAGGAGGTAGAGAGAACACTTGCAATCCCTATGCTGTGGGAGGCTAAGGCAGGAGAATTACAAGTTTGAGCCCAGCCTGGGTAACTTAATAATTTAGCAAGACCGTGTCTCCAAATAAAAAGACTGGGAATGTAGCTGCATGTGAAGGCCCATAGTTTAATCCCCACTGCCACTAAACAGACAAGCAAATAGGACATAAAATGAGTGGTGGTTGGGGCCAGAGAGATGGCTCAATAGAATAAGCACTTGCCTGGCAAGTGCAAGGGCCTGAGTTCAATCCCCAGTTCTGCCAAAAAGAAAAGTGATGGTTTCTTTTGAATATAGTGCTTCTTGCCCGCAAGTCAAGAAATACTGAGACACGCTGTTTTGTATTAGAAGCAAAGTCTGGAAGGCAGGAGGGTGTAATATCATCTCTTTCCTTTGTTGAAACAGTAGAGGACAGGAAGGATAAGCCTGTGGAGAAGACAGTTGTCTCCACTTCTGTACCTACAAAGCCAACGGAAAGTATCTCAAAAGCTTCCTCGTGTGCTCCAGTGCCTGCGACCATGACAGCAACCCCAGCTCTTCCAAAGCCTGTGAATACGTGTCTTCTGTCCCCTTCCCCAGCTTTGGCTTTGCCAAACCTGGCTAATGTGGATCTAGCAAAGATCAGTTCCATCCTTAGCAGTCTGACTTCAGTCATGAAAAATACTGGTGAGTAATTTCAATGAAGAGGATAAAAAGCTGATTTTTGTTGTTTTTAAATTGAGCCATCAGTCTTGTTTCATATTCAGTTTTTAAAAATCTTATTAAGGGATGTAAAGCCCAGCAAGATAGCTCAGTGGCCTAAAGAGCCTGCTTAGGCAAGCGTGCAGGGACGGTGGTTCAATCTCTAGCACCACATGCTGTGCCAGCCCTGCCCCCAGAGCAGGCTGAACTGGCCACCAAAAAAAAAAAAAAAAAAGGAAAGAAAAAGAAATGTAAGAGGCTGACCTCTGGTGTGACTTGCTGGCCCTGCGCCTGGGGCACACTGAGCCCGCAAACGAGTCTGGGCATGGTTGTGCACTACTGTAATCTCAGTGCTGGGGAGGCTGAAAACAGGAAGATCACTACAAGTCTGAGATGCATAGTGAGAACCTGTACCAAATATGTTTTGTTTTTTGTTTTTTTTTAAAAAAGGAACTGGATGTGGTAGCGCACACTAAGATTCAGTGCTTGGGAAGCTGAGGCAGGAAGACTACCAGAAGTTCAAGGCCAGCCTAAACTACACAACAAGTCCTTGTCTGAAAAAAAACAAGAAAGAGAAAGCCTGGGGATATAGTATAGTAAAGATCTTGTGTTCAGTACAGGCAGACACATATGATAGAACAAAAACCCATATATGATCATTACAGAAAAACTTAAAAATCAGCAAGAAAATAGATATCTAGAATCCTGCTGTCCTAAAGGATACCACTTGTATTTACCCTTACCAAGCATATGTGTATAGGAAAGTTTGGAGGATTATTCGTAATTATTTTAGTAAATGAAATAACCAGCTATATAAAATGAATAATATTTTGAACATTTTTATATTATTAAACATTTACATCATCTTCAGTAGCTGTACATTTGATAATTCACCTAATTCTCTTGAGACATTTATTATGCTTTCAGCTTTCCACTGTTATAAAGAATATGTAATGCACAACCCAGTACTAAAATATTTTGAACGACCCTTGCTATAAGAGTTGATAAGTATGTAGGAATTTTGTTTTTGTTTTTGTTTTGGGGTTTTGTTGTTCGGTTTAGTTTGGTTTTTGTTTGTTTTGGTGGTGGGGTGATGGTAGCAGCATTAAGAATGTAACCCTGTGGCCTCATATGTGCTCTCACGTTGTGTTTTGTTGTGTTTGTTTTCTTGCCCTGGAATTGAATTCAGGACCTCTTGCCTGCCAGGCAGGCACTGCACCACTGAGCTATATTCCTAGCAGGCCTCATACATGCTAAATATGTGCTCTACTACTGAGCCAAACCCCCAGCCCAAATTTTTTAATTTTTTTTCTTTATTGGTACCAGTAATCGAACTCAGAGGAGCCAGAGAGATGCCTCAGTAAGAGATGCCTCAGTAGAATAAGCGCTTCCCTGGCAAGAACAAGGGCCTGAGTTCAATCCCTGTTTCTGAAAAAAAAAAAAAAGAATCGAACTCAGAGGGCTGGCAAGATAGCTCAGCAGACTAAGCACCTGCTTTGTCAAGTGCAGAGATCAAGGTTCAATCCTGATCCCACCTGCTGCGCTGGCCCTACCCTTGGGGCGCACTGAGCTGGTAAACGAGTCTGGGCATGGTGGCACATACCTGTAATTCCAGCACTGGGAAGGCTGAAAACAGGAAGATCACTATGACCGAGCTGTGTAGTGAGACCCTATACCAAATACATAATGAGGGGGGAGAAAAAAAGAATCTTAGGGGCCAGGGAGATGGCTCAGTGGAATAAGCACTTCCCTGGCAAGCGCAAGGGCCTGAGTTCAATCCCCGGTTCCGCAAAAAAAAAAA
>NW_004524624.1:10880266-10898807 GCF_000260255.1 Octodon degus | reverse complement strand
AGAGAGAGAGAGAGAGAGAGAGAGAGAGAGAGAGACAGAGACAGAGACAGAGACAGAGACAGAGCGAGCGAGAGTGCTATCCAGGGATATAGCTCAGTGGCACAGTGCCTAGCTGGCAAATGCAAGGTCCTAAGTTCAAGTCCCAGTGTATTACCAATTCTAAAACAAAGACTCAGTTGGTATGTAGGTTTTAACATCTTTTTATGTCATAATTAAGTTGATATCTAAGAAGGTACTTTTTTGTGTACTTGTATATGAAAGTTCCCAGTGTTTTTTACCCTCTCCACTGTTTGCTTTGTTTAATCTGTATCACATGCAATTTATAGACGGGCTCTGTGGTTTACATAATCCCAGAATCCTGAGCAATTGAGGTAAGAAAATGACAAGTTAGAGCCCTAGGGCCAGGGAGATGCCTCAGTAGAATAAGCACTTCCTTGGCAAGCACAAGGGCCTGAGTTCAATCCCGGGTTCCACCACCAAACAAAGAGCCCTGCCTGGACAACTTAGAAGGACCTTATTTCAAAATAAAACAAAGGCTGGAACTATAGCCCTGTATTCAATGCAGCACTACTCCAAACCACAAAGGTTGGTTTTGATATGTATTCTTTAATTAAAGATGTGGTTGATTTTTTTTCATTTGCTTATCACTTATTTTATAGTTTTTGTGATTTTTTTAAAATGTAATGTTTGTTTTATCATTACATAAAGTTTTTTGTTAGATCAAAAATCAGCTCATTGTTTAAAAAAACACATGGAAAAGCACAAAGGAGGTTGCTTCTATAATTTCATTTTAAATCCGATCCATAGGGGCCGGGGAGATGGCTCAGTGGAATAAGTGCTTTCCTGGAAAGCGCAAGGACCTGAGTTCAATCCCCGGTTCCGCAAAAATAAATAAAATAAAATAAATCCAATCCATTTCAAAAGCAAATCACTTAGCAGTCACATGGCAGTGTGTCACAGCAGAGTCCTGTAGGTAGAGTGTATCCTGAGCACTGTTGAGCTCTAAAGTACATATGCCATTTGGCAGAAAAAAAGTAAGTAGCCTGTTCTGTTCTTACAGAGGCTCTCAAAAGTAATGAATGACATATAGAAAGGTATAATACAAGTAAAAGGAAAGCAAGAACTTGAGAACTAATTGAGAGAGGGAAAGGAGAAGAGCTAGGAAACATGACAGTGACAAGCCATACAGTTATATGTAGAAGATGGGCAAGGCAATGATCCTGAGAATCTCCAAAACATTTTTTAATCGAGCAGTTAATTGGAAAGATTATCACCCTAACTATATATACTGACACCTGTGAACTAAGCAACTGCACTGAAGATGGCAATTTGTAATAGTAGGTTCATGCTTGGAATGCCTGTCATTCTGGTCTTCTGAATATGGGCTGCTTGTCATGACATGCCAGTTGCTGCTGTGCTGTCTCTCAGGTAGATGATTGTTCAAAAAGAAGGGGGTGGTGAATGAAGGCAGGAGACAGGAAAAGGAATGTTGTGGGACTGTCCTGCTTCAAGGTTGTATATGGTAGGGCCGGGAGATGGCTCAGTGGAATAAGCACATCCCTGGCAAGTGCAAGGGCCTGAGTTCAATCCCTGGTTCGGCAAAAAAAACGGATGCTGAAAGGTTGTATATGGTTAGATTTTTGGACTTATGTGTAAACATAAGAATTATATAATTCTTTATGCCTATTTTTAAAATATATTCTAATTTTTAAATGTTTTTTCATCATTTTCTGTAGGGACTTAAAGTTCAGTATATCGATACTTGATGAAAAATACCTATTCCATGTTATGTCTAAGATGTTTGATATTCAGACAGATAGTGAGGTTAAGCTTAACAGCCTAGGTTGTATGGTAATAATAATAAACTTCTCTTCTGGAGGGTTAACAACCTAAGTTTGCAGACCAAAATTAAGAGAAAAAGGAGGGCCACAAGGAAAGCCAACATTTTGGTCCTAGCCTTCCAAGCTCAATTAAGACTCGGGACATATGAGAACTTGTACTGTAACGTCATGTAACTCAGTAGTGTCCCAAATTTTCTGATCAAGGAGATTATGGGGCCAAAGAAGAAATTGATCAATGATGTAGAATGTGCCTAAGGAGAGTCACATGGAGAGAAAACATTCTCTCAGGCTTTCACAGAGAGCACATTGGCCAAGCAATGGCCGTGACTCATTCACATGGCTGACACTGACAAAAGATCTACAATCTAGGTACAGGATCTCAGGATAAATCCTGAGGGGATTTCACAGACCCAAAAGCTGCAACTCTTGTTGCATAGGTCTTGCTTTATCTTGGTCTTAACCATCCAGCAGAAAAGTATAAAAATGAAGTATAAGAAGTAAAGCCATGGTGTTATGTTGAGCTGTCGGCGACTCAGGTCAACAATTTCTGACATTGCCAGTGAAGCAGAAGACCCAATACATAAGGACTACTGGACTCTTAGAATATTTTACTGAGTTTACACAGCTATAATATTCAAGTAATGGAACTAAACAAAGGGGATACAGATGAATGTCCATTTTGTATCTGTGTATTCAAAATGGTTAGGATAGATATATAGTTACATGAATAGAGGGATTTTTTCTAATAGTGTTTGTAAATAGGATATCATGTTCACATCTTATACAGCAATTAACCACTAGGAAGAATGTATGCAGTGTGTTAATTATTAAAACTGTCCTACCAATGTGGTTTGAAACTGTCTCATTGCTATTTGTTTCTCAGTAAAATTATGGGGGAAAAATAAAAATAAAATAAATGATAGCAAAAAAAGTAATGAATGTTTATGAGAATAACTCAGGAGGCAGATTTTAATCTAATTTTTAGACTTCTTTATCTGTTTGTACCATGATAGGGATCATTTGTGAATCAGTCATAGAAGAAAGTGAATGAAGGACTGGGGATGTAGCTCTGGTGGAGCACTTAGCCAGCATGTGTGAGGGCTTTTGAAATTGCATTGTTTTGAGTTCATCTTTCTGCCACCAGGGGTCAGTCCTGCATCAAGACCCTCTCCAGGAACTCCTACCAGTCCCAGCAACCTTACCAGCACCCTGAAAACACCTGCACCTGCCACAACCACACCCCACAACCCTCTGGCAAATATCCTCTCGAAGGTGGAGATCACCCCTGAGAGCATTCTGTCTGCTCTTTCCAAAACGCAGACACAGTCAGCCCCTGCTCTGCAAGGTAAACGAAAATGTGCCAGAGTAACTTAAATGGTGAATGTTTATCTCACTTAATTCTGGATTCCATTTCTGAGTAAGCCAAAGGCATGAAATGTATGCAATTAACTGTAAATTAATACAGTTAATTCGACATCATATTTTTGGGGGCTGGGGAGATAGCTTAGTAGAATAAGCGCTTGCCTGGCAATCGCAAGGACCTGAGTTCAATCCCCGGTTCTGCAAAAAATTAAAAAAATCACCTGGCATTTATTTTTAAAAATAAGTTTATTGGTATAATTTACATATACCTAATGAGCACATTGGGAATTTGTACCTATACATGATATATCTTTTTATTTTATTTTCAAATCAGGTTTTATTGGTACATTTTAGATATAATTAATGATCGCATTCATCCTAAAGAATTTGTACCTATATATGATAAAACATTTTTTCCCCATTCTCATGTCCTCCCTTCAACATTTCTTCTCCTCCTTATTTTCAGAGCTTTGTCTCCATTTTATTGTATTTTTATAACCTGGCATTTAGAGAATTATAAAATATCAAAGCAGTAGAAAGCCAGTCACTGGTGCACACCTGTAACAACCCCACCTGAGGCAAGAGGATCACAAGTTCAAGTCCAGCCCAGGCAACTTAGTAAAACTTTGTCTCAAAATTTAAAAATAGAATCATGCTGGGATATAACCTCCTTGGTGGGTTTGAGGCATCCTGGGCAACACAGCTTCAAAAAAAAAAATGACACATGAAATTATTTTATCACATTCTTGTGCTAGAGAACCTCCAGCTTTGATGAAAATAATGACTACTAGGAATTAAACAGGAGGGGAACATTATTTAGCTAGGAAATTTTGGAATGAATTATGCTGTTTTAAGAAAGATAAATGAACTTAATTTTCAAATATTGGACATTTGTAGAAATCAATATTAGGTGATTGGATAAAAATTAAAACCAGGCAGCCTCACACTAGATATAGTGTCTCACCCCAGTAATCCCAGCACGCAAAGTCTGAGGAAGGATTGCTGTAAATTTGAGGCCAGCCTAGACTACATATATTGAGTTCAAGGCCAGCCTGAAGCCTCAAAGACAAAACAAATACCAGGGAACCTTATTTAAAAGTAAATGGTTTAAGGGGGCCTGGCCCTAGCTCAGGCCTTTAAGTGGCTGCTTCCACAAAGCTGTCAGCCTCAGGTTGCTGGAGTTCGAACCTCACACCTCTCCCGCTGGCCAAAAGTGCCCTGAAGGCATTCGAGCAAAAAAAAAAAAAAAAAAAAAGTAAATGGTTTAAAAACATTGGGGGGGGCGGGGATCGCTCAGTGGAATAAGCGCTTCCCTGGCAAGCACAAGGGCCTGAGTTCAACCCCCGGTTCTGCAAAAAAATAAATAAATAAAATAAAATAAAATAAAATAAAAACATTACAGGGTGGGTGAGATAGCTCAACACACTAAGCGCCTGGTTAGGCAAGTGCAACAGGGACTGGGGTTCAATCCCCGGCACCATGTACTGCACCGGCCATGCCCCTGGGCACACTAAGCAGGCACCAAGACTGGGTGTGGTGGTGCCCGCCTGTAATCCCAGGCTGGGGAGGCTGAAAACAGGAGGATCACTGTGAGTTCAAGTGCTACGTAGTGAGGCCAGTACAAAATGCATTAAAATAATAAAAGCATTACAAGGGTAATATAACCTTAAAATTCTTGAGATCTGAGCCAGGTGTGATGGTACACACCTGTAATCCTAGCTACTTGGGAGGCCGAGTCAGGAGGATCACAAAGCATGCACCACCACACCCAGGTAGATAAAATTTGTATTGTTCATTTATGAACAAAAACTGGATAAATTTTGCAAAATGTGACTGAATTGATATGATCTTCTGTTATCTCTGTCAGATATTTTTAAAAACATTTTCTACAAGAGTAGTTTCCCTTCGTGAACTTCAGCCTTTGCGCCAAAGAATTTTTTCTCTATCCTTATGAGGAGGTTGGTCCATTAGTGAATAGCGTTGGATCTCATTTGTGTCAGCTTTACCCAATTAATAATCCTTTAGATTTTTTTCAAGCTCTAATATGAGAATTATTGGCCTAAGCCTGTAATCCCAGCACTTAGGAAGTTGAGGCTGGAAGGAGGATTTCTGAAAGTTTGCAAGTTTGACACCCTGAGCTGTACAGCAAGACCCTGTCTGAAAAATAAAAACAAAAAAAAAAGGGGGCAGAGAGGATTATGGTTTTTTTTTTTTTTTTGTGAAAGGATCAGTGTACCTATTGGTCTGCCTTTGTCTTTGTGGTGTATGTTTATTATTGCTACCTTCTACAATTAAATTGATAGTTGCAAGCATTGTTTTCCCAATGATAGTACCAGTGGAGTGACAAATGCTTCTTATTCACGTAAGTTTCTGAAATTTTTATACCCATCTCCTTGATGAGAATAACAATGTGCATTTACTTTCTAGAGTCAGTTGTGAAAGCTGGAAAGTAGATAGGGTAGGGTTTCTATTTGCATTTAGAGAAGCATTTCCGTAGATCAAACGCTAAGAAATGCTGGCTTACATTGTTGTTTTAAAATTTACTGTGAGTCTTTTCTTTTCCTGCTTTACTTAAACTGACTGATTCTGACATTAAAATCTCTCCCTTCCTGTTGCTTTGTATTGTGCTGTGCTGGACTCGTTTCTAGCTTGTACTGGAAACATTTCAGTGATTTGTTCTCTGATTGATAAATAAGTCCAGTGTTTTCAGTGACATTTAGCCATGGCTTATTTGGTCTGGATTCTCTTTGGCTTTGTATTTTAAAGACTATCTGGTTCCCACCAGAATGAATTCAAATAACTAATAAGCCCACATTGTTTATCATATGGTAGGGAGTTCTTTCTAACCCCTCTAATCTTTGTTTCTACAGGTCTGTCGTCTTTACTTCAGAGTGTTACTGGGAACCCAGCTCCAGCCAGTGAAGCTACATCCCAGAACACTTCAGCCTCCCCTGCTAACACCACAGTCTCTACTATAAAGGGAAGAAATGCACCCTCCAATACCCAGTCATTTATTCCCAAAAGTTTCAACTATTCTCCTAATTCATCAACTTCTGAAGTCTCTTCAACTTCAGCCATCAAGGCATCAATAGGGCAAAGCCCAGGGCTTCCAAGCACTACTTTTAAACTGCCGTCCAACTCTCTAGGGTTTACTGGTACCCACAATACTAGCCCTGCTGCCCCACCTACTGAAGTTGCCATGTGCCAATCTTCAGAGAGCTCCAAGCCAAAACTGGAGTCAGAGTCCACCTCCCCAAGTCTGGAAATGAAGATCCACAACTTCTTAAAAGGTAATCCTGGTTTCAGTGGCTTAAATTTAAACATCCCAATCCTGAGCAGTTTGGGATCCAGTGCCCCACCAGAGAGCCACCCCTCAGACTTCCAGCGTGGCCCTACTAGCACCTCAATCGACAACATTGATGGAACCCCCGTACGTGATGAACGGAGTGGGACTCCCACCCAGGATGAGATGATGGACAAGCCCACATCCAGCAGTGTAGATACTATGTCCCTGCTTTCTAAGATCATTAGCCCCGGTTCCTCAACACCCAGCAGTACAAGATCTCCACCCCCTGGGAGAGATGAAAGCTACCCCCGGGAGCTCTCCAATTCCGTATCTACATATCGACCCTTTGGCCTGGGCAGTGAATCTCCCTATAATCAGCCTTCTGATGGAATGGAGAGACCATCTTCCCTGATGGACTCTTCACAGGAAAAGTTCTATCCAGACACTTCCTTCCAAGAAGATGAGGATTATCGAGATTTTGAGTATTCAGGGCCTCCACCCTCTGCCATGATGAACCTAGAGAAGAAACCAGCCAAATCTATCCTGAAGTCAAGCAAGCTTTCTGATGCCACCGAGTACCAGCCAATCCTATCCAATTATAGCCACAGGGCCCAAGAATTTGGGGTAAAATCTGCTTTCCCTCCATCTGTAAGGGCCCTCCTGGACTCTAATGAGAACTGTGACCGTCTTTCATCTTCCCCTGGGCTATTTGGTACCTTCAGCATAAGAGGGAATGAACCTGGGCCTGAACGGTCACCATCACCGAGTAAGAATGATTCATTTTTTGCCCCTGACTCCAACCACAATAGCTTGTCTCAGTCTACCACTGGGCATCTCAGTTTGCCACAGCAGTACCCAGACTCTCCTCACCCAGTCCCACATCGTTCCCTTTTCTCTCCGCAGAATACCCTTGCTGCTCCCACGGGCCACCCACCCACATCAGGCGTGGAGAAAGTCCTGTCCTCCACCATTTCCACCACATCGACGATTGAGTTTAAGAATATGCTTAAAAACGCCTCTCGCAAGTCCTCAGATGATAAGCATTTTGGCCAAACCCCCAACAAAGGCACTTCAAGTGATGGTGTCAGTCTGTCAAGTCTCGCCCAGCCCAGCCTGCCCACCTCTGATCAGCAGCAACAAGAAGAGCACTACCGCATAGAAACCCGCGTCTCCTCCTCCTGCTTAGACTTGCCTGATAGCACCGAAGAAAAGGGGGCCCCTATAGAAACTTTGGGTTATCATAACGCAGCCAATAGGAGGATGTCAGGGGAGCCAATACAGACCGTAGAGTCCATCCGAGTTCCTGGGAAGGGAAATAGAGGACATGGGCGAGAGGCTTCAAGGGTGGGTTGGTTTGATTTGAGCACATCAGGCAGCTCTTTTGACAATGGTCCCTCAAGTGCCTCTGAGTTGGCAACCCTTGGGGGTGGGGGCACCGGAGGACTCACTGGCTTTAAAACACCATACAAAGAACGGGCACCCCAGTTTCAGGAGAGTGTCGGCAGCTTTCGTTCCAACAGTTTCAACTCAACATTTGAGCACCATCTCCCCCCATCCCCCTTGGAACACGGGACACCCTTCCAGAGAGAGCCAGTGGGGCCATCTTCTGCCCCACCTGCCCCTCCTAAGGATCATGGTGGTATCTTCTCGAGAGATGCACCTGCTCACCTGCCCTCTGTGGATCTTTCGAACCCTTTCACAAAGGAGGCAGCCCTGGCCCATGCTGCCCCACCGCCTCCTCCTGGAGAGCACAGCGGAGTTCCTTTCCCTGCCCCACCCCCTCCTCCACCCCCTGGGGAACATAGTGGTGGGAGTGGTGTCCCCTTTACTACACCACCACCTCCTCCACCCCCTGTTGACCACTCTGGGGTTGTACCCTTCCCCACCCCATCGCTAGCAGAGCACGGAGTGGCAGGGGCTGTGGCAGTATTTCCCAAGGACCATAGTTCCCTTCTTCAGGGGACTCTAGCTGAGCATTTTGGCGTGCTCACGGGACCCAGGGACCATGGGGGCCCCCCTCAACGGGACCTCAACGGCCCTGGCCCTGGCCTTAGCCGTGTGCGGGAAAGCCTGAGCCTACCCTCCCACCCTCTGGAGCACCTGGGTCCAGCCCATGGTGGAGGAGGTGTGGGGGGCAACAGCAGCAGTGGCCCCCCCTTGGGTCCCTCACACAGAGACACCATCAATCGGAGTGGTATGATTTTGCGGAGTCCCAGGCCAGACTTTCGGCCTAGGGAACCTTTTCTCAGCAGAGACCCATTCCACAGTTTAAAGAGACCCAGGCCACCTTTTGCTAGGGGCCCTCCGTTCTTTGCACCAAAACGCCCATTTTTCCCTCCCAGGTACTGATGGAACCAAGGGAAAAGCATTTGGAACAGTCTAGAGAACCTTGAAAGTAGGAGTTTGGATTGTTGTTGTTTTTTGTTTGTTTGTGGCCCCCCCCCGCGCTTTTTATTATGATAAGAGCCTGCCTTCCAAATTGAAAAAGTTATACATGCCTACATTTCATTATTCCATCAAGTCCTCCCACTGCATTCACTACTTTCCCAGAGTTGATTGCATTTGCTGGGAAGAAAAGCCCACAGCCAAAGCCACTTCATTTGGCTGGGGGCTTGGAGCCTGGGGAGGAAAACCAGTCTATATTTTATCCCATCTATTGCAGACTATTTACTACATTTGAAATAAAACTTCCATCAGTACAGATGATAACATGTGCAATGTTGGGGTGTTATTTGGGGCTTGCCTATCCACTAGTCAGTGGAAGGGTTCCTGTGTCCTTCCCTTTTAAGCTTGGTGACTGCTGACAGCCAAAGGATGGGAAGCAAACCTTGGGCCTGTCAGGTTGGTTTGTTTTTGGAGATTTTTTTTAAAGACATGTTAAAGTTCCTTATTCTAACATTTTTTTTTTTTTTTTTTAAATTAGCCTCTTCCTCCAAAGTACTATCTGACAATAACTTTGAGGCATTACAAACCTCATTCTTACTAGAAAGTTTTCTTTTTTGGAGTGAAAGGGAAGAGGCTAAGTATAAATCCAAGGTGAAAATAAGCAAGTATAATAGATAAAACTAGAAAAGGAACTGTTGATGGTGGTATAATCTGACTATCCTTTGTAAACAAGAAGATAGGATGTGTTTTGAAAGTTTTCCACAAATCTTGTATCATGCTCTTGCTTCCTGCTTTTTTTTTCCTGGTCTTTCTTTTTCTTCCTCAGTTTTTACTTCTCTTTTGGCTAGAAAGTCACTATAGTTGACCATGGATACAAACGTTCAACTAAGACATTATCCCTGTATCTTTTAATAAAAGAAATAGACATTAATGTTACCATGGTGCCTCGCTAGTGTAATGTTTATTGGTGATTCTCAGCAGGATTAACACAGGAAGGAAAATATTTGTCTTCATCATTCTCCCCTTGCCTTGGTCCTGATTGCACCTCTATTGTTACTTCGAAAGAGACTTAGTAGTGTCTTTTATAGTATAGCTAGCTAGCTCTTTAGATGTATCTTAGAACAGGTGGGCATTGCTATTCATATATTTAGGGAGAAAGAAGGACATTGGTAAATCCAGATGGACCCCACTCCACAGATAACAAGCAGCCTGTCACATTTCAAGGGACTAACCTTACCCTCATCCCCAACAGGAAGTAAAGAATGTTTCTGCCCTTAGTCATTTTACTTGAGAGAGAAATGCTTTCCTTCTCCCTGGACTTGTTTATTTCTACATCTAGTACTTGGGAAGAGACAAACACTAAACTTTGTTTATATATTCGGGTCTAGGGACACTGAAAAGCAAATAACTGCTTACTACATTTTTTTTTAATTCAGTCTTTTCACCCCACTAAATTATAAATCTCCAGCTTAGAGAGTAAAAAATCCTAGCAAGTTCATGTATTTTCTCCCAGCTTAGTATAGAGAACTAGGGAAGTATGGGAATGGAATTTTAAAGATGGGAGAGTCTGGATAATGTCACAAAACCCATTCTTTGTCTCAAAATAAACTTGCTTTTCAGAGAAGTGCGTCCTAGCTTGGGAGTTTTCTGTAGTGTATTCTGTGTATTTATCTGGGCTCACCCAGTGTTCTGTGGTCAGGGTGAGACAAGTCATTAGTCTTCTAATGGCTTATCTGGCTTTAAGCCAGCTGTTTGTTTCTTTGACCATCTCAAGCCTCTGTCCTATAGCTGTTGCCACCAAAAAAAAAAAAAAAAATGCCTGACACTGACCTGTGTGAGGTAGGACGCAGAGTAGAGCAAAGCAAAGGAAATAAGTACAGCTGTACTAGGTTCCAAGAAAGTGAAAAGCAGAGATAAAGGGGAGGGCAGGGGGTTCTATTTGACCTTCAAAGGTCAAATTTTTATTTTTTTCAAAAGTGAAGTGGGTTTTTTTCATTCTAGAATACAAGAATGTGAATTATTTCTGCTGCTCTTGTTTAAGCTAAATGTAGTATTTACTTGACAAGGCTCTCTGACCTTTTGATTTTATTGGAAATGTTGGAATGTCAGCAAATTGGCTTCCTGCATATTGGGGCAGGGTGACTGTCCCCAAAAACATGATGCCTGACATATGAAAGATGTACAGTTCAAAAGTGAACTTGTTTTGTGGAATAATTTTGTTTGGTTTTTGCTACAAAACCCTCAGTGCATTTGTTTCAGGATGGAAGTGAGGACTTGTATGAGATTTTCTGTTAAATAATTTTACAGAAATCTGTCTATAGCAGTGAAGATGACAGTGTATATATGTGATATAGTGAGAAGGCAATTCTGGTATTCATAAACATGATACAAAGAGGTTTTATTCCTTCTGTGTCTGTGATTTAAAACTCTGTGACCATGCTCTGACTTGTATTGCAACCTGAGTTTAAAAGAAAAAAATAAACAAGATATTTTTTAAAGAAAGCATAATGTAGTGTATCTTAGCAAGGACATGATTCATATAAAAGAATATGAGTTGTTGCTAAGGTCTTTGGTGCTCACTGTGAAATCACAGACAAAGAATTCTAGTGAACACACTAATATCATTTAAAGTTTATACGGTATCAGAAATAGGGCCCTTGAATATTTTGTAAGAGTTCATTGTTCAGCCAACTTAGATGAGAGCCCTCTCCACTTCCCTCTCTCATCCCGAGTGTTGAGGTAAATACAATTTGGTTTGATTTGAGGAAGGCGAGCAGAGAGTAGGATTTTTACCTTTTCAGTACCAGGAACACACTTTGTAATAAAACATGGTACAGCAAACCTATCTAGATAATGTGAATATGCTAAACTTTCTAATTGCAGAGTATTTACTATCCTGAAGTGACCTGTTCATGCAGTTAAGCTTCAGCTGTTACTGTTTTAAGCTGCTGTAAATTACTGCTTCTCTCCTTCTCCCTCCTATTTTTTAATTGGTGGGGGGGGGGTGCCTGTTAAGAGTAAAATTAGATATGTTGGGTTGGTATTTTCACGTGTTTGGTGTGGAAAACAAAACAAGTACGTGCTTTAGAGGCAACAACAATGAAAGCCTTTTGAAATGTGTGTTAATATCATTTAATAAAAATAACTAGTTCTAAAGGTTTGATATTTTTCTTTGAGAATGGGGCTTGGACCAAGGGCCCTTGGCTTCTGTGGTGAGTGCAAATAGGAGGGAACTTCTCCAGGAGCTGAAACTGCTGCTTTGTAAGGAGACCTGTGGTTGAAAAACCTTAATTTTCTACAGCAAAGATCCGACATGACTGACCAGGGCTGAAGGTGAAACCAACTACAAAATACAGAGGAAAGAATGGATCTGTCTCTGAAGATGCAGTTGTATTGCTTTTGGTTTAAGTGTGTATGGGGAAGGGACTGAGTGTGGCACATAGAGATGGCCCCTGGCCACCTATCTTATCCCTTCCTCGTGACCACTTGCACTATCCTCTCTTCCAGCCATTCCTTTATTTTTTTTGAAAAAACTCTGTCCCCAGTATTTTGTTTTCCAGTTTAATAAAGTATGGTTTTCTTTGTTGTGTGGTTGACTCTTACCCTCTCATGTTGCTCTTGTCCTGCTGGCCACTGACTTCCATGCTTAGTATCACAGAGGCTGTCTGAGCCTCTGGGATCTCCATGGCCTTGTGGATTTTCTGTTTGATCCTTTGTATAATTGTGTGAAGGGTGGGGTGAGACCAAGATGTTCAGGGAGTGGTTGGTGATGAAGTGGAGCATACTGTATAGGTAATTATTTGTATCTTCTAAAAGATGGACAATTTTGAGCTAAGAAGCTTTTTTTTTTTTTTTTAAAGCAAGCACAGAATTAGGAAGAAAGTGTGGTAAACCAATTCTTTCCCCACACCCTTTGTGTTGCTTGTAGGTAATCTGTTGTGTGGATGCTGTACTTAACCCTTCTCTCTCACCTCATCCCACCTCTTTTTCATAATCTAATGAGGCTCAGTAAATGGAATGTTGGCTTTAAGGGGTAAAGAGGGATCATCAATGCATCTGGTCCAGGCCTGGGTCATTGGCAGGGTAGAAGGCTCTAAATAGTATCCTTGATTACGTAAAGGTACATGTATATAGTATATGTGTCATAAAACACTTTGGAAATAGCAGCCTAGAGACACACCCAGCAGGTAGGGTGTACCAGTGTACTGGCTGCTCCTGGAATCTAGCTCATGCTGCCTGCCTTATCCCTCTTGTCCACCTGACTCCTAGCTCTCCCACCAAGGAAGCAACAGCATCTAGCCCCTCATTAGCCTTTCTGGGTGTGATACTGAATGTGCATAACTGCTCCCCAGATTGTTTAAGCAGAGATGAGTTACCTCCTGTGTGGACATACTAAGGCTGGGTCTTGGAGTATTGGGATGTTCTCAGAGCATGGTTACTGAGAAGTGGGCCTTGTTAACATTTTTTTCTTCTATAGTCAGGCTGGGTCTTGGAGTTTTGGGGTGTTTCTCATACTTGATGATTAGTAACCAAACAAGTCTGATCATGCTGTTTACAATTGTTAAGCAATAATGCACTGAGGCCACATAGGCCAGGCTGCTAGGGGGCAACCGTTAAAGAGAAACCCACTTGGCTAGACATCTTGTTCTGCAGTGTAGAAGAGAAACATTCTTCAAGGAAAAAAGCATGTGAGATGTAAAAATATTTGTTGCTTTCAATGCTGAGGGATGAGAGAGATGCTTAGTTACAAATTGGGGGAAGGAGTACAAGGTGGATGAAGTCTGCTTAGATTCATCATAGTTACCGTTTTAATTGTGCTAGAGCATAAGCCCAGTGCTTTTGCACTAAACTATGTCCCCCACTCCTCCATTTTTTGTTGTCTAATTTCTAGTCTTTCCCTGCATTCTCGCTTAGAGTCAGGGTAGAGGTTATACATGTGGGATCTGAGTGGAGGGGCTGAGGAGCTCTGCTGTGCCAGCTGTGGGCCACATAGCAATTTTTTGTGCTTGATTCAAAAGGCTGTTGTCTAAAACAGTGTGGCCTGGACCTATTCAGGTTCTTAGCACATTTTCTATCAAATTTACTTCCTTATCCCTGTTGTAGCCCTTTATTTTTGAAAAATGCTCAAGCCCTTTGCCAAGTAATTTGTAGAAAAGAATAGACTTGAAGTTTTCCACGTTGTTTTTTTTTTTTTTTTTTTAATGTATTTGGTGCAGGGTCTCACTAGGCAGCTCAGACTCTTAGTGGTCCTGTTTTCAGCCTCCCCAGTGCTGGGAACTGGGTCGGGTACGGTGCGCCCCAGGGGCAGGGGCAGCAAGGCCTGCGGACGGAGATCAAACCCTGGTCCCTGCGCTTGCCAAAACAGGCGCTTAGTCCACTGAGCTATCTTGCTGGCCCTTCCACATTGTTCTTGGGGTATTTCAGTCAGAATGGATAGTAAGATTGACAACATCCAGTTCTTTGGTTTCCTCCTCTATAGGTTTGGAGCCTTTGCATCTATATGAGGTATCTCTTTAGGTACCCAGTCATTGAGAAGAGCAGAAGTTAGTACAGGTTTTTTTTTGTTTTGTGTTTTGTTTTGTTTTTTTTTTTTCTTGGTACCGGGGATTGAATTCAGGCCCCCGTGTTTGCCAGGCAAGCGCTTACAGGTTTAATTTGAAAGCTTGGTTATTGAGAAGTGGACCTTGTTAGATATTTTCTCCTATAGATCTAAGACTTTCCTTGAGAGTACTTTGTCCATTTTCCTTTTAGCACTGACCCTAAATTATGCCTCTGCACTGGATCTTATGTTTAAATTTATGTATTTTCCCCAAGGCCTTGACCTGCCAAATTGAGGTTAGTAGGTGGGGTGTCTTATTTCTCTTTTACAGACTGGAGAGATTGCTTGGAGAAGGGAAATCTTAATGGAGACTTCAGGTGGGCCCAAGGCTTTGTTTTTGAAGCCAAAGTTCAGTTTATCCCCATGTTCCTGGCATAAGGTTTTTCCCTCTTTATTACACAGATATGGCTCCACTTTCTGGTATTGTGGCAACTTAAGGCAGGATTAAAAGCTTGGCCACATCCCAAACCTTCCAATTATATTACTAAGAAATTTGTTTTTTATAGGCCTAATAACTATTACCACCTCCTCTTCATTTAGCTACATGGATAATTCTTTAGGCTTCAAAAGAATTAGGTAGACTGAGTGTAGCTCAGTGGGAGAGCACCTGCATGCTGTGTACAAGGCCCTGGGTTCCATCACAGCACCAGGGAAAAAAGGCATTAAGTGACAATGTCAAAAACATTTTACCTCATTTCTCCAGTATCTTTTCCTTTTTTGTGCAGTAAGGGGCAGTTGTGCCTAAGAGCTAAAGTAGATTTTAAGATATGTGCTCATCCTGAAAATGGAAAATGTAATCTTCCTTCAGTGGAGAGTATTCTTGCATGTAATTTAAAGCTATAAAAAAGTTTCATCAGCTAGGCATGGTATACACCTGTAATCAGTCAAGGAGGCTGATGCAGGAGTATAGCTGTGAATCTGAGGCTATCCTGGGCTACATAAATGAATTTAAAGCTAGCCTGCACTACCTAGACCCTGTCTTTATTTTTTATTTATTTGTAATTTTTGGTGATACCAGGGATCAAACTTAGGACCTTGTGCTTGCTAGGCAAGCACTTATTCCACTGAGCTATTTCCTTGGCCCCAAGACCCTGTCTTTAAAAAAAAAAGCCAAGGCCTTAGGCAAATTGGGGTATCTGTTCTAAAAGTGCAGTAAGGCTGAGAATATCCTAAACTTTGCCTAAAGGTGTAGGATACCCTTAGGGTTCCCCTTTTCCTATACTTCTGTGGAAATCTTTCAGTGTTACCTCCCTCATACCTTTTAAACTTTAGTCTGGTAGAGAAGTTAGACAATATGGCTTTTATTGGAGTCAATTACCTTATTTAAAGATCCTTTTAACCACAAGTATTAGATTTTTTTTGGGGGGGGGGGCGGGCTCAGGCTGCCTTAAGGGCTGGTCTGGTAAGGCATATGGAGCTGGGGATCAAATCAAGGTATCCTGTGCCTGACTGTTTGCAGGAGCAGGCACCTAAACAACTGAGCTAACTGGCAGGCCTCGACCACAAGTGTTAAGAGCCAAGGAGGGGCTGGGGAGATGGCTCAGTAGAATAAGTGCTTCCCTGGCAAGTGCAAAGGCCTGAGTTCAATTCAAGGTTCTGCAAAAAAAAAAAAAAAGGAAAAGGACATGGTGCTACAAGAATGGTACATTGTAACTAATCTGGCCAACGAGACAGCATACGTGAGGTTTTAGATTGAGAGAATTAAGACTTCTCTAAAGATAATCATTTTCCATGTTTGAAGAAGGTAATACTACTTGACAAAGTTGTATAGGAATTAGTTAAAGCATAGGACCCAACACATAGTAGGTGTTCAGTCATACTCTGGCAAGCAGCAGTGGCTTGTGGGGTGGGCCAAAAAAGTTTCAGAGATATTTGCCAGGCAGAGATTACTGAGTTAAAATTTCCAAGGCTGAGTCAGGTGTTGTGGCTTATACCTGTAATTGAAGGACTCAGGAGGCTGAAGCAGGAGAACTGCCACAAATTTGAGGCCAGCCTATACTAAATAGTGGGTTCGAAGAGCCAGCTTGAACTACATAGTGAGACCCGTGTCTCAAACACACACACACACACACACACACACACACACACACACACACGGCTGAGACAGCAGAAGCTGCAGCAGAACCAGTTCTTAGTGAATTGGCCTTGGCTGGCTTGTGCTTCTTGTTATAAGGGATGGAATGGAGTAACTTGACACTCCTTCCTTCTACTGCAACACAGGTCACACAGGTTATGATGTGGCTGATCGGTCAGCAGTACCTCACACGAAGCTCAGTGCAATGCACACACCGTCAGTGAGTGTCTAAAGGGTGAGTATAGCAAGCTGTCATCTCAGGCTGGCCTACTTCACCATATATAAGCCTAATGAAAGGACAAGATAGAATGATGAAATAAATTGTGCCCTTGTCCTGTAGAGCATCAGTAGTTATTAACTTATTGAGCATCTATAATCCACCTGCTACAACACACCATTCCCCTACCCCTTTTTAGTGCAAGGCCACAAGCAAAGCCCTCCTGCCATTGTCACCCTTTCTCAAGCTATTTAAAAATTCTTAGTATTTTCTCCTGACCACATACACAAACACAGGTAATCTTCTCCACAGTCTTGTCTTTCTCTTTGTATTTCAGGATGTCTGATATACCAGGAGATGGAGCCAAGATCCTATGACTCAGATCAACTATCCTCCCAGAAACAACTTCTGGCCTCTCTGGAAACCTAAATTAAACAGCTTTCTCTGACAGCTCTTCCTCCACAACCCTGATTCCATCACCACTGAAACTTGAGAACCAACTCTAACCATCCCTACCCCCAGGTGAGGGGACTAATTGGGAACTGAGAGCCTCAGTTGCCCACAGTTCATTTCCCTTCATACTTTACTACAAATCTAACAGTGTTCGTATTTTTGCTGTGTAAAATTAATCATTATTCTTGTATATCCTGGATGTAACAGGGAGAGGAAAGAAAGAAAACAGCTGAGATAGAAATGAAAGGTAAAAGGCTTATGTGGGGAGCAAAGAGCTAGAGTGAGGGGAAAGTAGGTATTATAGTAGTAGAAAAAGGATGTAAAAAAAAAAAAAAAAAAAAGGATGTGGTGGATGCATGTAAGTCCTGGATTTAGAAGCCAGCACCAGCATTCATTCTTTTGGCTTTGTGTTTTATTTGAGACAGGGTCTTGCTATATAATTCAGGCTGGTCCTGAACTTACTGCAGTCTAGGCTGGCCTCAAACTCATGGCAGTCCTCCTGCCACAGCCTAGTGAGTCTAACATTACAGGCCTGTGCCATCAACTCTGGCAGCACTTACTTTTTGATCTTATATCATTTAGTATTTCTGACCTTAAATTCCACTTCTATAAGACTAAGTACCAAAATAATAAATAAAAACTAATTACTAAAGTCCTTTAAGCACCACAAACATGGATGAACTCCAAATTGTGACTTCTGTGGACTCGTTGCTTAAACTTCTATATTTTTATTGAGACAGGGTCTTACTGTGCAGTGCAGGCTGGCCTTGAACTCACTATGAAGTTCAGGTTGGCCTTGAACTCATGGTCTTCTTAACATGGGCTACACACCCAGCCCTTGCTTCAACTTTAAAACTCTTACCCACTTATAATGGCCTATTGCTGTTGTCATTATCATATATTAAGCATTATGCTAGATGATTTACATAAAGTTTACTTCAAACTAGATGGAGTAATACTTCTCGTTTTATAGGTGAAAAATTAGAAGGGCTGGCCAAATAGCTCAGCGGATTAAAGTGCCTGCAAGCAGGCACAGGTGCCAGGGGTTCAATCCCCAGGGCCTGTCATGCCGGCCCTGCCACTGGGTTACGCTGAGATGGCGATTGAGACTGGGTGTGGTGGCACGCACCTGTAATCCCAGCACTTGGGATGCTGTAAACAGGAGAATCACTACAAGTCTGATCCAGTAGTGAGACCCTGAACACCCTGTAGACCCTTCCCTAAAAATACAGGAAAAAAAGAAATTAGAGAAAATAGCAGGATGTGGTGGCACATTCTGTAATCCCAGCATTTGGGAGGCTGAGGTAGGAGGATCGTTAAGAGA
>NW_004524624.1:10877233-10880166 GCF_000260255.1 Octodon degus | reverse complement strand
AAAAAGAAAAGAAAAAGAAAAAAAAGAAAAGAGATTGAGATTACACTAGACCTGCCTGGTTTCAAAGTTTATGTTAATAGTTTCCTACCTGCTTTATTTGTTTGGGGGTACTGGAATTGAACTATGCGCTTTAAAGATAAGGGATAAGAAAGTTTTATGGTTAAGGGAAATAACTGGGCCGGGGAGATGGCTCAGTGGAACAAGCACTTGCCTGGCAAGCGCAAGGGCCTGAGTTCAATCCCCGGTTCCGGGGGGGAGGGGGGTAAGGAAATAATTACTAGTGTGTTTCTCTCCCAGTTTTTCTTTCTTTTCGTTTTCTTTCTTTCTTTCTTTCTTTCTTTCTTTCTTTCTTTCTTTCTTTTTTTATGTCTTTCTGAGTCAGGGTCTCCCTATACAGTTAAGACTCCCTTGCGCTCACTTTGTAGCGCAAACTGGTCTCGAACTTGCAACGATCCTCCATCCTCCTGCCTCTGCCTCCCAAGCGCTAAGATTACAGGCGTGTCCCACCACACCGGGCTTCTCCCACTTTTTCTTTTCTTTTTTTTCCCACCGAGAATCCAACTCAGGATCTTGCGCTTGCCAGGTAGACACTGCGCCGCTGGTTATATCGCCAGTCCTTTTTCTCCCGCTTTTATCCTCGAGATTTGTGCCTCCGATTTCATGGCTGTTGGACACCTTGTGCTTACTCTGGTCTTTCAACTGAAATGCTGCGGGTTTCCTGATCTCAGATGTGTGTAACAGTTTACATCTTCCGGTCACCGGAACCTTTCTAGCCGCTGCTTCAGCTGTGGTGGGGTGTGCCTCTTCCGAGTTCCTGGAGGTGGTGCCAGACCAGAGTGGCAGGTGTGATAACCAATAGGCAGGGATGTTGCTGGGGTAGAAACCAATGAGGAGCCTAGTGAAGAGCGGTAATCTGAGCGTGTACACGCCGGTTTGTAGCAACATGCAGCTATTTCAGAGGTGGCGACCGCTTCGTCTCCTGCTGGGGTTCCGGTGGTTGCAAGCCTACAAGATACATACTTTGCATGAGGTACCAAAAAAGTTCCAAGCCATAGGACCCAGCCCAAGGCATGCACTCCTAATCCACCCACTCGCCATCATTCCCCTCCCCTGCATTCAGTCCCCAGTTGGCCATGTGCTTCTAGAGTCAAACAGAGGTGGGAGGCTGGAGGGGAGGGAGCTCCTTAGGCAGAGGAGTGTCTAGTAGGACCCCTAGTCTAAAACTTGTATCACCTGTCCCCCATTAAGAACCAGAAATTAGGGCCAAGACCTCATGAATACCCACAGCTACCAGCTAAAGCCCCGAAAAGAAAGGAGATCTATGTTAATGCCTAACATCTTTCCCCTCAGGCGTCCTTACCAACTCCACCACTTTGGTTGGTAGAGCGGCTTGGGCTTTTTGAGGAGCTGTGGTCTGCTCAGGCAACGAGGCTAGCAAGCACTGCACAGAAGGAAGCCCGAACTATTAAGGTGTCTCTTCCTGGAGACCAGAAAGTGGATGCTGTGGCATGGAATACAACCCCTTACCAGCTAGCCCGGCAGATGAGGTATCCATCTCGGCCCTCACTTCTCTGCACTTTTGTCCTGGAAAGAATTTGGTCTGCTTATTTTATTTCATACCCAGCAGGATAGCATTCCCTGAGAATTTATCTCCAATGGTTTTAGAGTCTGTCTTTCTTGTATTATCCATTGAATAAAGAAATAACTGTTCTGTAAGCTTTACAAATTTAGGGTTACCAAGGGATTAGCTTCTCTCTTCTCCCATGGATTATAACCCTGTCATTTTCTTCATCCTCACCCCCCCACCCCCACCCCCGCTGAAGTTTAACACTGGCAGATACTGCCCTGGCTGCTGAAGTGAATGGAGAACCTTATGACCTCGAGAGGCCCTTGGAGACAGATTCTGAACTCAGATTTCTGACGTTTGATTCCCCAGAGGGAAAAGCGGTAAGTTTCTTCCATAGAGAGTACCATGACTAGTAAGCTAGGAGCTATTTAGGCAAGTTTTTTTCTTAAGTCTTGATCTTGTTTTTTTTTTTTTTCGGAACCAGGGATTGAACTCAGGCCCTCGCGCTTGCCAGGCAAGCGCTTATTCTACTGAGCCATCTCCCCGGCCCTTAAGTCTTGATCTTAAAAGCATTTGCACTAGTGAAAGAAAGTAATAAGTCAAATAACATAAGTATAATGTGCCAGTTAAGCTTTCTCAGCTCTTGGGTACATATATTTTAAGTGATACATGGAAAAAAAAAATTAAATCATACATGGTATGTATTCAACTGGAACATGGCTGCCACAACTGAACACACAGCCTGTTCACCTCCCTACTTTTTCTCTTCATGTCAGCTCCCGTAGTAGACTTTGACTATTAAGGTCTAGAAAAATGGATCTGAGTATGTATAATGACCAAAATCCTAGAAGAACAGTTGCATCACACTAGATTCCTGAGCTAGAAAATAGTAGGGCTAAAAGACAAGATGGAGGGGTGGGGGCAATACCTCAGGGGAAAAGTGCCTACCTAGATGTGCAAGGCCCTAAGTTCCTTTCCCAGGACCACCAAAAGAACAAAGAGAGACCGGCCAGATAGCTTAGCAGAGTAAAGGGCCTGCAAGCAGATGCAGGGGCCAAGGGTTCGATCCCTCGGTCTGCCTTGCTGGCCCTGCCCCGGGGTGCTCCGAGACAGAATTGAGACTGGGTGTGGTGGTGGCCTGTAATCCCAGCTCTTAGGAGACTACGAGTCCGATCTTGTAGTGAGACCCTGAACACCCTGTAGACCCTTCCCTAAAAAATTTAAAAAAAAAATCAAAAAGTGAACAAAGAGAAACAAAAAAGATAGTCTACCCTGAAACCCTAATCAGTTATAGGAGCAGCAAAAAAAAAAAAAGTCTACTTGGCCTTCTGAATCTGTGCTGCACTAGTGGGAAGCATCAAAGACC
>NW_004524624.1:10866691-10877133 GCF_000260255.1 Octodon degus | reverse complement strand
TATTGCTACTACTATTTAATGGTCCTTCTCAAAGCCTAGTTTCTCTATTTTATAGTAATTATTCTTAGAAAAATCAATGGTTTTCCTACCAGTGTCTGAGGAAAAGGATCAGATCTAAGAGTTAAGAGTTTGTGAATTCACAGTTTTCTTACAAATTCAGGTGTTCTGGCACTCGAGCGCCCACATCCTAGGGGCAGCAGCTGAACAATTCTTGGGTGCTGTTCTCTGCCGAGGTCCGAGTACAGAGCGTGGCTTTTACCATGATTTCTTCCTGGAAAAGGAGCGGTGAGTAGCGTGTCAA
Source organism: Octodon degus (assembly GCF_000260255.1). Taxonomy (NCBI): domain Eukaryota; kingdom Metazoa; phylum Chordata; class Mammalia; order Rodentia; family Octodontidae; genus Octodon; species Octodon degus. Next base: position 10,876,832 of record NW_004524624.1, on the reverse strand, counting down.
GAAATAAGGAGAATTTATTCTGGGACAGCTTCTGAGGAGAAGGTTCTCTAGGCATCTCTGTGACACTGGTACAAGCTCTCTATGAGGTCATGTCCCTCTTCTAACTCTGCTTAAAATTCACCTTTAGTTTTCATAAATTTTCAGATCTTACTTCATCCATTCATTACTCTTGTTCTAATTTTGTCCATCCAGATTTCGGCACTCAGCTTTTAACTTCATGCATATCCCAGGCCTGGTGGCGGACACCTGTAATCTCATCGCTCAGGAGGCTGAGGAGGGGGATTGCCATGAATTTGAAGCCAGCCTGGGCTACATTGTGTTTTCTTTTTTCTTTTTAACAGAACTGGAGATTGAATACATTGTATTTTTAAGGCTAATTTAAGACTGTATCTCAAAAGAAAAACAACAAAAAAACTTGCCTAGAGTTTTCTTCCAGCTATAAAATTAGGGGGCCTCCCCTTAGCTCAGGTGTCCTGAGTGCCCCTGCCCCCCCCAAAAAAACTTCTGCCAGCTATAAAATTATACATTAGGCTGGAGATACAGCTCCGTGCTGAAGTACTTGCCTAGCCTTGCAAACCTAGGAGTTGATCCCCAATAGTGCATATATACAGATCTCTTCTTGATTCATGTTTTCCTGGATTTATCGGTCTCTGCCAATACTTGTGCATTATTTTTCTTGGAGCATAAGAGTTTACTCTTTAGCCAACTGGTGTGCTATCCGGTGATACTTCTTTCTTTCTTTCTTTTTTTTTCTAATGATACTTCTTGGAGAAGGTAAACCAACAACTCTTGCTCTTTGCAGGACAGTCCAGGGCTCAGAGTTACCTATTTTGGAGCAGATTTGCCAGAGGATTGCAGCTGATGCACATCCCTTCCGCAGGCTTGAAGCTTCCCGAGATCAGCTGCGCCAGCTCTTTAAGGTTGGTCTCAGTGCAGTTTTAGGAGGAAGATGGAGCGTTGAGGGTGGGGCAGCTCTCTTTGCCAGAACATTTGAATGGGAATAAAAACTTGGCTTTCCTCTTGTCACCCCCTTTTCTTCCAGGATAACCCCTTTAAGCTTCGTCTGATTGAGGAGAAGGTGACAGGCTCAACAGCAACAGTGTATGGGTGAGCTCTGTCAGAGTGAAGAAGGAGGGCGGGGCGGGGCAGCAGTGGAAAGCCTTGGAAGCCATAAGGGCAGAGAAGTGGACAGTAATCTCTGTTACTCCTAGAAAAGAAATGAATCGGTTTTTATCTAGCATCAGTTTCTCTGTCTGTGAACAGTTCCTTCCCTTTTGCTTCCTCCTCCTGTCAGCTAAAGACTGTGAAAGAGAAAATGAATCAGGCATGGTACTGCACACGCCTGTAATCTCAGTACTTGGGAGGCTGAGGCAGGAAGATGGCTGTGAGCCTGAGGCTAGTCTGAGCCACATAAACAAGCTCAATGCCATCCTGCGCTGCATAGCAAGACTTTGTCTCAAAAAAAGAAAAGAAAAGAAAATGAGGGGGCTGGGGAGATGGCTCAGTAAAATAAGAGTTTGGCTGGCAAGTGCAAGGACATGAGTTCAATCCCCGGTTCCGGAAAAAAAAAAAAAGAAAGAAAAGAAAATGAGCCCTAGGGACAGTGGTCTAGAAACTACTGACTGGCCTCTGCTCTCCCCCAGGTGTGGCACGTCAGTTGACCTTTGCCGGGGGCCCCACCTTCGGCACACTGGACAGATTGGAGTGCTGAAGCTGCTCACGGTCAGTTGGGAGGTTATCCTTAGGGTGAGGCTTCTGTTTTCACAGGAGCAAGCAGGAGGATTGGAAGGCTGGCCTCTCCCAGACCTTTCTCTGCTGGCATGATAAAGAAGGAATCCAGAAGGAGAAGATATTGGTCCCCACACTCTAGAATCTCTCGTTTTGATGACAGATACTGGATACCCTGCCAGAGCCCAGATGTCAGTTGTTTGTTTGTTGATTTGTTTTTGTGATGCTGAGGGGCAAACACAGGGCCTTGTGCATGCAAGGATATAATTTTACCACTTAGCCACATCCCTGGCCCCCAGAAGCCATTTTCAGGCTTTATTTATTTATTTATTTATTTTTGCGGAACCAGGGATTGAACTCAGGCCCTTGCGCTTGCCAAGGAAGCGCTTATTCCACTGAGCCATCTCCCTGGCCCCAGAAGCCATTTTAAATTCCCTAGTCTGATATAAATGTTAAAAGAGATATAGCCATAAGGAGAAAACAAAACAGAAAATAACAGGCAACAGTGGAGTGGGGGGCTGGAGAGATGGCTCAGTGGTCTAAAGCACCTACTTGGAACAAGGTTGGCAAAGCACAGGGACCGCGGTTCGATCCCCCAGCACCACATGCCAGCCAGCTGCGCCCCCTGGTGGGCTGAGCTGCCCCCCACCACACAATAAATAAATGTTAAAAAAAAAAAAAAAAGCTTTAAAAACAGTGGAGTGGCACACACCTGTGATCCCAGTAGGGGAAGGCTGAGGCAGAAAGATCACAAGTTGGAGCCTACCCTGTACAAGAAAAGGTTGTAATTTAGTGCAAGGGCCCTGAGTTTGGATCCTTTGTACCACCACCCACCCCCACCTGAAATGAAGGGGGAGAAACATGAAACCTGTGTGTGAGTGGTCTAGGCAGCAATATACAGGGAGGGGAGACGGGGCTGCAGAGGGAGGTGAAGAGTGCTGTTCAACAGGCACAGAGAGAAAGTTCTATGTGAAATGCACATCTTTTGTAAAAATATTGCTCTTCTTTCCCCCAGTAAATATATTCTGTTCTTGAAAAAGAAAGTACTGCTTTTAACAAAGAGAGCTGCTAGACAGGGTGGGAGCAGCGAACAAAGGAATAGGTAGATTTGTAGAACAACAAGCCATAAGCTGAAAACTTAGCTCTCTGCATTAGTCTCAGTGTGCCACCAGAGAGGTGTGTGACTTTGGCTGACCTCCTTATATATTGTCTTCATCTATAAAACAGTTCCTGTACTACCAGTAAATCCATGTCATAGACACAATGAAGTCAGAAGAAAGTGCTATAAAATGTAGGTTCTTACTGGGTGTGGTGGCACATGCCTATTATGACAGTACTTGGAAGGCTGAGGCAGCAGGATTACAAGTTTAAGAACAACTTGGGCTATAAAATAAGTTTAATACCAGCCTTAACTACATACCTTATCTCAAAGAAAAAAAAAAAAAAAAAAAAAAGATTTTTTTTTTTTTTTAGTACTATTTTTTTTTAAATTTTATTTATTTGTGTGTGTGTGTGTGTGTGTGTGTGTGTCCAGCTCAGTCCACCAGGGGGCGGGGCGGGCTGGCATGTGGTACTGGGGGATTGAACCGCAGTGGTCGCTGTACTTTGCTAAGCTTGTTCTAAGTAGGTGCTTTAGACCACTGAGCCATCTCACCAGTCCCAGTACTATTTATTGTTAAGGAAAAGAGTTTTATTTTTTTATTTTTTTCTATATTTTAGGGAAGGGTCTAAAGGGTGTTCAGGGTCTCACTCCTAGATTGGACTTGTAGTGATCCACCTGTTTAAAGCCTCCCAAAGAGCTGGAATTACAGGCTAGTGCCACGACTTCCAGTCTCAGTTGCCATCTCAATGTGCCCTGAGGGGCGGGGCCATCAAACCCCCAGCCCCTGCACCTGCTTGCAGGTGCTTTAATCCGCTGAGCTATTTGGCTGGGAAGAGTAAGTTTTAGTATGGAAGGAGGGTTGGCTTTTCTGGGAGTTGTACAGGATTTCATAAGGAGTGGATAAACAGACATCTGCCTGGAGCTTGGTACTGCTCTAAGCAGTCTTTCATGAAAAGAGGAAGGAACTAAGTACAAGGTAATGGTAAAGCAGTGAGAATGGGGAGAGACAGAGGAGGTGAGGGAAGATGAGGCTTGTCTAGAACATATACAGGAATACAGTCTGGCAAACCCAAGGCTGCAAATACATCCAGAGGAAGGATTCTCACCTTTATGGTGGTGGTGGTGGGAAGGGAAGTGACAAGTGGGAGAGGGTGAGACTAGCTTGAGTGGGTGAACCTCTGCCACTTACATCAGAAGACGCTTGAAAGAGTAAGGCACCTTCATGGTCCTTCTCTTTCCTTTGATTGCCTCTGTTTTCCCATAGAACTCCTCGTCCCTGTGGAGATCTCCAGGGAGTCAAGAGATCCTACAGAGAGTGTCAGGGATTTCCTTCCCTACAGCTGAGTTGCTGAGGGAATGGGAAGCACAGAGGGAGGAAGCATTGTCTCGGGACCACAAGCGCATCGGAAAGGTACAGGGTTTGGGAAGAGAGCGGCGGGTTAGTGATGTGGGATAGAGAGACATGGAACCTGAATGCAAGGTTATGAGCAGGTTCAGTGAACAGACTCTGCGGCTCTGTCACTTACATCTTGAAATTTCAGAGTCCCCTGCCCCACCTTAAATTAACAGTTGCCACTCTGTCCCTAGGAACAAGAGCTCTTCTTTTTCCATGAACTGAGCCCTGGGAGCTGCTTCTTCCTACCACGTGGGACCAGAGTGTATAATGCCCTGGTGGCATTTATAAGGGTAAGAGAGACCCAAATCCAGAGGAAAGGAGATGGGAAGGACTATGACCTAGAAGCCAGGATGTTTAAGAAACAAACTGTGGGGCCATCCAAATAGCTCAACAGATTAAAGCACCAGCAAGCAGGCACAGGGGATGGGGGTGTGATCGCCAGGCCTGCCATGCTGGCCCCGCCTCCAGGGTGCACTGAGCCAGCGATTGCGATTGAGCGTGGTGGAGCGCACCTATAATCCCAGCTCTTGGGAGGCTGTAAACAGGCGGATCACAACAAGTCCGATCTAGTAGTGAGATCCTGAACGTTCTGTAGGCCCTTCCCTAAAATACAAAAAAAAAAAAAAAAAAAAAACCATCAAAAACAAAAACTGAACTGTAAGGTGCTGGTGATCTGTAGTGAGGTACTGTAGTTGTGTTGTGTGGCATCAGTGAGGGAGCAGGAACAGGACACGTAATAGCTTGTGGCTGAGGTCAGCACAGCCTGAGAGCCTAGGAAAATCAGTCAGCTGCCTTCCTGCCATTTATCCTTCCAGTGACACTAAGCTAACCTTCCGTGTCTTGCCTTCTCCAGGCTGAGTATGCCCGCCGTGGTTTTTCAGAGGTGAAAACCCCCACGCTATTTTCTGTGAAACTGTGGGAACAGTCGGGGCACTGGGAGCACTACAGGGAAGACATATTTACCCTGCAGCCCAAGGGCTCTGATGGGCCCACCAGCTCCCAGAGTGACCACCCTGCCAAGCATCACACAGGGACCCTTGCCCTCAAGCCCATGAATTGCCCAGCACACTGGTGAGCTGTGAAACAGAACAAGTAGGTCCTCGTGGGGCTACAAAACAGGTTGGAAAGACTAGTACAACATCTAATTTGAATCTTGAATCTGCCCTCTTACCAACCTGGTGGGTTTGGGGAAATCATTCTTCCTCCTGGGTCGCAAGTCTCCTTCCAAGTAACATCAAGCTAAGTGTGGTAGCACATGGAGGCTGACACAGGAGGCTCACCATGAGTACCAGGCCAGCCTGAACTACATAGCGAGAAGACCCTGTCTCAAAAAAATAAAAAGTAAAATTAATTAATTAATTTATTTATTTATTTATTTATTTATTTTTGGTGGAACTGGGGATTGAACTCAGGCCCTTGCACTTGCCAGGGAAGCACTTATTCCACTGAGCCATCTCCCTAGCCAAAAAAAGTAAAATTTAAAAAAAGTAGCATCAAGGCTCAATGACAGTCACAGAACAGGGGCATAGTGAGTGGCAGTTGTTCCTGTGTGTGACTGATAAATTGGCTTTTGATCCAGGCTGGCTTAGACTGTGCTAGGGGCTTGGTGGGTAGAGAGAATGTAGCTGGAGGTACAGAGAATACACCGAGCTAGGGGAGCAGTCACAGGGGTTGGCTCACCCTATGGCCCTGACCCCTTCTCATCTCAACCTCAGCCTGATGTTCGCCCACCGGCCCAGATCCTGGCGGGAGCTGCCTCTGCGACTCGCAGACTTTGGAGCCCTGCACCGAGCTGAGGCCTCTGGCAGCCTGGGGGGACTGACGCGGCTTTGGCGCTTCCAGCAAGATGACGCTCACATCTTCTGTGCTCCAGATCAGGTGACCCTTATTGGCTCCATCAGCACATCTCGTGACCCACCTTTACTTCTCTTAACCTCCAAATCTCTGTGATCTTCAGTTGCCTCGTATGTCTAATACAGTTCCCCTCTGCCTGGAGCTGTCTTCCACTTTTCCTGTTTTTGCTCTTACTTCCCCCAAACCACTGTTATCCCAGGTCTCTAGCTGACACACACACCCTCATTTCCTGCCCCCAGCTGCAAGCAGAGATCGGGGGCTGCCTTGATTTCCTCCGCTCTGTCTATGCTGTGCTTGGCTTCTCCTTCCACCTGTCACTGTCTACAAGGCCATCTGGCTTCCTGGGAGAGCCTCACCTTTGGGACCATGCTGAGCAGGTAAGCAGGCTGGAGGGAAGCAGAGATAAACCACCCTGCAGTATGGTTGGGAGTGATAACCAGGATCCTCCCATGGAGGATGCTGGGCGTCGTTGGCGGGCATAGATGAGAGATGTTGCTCAGGCAGTCCCGAGTGACTTGTTCCCCTCTTGTTCTCTCTTGTCTCATTCCCTCCAAAGGTCCTTCAACAGACCTTAGAGGAGTCTGGAGAACCCTGGGACCTCAAACTTGGAGATGGTGCCTTCTATGGGCCTAAGGTAAGCTGAGGAGTCTGCTTATGGCATTTATTCATATTTTGGTTTTGGAGGGGTTTTTTTGAGACGAGGTCTTGAATATAGTTAGGCTGGCCTTAAACTCACTTATGTCGCCCAAGCTGGCCTCAGACTCAAAACAATCCTGCCTCAGCCTCCCAAGTGCTGGGATTACAGGTGTGTATGTGCCACCATGCCCAGTCATTTATTTGTTTCATTTAATAAGACTTATTAGAATATAGAGAAAAATGTTACATTCTCTGTTGCCGTGGAATTTGTAACCATGCAAAATCTATAGATTGTAAATAGGTCGTGTCAGCGCTACATTAATTTTTTTGTGTTTTTATTTTTTTTTTTTTATTTTTATTTTTTTTCTTTGTGGAACTGGGGATTGAACTCAGGCCCTTGCGCTTGCCAGGAAGCGCTTTTTCCACTAAGCCATCTCCCCGGCTGCTATGCTACATTAAGTATTGAGGGAGTACAAAGATTTAGATTGCTTGGGACACAGGAAGGGTGAAAGGCTTTCTACAGGAGTCACTCCCGAGCTGGGCATGGTAATTCCAGCTCTGGGGAGGTAGAGGCAGTAGGATCACCATGAGTTCAACATTAGCCTGGGCTACATAGTGAGTTCAAGGCCATCTTGGAATATACCAAGACCCTGTGTTTAAAAAACGCAATAAAAAACAAGCCCTAGGGCTAGGGGAGATAGCTCAGTAGAATAAGCGCTTGCCTGGCAAGTGCAGGGTCCTGAGTTCAATCCCTGGTACCACAAAAAGAAATTCCTATGCAATCCAAACTGTCATTATTGCCCCAAGTAAAGGGCTGTTTCAGGAAGGAAGAGTGTAAGATGAGCCTGTAGGTAGGAGTGAAAACTGACAAGGTAACTTAGATGAAGTGAGAGAAGTGGATGGTGAGGGCTGGGGAGAGAGCTCAATGGCATAAGCACTAGCCTGGCAAATGCAAGGTCCTGAGTTCAATTCCCAGTACCAAAAAAACAAACAAAAAAAAAGAAGTAGAGGATCAGTGGTGGGTAGCCAGACATGGTGACACACATCTACAGTTTCAGCACCGTGGAAAGCAGAGGCAGGAGGATCCAAGTTGAAGCCCAGCCTAGGCAGTTTAGCTACTGAGTGGGTACAGAAAGGGAAAGGACTAATGAGTGTCTGCTAGATTCAGTAAAAAGGCTGTTAGGAGTCCAGTGTAGTGACTCACACTTGTAATCTAAGCTACTCCAGAGGCTGAGGTAGGAGGATCACTTAAATACAAGAGTTTGAAGCCAGCCTAGGTAAAACAGCAATACCCTGTCTCCAAAAACAAAAAACAAAACAAAACAAAAAAAAGAGAAGGGGGTGGGGAGATGGCTCAGTGGAATAAGCGCTTCCCTGGCAAATGCAAGGGCCTGAGTTCAATCCCCAGTTCCACCAAAAAACAAAAAAAAATGAGGGACCTCTTTCCCATCTTGCAAGATGGCAGGTGAAAAAACTGAGAAGCCAGACACTAAGGAGAGGAAACCCAAATCCTAGAAGGCTGCTGCCAGTGGCACTGGTAAAAAGGGTAAGGTGAAGGCAAAAAAATCCAAGAAGGGGCAGCCCCCCTGCAGCCAAAATCCTGTCCTGGTTAGAGGAATTGGTAGATACTCTCGATCTGCTATGTATTCCAGAAAGGCTTTGTACAAGAGAAAGTACACAGCTGCTAAATCAAAGGTTGAGAAGAAAAGGGAGAAAGTTCTTGCTACAATCACAAAACCAGCCGGTGGGGACAAGAATGAGGTACATGGTGCCAGGGAGATAGCTTAGTAGAATAAGCACTTGCCTGGCAAGTACAGGGTCCTGAGTTCAATCCCCGGTACTGCAAAAAAAAAAAAAAAAAAAAGAAAAGAAAAGGAGGGGCCAAGGAGATAGCTCAGTAGAAAGGGTCTGAGTTCAATCCCTGGTTCCACCAAAAAAAAAAAAAAAAAAGAATGGATGTACCTGAATGGTTAAGCTTCAAAAAATGCCTAGATACTACCCTACTGAAGATGTTCCCCGAAAGCTCTTGAGCCACGGCAAGAAACCCTTCAGTCAGCACATGCGGAAACTTCAAGCTAGCATTATTCCTGGCACCATCTTGATCATCCTAACTGGGTGTCACAGAGGCAAGAGAGTGGTCTTCCTGAAGCAGTTGGCCAGTGGTTTGCTACTTGTGACTGGGCCTCTGAGCCTTAATCATGTTCCTCTACGAAGAACACGCCAGATATTTGTCATTGCCACCTCTACCAAAAGTGTTATCAGCAAAGTGAAAATCCCCAAACACTTCAGTGATGCTTATTTCAAGAAGCAGCAGCTGCAGAAATCCAGACACCAGGAGGGTGAGATCTTTTGTCACCAAGAAAGAGAGATACCAGATTTCAGAGCAGTGCAGGGTGGATCAGAAAGCAGTGAACTCACAAATTTTAGCAAAAATCAAAGCTGTTCCTCAGCTCTGGGGCTACCTGTGGTCCCTGTAGCTCAGTGACAGCATCTGCCCAATGTAGAAAAGGCTCTAGCCGGGCCTGATGGCACACACCAGTAACCCTAGCGCTTGGAGTCTGATGCAGGAGGAAAAGGCCTGGAAAACTAGCTCAGTATGAAGGTTCTGGGTTCAATCCCCAGCACACACACACACACACACACACACACACACACACCCCTTTGTCTTACTAAGAGGAAAAACACTCAAAAAGGCTCAACATTGCACTTAAGGATATAGAGGTAACAGTTGGTGGTAAAGTATATATTATGCAGTGGAGGATTATTGTGCCACAAAGAAAGATATGCTTGAGACATTTCTAGGTAAATAGATGATGTACCTTGAGATTTTTACTTTTTTTTTTTTTTTTTTTTTTTTTTTGTCTTTTTGAGACAGGGTCTGCTATGCAGTGCAGGCTGGCTTTGAGCTCACTTTGTAGCCAAGGCTGATCTCAAACTCCCAGTGATCCTCCTGACTCAGCCTCCTGAATGCTGGAATTATCGGTGTGCACCACTATGCCCAAGTTGAGATCATTCTCTTAAGTGAAATAAATTTGCCACACACATTTAAAATACCACATTGTGCAGGGTACAGTGGCACCTACAATCCCCACTCTCAGGAGGCAGAAGAGGAAGTTCAAGGCCAGCCTAGGATACATAGTGAGTTCAAGGAAAGTCAGAACTGCATAGTGAGACCCTGTCTCAAAAACAAATTTAAATTTAAATTTAAAAAATACCATAAGTACCACATTGTTTCTCTGGCATGAGAAACCAAAAGTGTAAATAAGGACCAAAAATGTATAATAGATACTGGAAAATGAGAAGAAAATGTTCAAATAAGAATAATGGGGGGGCTGGAGAGATGGCTCAGTGGTCTAAAGCACCTACTTGAAACAAGCTTGGCAAAGCACAGGGACCGCGGTTCGATCCCCAGCACCACATGCCAG
>NW_004524624.1:10863852-10865939 GCF_000260255.1 Octodon degus | reverse complement strand
TAAATAAATGTAATAAATAAAAATAAATATTAAAAAAAAATAAAATGTACCAATAAAGCTTAAAAGAGATTGTCAAAAAAAGTACCACGTTAAATCATTGTAATAAACTGTTTACCAAGATACTGTCACAGAAAAAAAAGGCTTAAAAGTTCCCGGGGAGGGCCAGCCAGATAGGTTAGCTGACTAAAGCGCCTGCTAGGCTGAGCGCAGGGACTGGGGTTCCATCCCCAGCATACCGTGCAGGTCCCGCCCCCGGGAGTGAGCTGAGAGGCAGTTGAGATTCTGTAATCACGGAGTGAGACTCTGTGGACCCTGTAAATACATTAAAAAAAAAAAGCCTAAGGAGAACATGGGTGAGGCTGGTTAGGGCAGCCAAAGGGTTACGGGCACAGCTGGGGCCAGCCAGCCTCCAGCAGTGCTCACCATAGTGCAGCCAGTCGGGCTGTGCGGCTGTGCTTTGGCCTCTGTGTGGTAGGTCACAGGGTGGGCAGCACTGAGCTTCTCTGTGCTGAGAAGGAGTGAGAGGCCAAGGTGCTACGGGGTGGGGTGTAGCAGCACAGATGTGAAGGAAGGGCAGTGAGGGGCCTGGGCCACAGCCACAGCCACCTGGACAAGGAAATAGTGGAGGGCCGGCTGAGGGGCGGGGTGAGAGAACAGCTAAGCAAATCTGAAGAGCCAGGAGTAGGAATGACTGTCACCTAAAAGAGGAAGAATGCTGCATTAGCCCTGCGGGGAGGTGACAGGATAAAGAGTTCAGCTGGCTGTGTAGTCGGGTGAGGAACACATGGAATTGAGGGGCTGGAGCATGCACATCCCCTGTGTTTTCACATTGCTCCTAGCGCAAGGTGCCACTGCCAGAGTGGGTGTGGCAGGGAGAGGTACAGGACCCTGGGTGATGCAGCTGCACATGTTGGGGATGCGGGGAGGCAGTAGGGCAGCTGGGTCTGGTCTCGCTCACATCTTCCATCTTTTTCCTCCAGATTGATGTGGACCTCCGGGATGCCCTGGGTCGGCCCCATCAGTGTGGGACGATCCAGTTGGACTTCCAGCTGCCCCTGAGATTCAACCTCCAATATAAGGGGTACAGACTTCCCTGTCCCCTTTTCCCTTGACAGCCCATGTGATGGCTAAGCAGCTCCCTCTGTGTTTGACCCTAAGCACTGAACGAAGTCCTCCACACCCTCCCTGGCAAGGGCTGCTTAGTTCTCAAAAACTGGAAGGAAGAGGACGCTGGGTGCAGTGATAGCACTTCACCACACTGCCATCTTGCTCTCTTCTCCACAGGCAGGCGGGGGGCCTGGAGCATCCCGTCCTCATCCACCGGGCAGTGCTGGGCTCTGTGGAGAGGCTGCTGGGAATACTGGCTGAAAGCTGTGGGGGGAAATGGTGAGACCCCGATGCTCCATTTTTCCTCTGGCCCCCAAAAGGAATAGTCCTGCTGCAGTCCTGTCCCCTTTACATGCAGCTGCTGCCTTCTCACACTTGCTCCCTGAAGCCACACTTCTGCCCCCCTGCCAAGATACTAAACGTGCTGCCCTGTTCCTCCCTAACCAGGCCCCTGTGGCTATCCCCGTTCCAAGTCGCGATCATCCCTGTGAAGACTGATCAGGAGGAATATGCCAGGGAGGTGAGGAGCTGGGGCCATGTGTCAGGGTGTGGTGCCCAGCACTGGGCAGGATGAGACTACACAGGGTCGGGGGATGAGCACAGCCCTTGGAGCCACAGATGGGGCTTGAGTGGCCGCATCCTATGTGCTAGAAAAACTATCTAAAAGATGAGCCATGCTGATATGGTGGCATGCACCTATAGTCCTGGCACTTTGGGAGGCTGAGGCATGAGAATTGCAAGTTTAAGACCCACCTAGGCCACCTGGGGAGATCCTGTCTCAAAATTTTAAAAAGGGGGGCCTGGGGAGATAGCTCAGTGGAATAAGCACTTCCTGGCAAGCGCAAGGACCTGAGTTCAATTCCTGGTTCTGCTAAAATAAATAAATAGATAAATATTAAGAAAGGGGTTGAGGGGCTGGTGAGATGGCTCAGTGGTCTAAAGCACCTACTTAGAACAAGCTTAGCAAAGCACAGGGACCG
>NW_004524624.1:10844484-10862778 GCF_000260255.1 Octodon degus | reverse complement strand
TTAGCGCGCCCTGGGGGTGAGGCCAGCACGACAGGCTGGGGACTGAACCTCTGACCCCAGGCGCTGTAGTCCATTGAACTATCTGGCCAGCCCCAGGCTGGATTTGAATTTGCAATGATCTTCCTACCTTAGCCTCCCGAGTAGTGGGATTACAGGTATGTGCCACCATTCCCAGCCAAACTCCTATTTTCTGCCTTGTACACATGTGGAAAATGTAAATTAACAAATGTTAAATGCTAACATGGTGAGGCCGGGGAGATGGCTCAGTAGAATAAGTGCTTGCCTGGCAAGCACAAGGGCCTGAGTTCAATCCCCGGTTCCGCCAAAAAAAAAAAAAAAATGCTAACATGGCACAAAAATGGGCTTGGTAAATACGTTGGTTTTTTTTTTTTTTTTTTTTTTAATTTTTAGGGAAGGGTTTACAGGGTGTTCAGGGTCTTATTACTAGTTTGGACTTGTAGTGATCCACCTGTTTACAGCCTCCTAAGAGCTGGGATTACAGGCACAGGCCAGCACACCAGTCTGGATAGCTGTCTCAATGCGCCCTGGGGCCTGGCTTTAATCTGCTGAGCTATTTGGCTGGCCCTGTCGGTTTTCTTTTTAATTCTTTGTGTGTAGGGGGGTGTAGTGAAACAGGGTGTCACTTATACAGGTCAAGCTGACTTCCAACCCATGGTGATTTTTTTTTTTTTTTTTTTTTTTTTTTTGGTGGACCTGGGGATTGAACTCAGGCCCTTGCGCTTGCCAGGCAAGCACTTATTCTACTGAGCTATCTACCTGGCCCCACCAATTCTTAAGAGAATTGAGAATCAAGATGGTTCCAGAATTGAACAGCTGTGGGGTATATAGCTCAGTAGCACAGCACCAGCCCATGGTCCTGAATTCGTTTCCTTGTACCTCCCCCGCACCAAAAAAAAAGAATTGAGTAGCTAGCTGGGTGGAGTAGTGGCCAACAGCAGGCAACATCCAGGGAAAAACTGAGATTGAGGCTCCTTTTCAGTAGGAGACAGAAAAGTTGTGGGTTGGGGAGGGGATATCAGAGTGGAACTGAGAGGAGGCTGCTGGTGAGAAGTGAGGAGCACCAAGCTGGAGGTGAGGAAGAATGAGGTCAGAAGTCTCCCTCCTCAGCCTCCCACTCACTTATCACCAGGTACAACAAAGCCTACAGGCCACTGGGCTCACGGGTGACCTGGACGCAGACCAGGGACTGACTCTCAGCCGGAAGGTCCGCCGGGCCCAGCTTGCTCACTACAATTTCCAGTTTGGTAAGAGGGGGTCCACCAGGGACTTCAGATCCAGCCCTGTTTCTTTCAGCTGCACTGTGTCCCCTTTCTCTTCTGTCTATTATGCTTGCCTGTGTGCAGGGTGGGTGCACTGGGGCTCCTCACTCATCTGAGGAAGCCTGACTTGTCCTCTCCATCCATTCACACTGCCCCCCCACCTCTGCCCCTCTCCATAGTTTCGTTCTGGGTTAACCCCACCATAAAGGGTTTCTGTTTAATTAACTAGCCAAGGGGCATCAGAGAGAAAGGACCAGAAAGGTTGTCATTAATTAGCCTTGTTTACACCTAGGTGGGTGAGTCAGCCCTGAGGGATGAGAGAATTTTTTTTTTTTTTTTTTTTTTTATGCTGGGGATTGAATCCTGGGTCTTGCACACAAATGTTCTCTCACTGAGCTGCATCCCCAGCTCCCACCCTCTTTATGGCACTGGAGATTGAACCCAGGGCCTTTGCTCTGAGCTGTATTTCCAGCCTTTTTCTCTAGATAGGTTCTGACTAGGTTCCTTGGAGTGACCTTTAAGTTTGCGGTCTTCCTGCCTTCTGAGCAGCTGGGACTGCAGGAGCGCTCTGCCATCAGCCTGCATCTAGTTCTGCACCACTTGCCTGCCTGCCTGCACCTAGCACAAGCTGCCCCAGAGGCCCATGGGCTTGCATTTATATGCCAGCCCTGCTGGGTTCCCTTTCCCTTGTTGCTCCTGCCCAGTCACATATGGTTTCTTTTTGTCTCATTCTTGATCTGTCATTCTCTGACATCTTTCTGACCCTTCGGTTGCTGACCAGAAATGATAAGGTGTGGAAGCCTCAGACATTTCCTTATCTGTTCAGGATGAGCAGTGAGCCGGAGACCAAGCACAGCTAAATGTATTCCCCTTTAAGCCATATGCAGGCTCTTCCCCCACCCTTCCTAAAGATTTGAGTCTTAAGTTTCTACAAAGGGAAAGGAAATAGCCCATGTCCGTGAATTTGCCCTGAGATTCCTAAACCTCCTTTCCTCTTCCTGCAGTTGTTGGCCAGAAAGAGCAGAATAACAGAACAGTGAACATACGGACTCGAGACAATCGCCAGCTTGGGGAGTGGGACTTGACCGCGGCCGTGCAGAGGCTGCTGGAGCTGCAGAGCGCCAGGGTCGCTAACGCTGAGGAAGTTTTCTGAGCCTTCGCTGGTAGATAAGGCGGAGATCTGTGCGAGCCTCCAGCTTTTCCTCATGCAACCCAAGTGTAGTGCAGAATCCTCAGAACTGTGTGTGTGCACTCTAAGGGGACTTTGTTTTGGGGTCTTCCAAAGGAAGGAAACTAGGGTGTGGATGCGAAGAGTAAAATGAAAAAATAAAGAAGAAAAGCATTAAAAAATAAATAAACTTGAAGCTGTAAGGTATCTCTCCATCTCTGACTTCTAAGAGGCAGTTGAAACAAAGCACCACTATCTCCCCCTTTCATTTATTTTTATTTTATTTATTTATTTATTTTTTTGCAGAACCGGGGATTGAACTCAGGCCCTTGTGCTTGCCAGGCAAGCACTTACTCTACTGAGCCATCTCCCCGGCCCCCATTTATTTGTTTTTTGAGACAGTATTTTCTTGTGTATTCCCAACTGGCCTCACTCACTTCATGACCCTCCTGCCTCAGCCTCCCAAGAGGTGGGGTTACAGGCATGTGCCTGGCTCTGGCCCTCTTTTGTCCCACAGGTTGTTACTGAGACAATGGTTGTATTCTTCTATGCTTAACTCCTTAGTACCCTGTTCCCCAAACCAGTTTAGTAGGTTGTGGGATCCCTTTTTCACAGAAGTAAGGTGCAAATGGAGGAGCTCAAATGTCTCCTGCCCCATGATTCTGAGTCAATTTCTCCTCGGGTCATACAGATGCTCCTTTTGCCTCCTTCTGAATCCTCAGAAGGCTCCCAGTGAGTTTGGGAGGAGTGGCTGCTAGAGGTGGAGCAGCCCGCACTGAGTCATGGCAGGAAGCTGAAGAGGGCGAGAGAGCACCAGGCAGCATATAAAAGGGAGCCGGCCCTGGAGTTCACAACAGCAGTAAGAGCTACCAGAGCAGCAGGCTTCCAGGAGCCCCGCACTCCAAATCCAGGTCTGCTCCAGACAAGCCAGCTTCCAGGGCCCAGCATGGGGGCCATATCCCGGGCAGCCGTGATCTTGGCCTTTTTGGCAGTCGCTTCTGCAGCCTCTGAGGGAGGTGAGTAGAGGTGGGGTCAGCACTTGGAAGTAACCTGGCTCTCTTTTCAGCTGGCCCAAGGGGGGGCCTGTAGCAATGGAGTATTTAGGAGGAAAGTGGGAGAACAAAGAGGAGTCCTAGAGATTGCTGCTAAGAAACTGAAAATTGAGCTGAAGTAGACAGCTGAGCAGGAGGTGAACACAAAGAACCTCTGCCTAGGGAAGATGTAGGTGAGAGGGCTGTGGGGCTGGTGAAGGGACCCTCCTCCTCCCTGCTCAAAACCAATTTCCTGAGCAGGATGTAAAGACACACACTCAAGGCTGAGGCAGGAGGGCTGCCACAAGTTTGAAGCCAGCTTGGGTATAGTAGTTCAAGGCCAAAATGAGCTATATAGCAAAACCTTGTCTCAGAATCTTAAAAAAAGAAAATCAGTTTGCTGAGCCCTGGAGCTAGAGGAAGAACTAAGTGGGGCACTCACAAACTACATCCTCTATGGATCGGGTGTGAACCCTGCTTTGTAGTCTGAACAGAACAAACTCCCGGATGGAGACTTGTGAGAATATCAACACAGAGCCCACGGTTTGGTAAAGCCTTACGGTTGTCGCCCCTCCCAGTTCCTAGGCTTTTGTGCTTGCGGATCAGTTACAAGTGATTCCTTTCGTCTGTGCTTGGCCCAGTCGCCCAGGTTCCAAATTGAGAACTAAGTTTAGGAGGAGCTAAACTTTGTGTTAAGTTTCAGTGTCCAATTTAAAGGGCACTGAAATCCTACTAAAAAGCTGAAAGATGTTTAATGTGCCTAGAGTAGGGCCAGGGGTGGAGGGCTGGGCAGATAATGCCCTGGGCAGCTCAGGTCAGACTTCTCAGAAAGCTAAAAAGCATCACAGGCCAGGGATATAGCTCAATTGCACAGAACCTGCCTGGTAAGCGCAAGGTCCTGAGTTCATTTCCCAGTACAAAAAAAAAAAAAAAAAAAAAAATCACAGAGCAGCTGCTGAGAGGACACCACAAGCCCTACAGAGAGCTGCTGGCAGGAGATTATCCTGTCCTTCACCCCATGTCATTACTCTTTAGGTTCAGCTCCTGGCCCAAGCTTTCTTAGCCACATCTAGGTGACATGGGGACAGGCACAATCTAGTAGGGATGGTTCTCATGTCTTGGTTTGTTTCCTACACTGAGCCTCCAATTTCACCATCCTTTGCTCAAGGCCAGGAAAGACTCGCTCAAAACTATACCTGACTTGTCCTCTCTCTCCCAGGCTTCAAGCTTACAAGACAGAGAGAACTGAGGCCAGTACGTTCCACCCAGCTCTTTGAAGAAGGTAAGAGCCAGGCACTGTTGATGCGTTCCCGCAATCTTGGCTATTATGGAGACTGAGGCAGTACAATCAAAAGTTTGAGGCCAGCCTGAGCACTTAACTAGATCTTGGCTCAAAATAAAAAGGGAGGAAAAAGCCTGGGGTGTAGGTAAGTGGTAGAATACTTGCCTAACACGAGGGTCTGGGTGCCATCCCAGTACCACCAAAAAGAGGGAAGATGAAAGTTTAACAGTGCAAAATGGGATTGGGAGTCCAGGAGAAGCTGCAGGCTCTCTCTCCTGTCTCTAGTTGGCTACGCAGAACCCCCATCCCCACCCCTGAGCTGGAGCCAGGGCTTCCCGGAGGGCCACCATCACTCTTCTCAGCATGGCCCGCGCTTTGAGGGACAGACAGAAGGTAAGACCACAACTACCTCTCAGCTTTCTACCAGAGCCTTCTTCATATTGTTCAGAGAGGCAGAGTGGAGCAGCCCAGCCCCTCTCCCACCTGGTAGAATAGCCACTTCTGTACCCCCTCTTTTGCCACTTTCCTCCCCTGGGCCCTGTTGAAAAGAAAAATGAGCCAGGCTCATTCCCTGCCTCTTCCCTGTCAGCTCACTGCCATCTCACACGCTGGGCTTCGTGTGATCCACACCCTTTGTGTCCTCTCCCCTGTTTTACAGTGAACTTCCCCCCAGTCCCTCAGGAAGAGATCCCCCTCCAGCAA
Organism: Octodon degus; assembly: GCF_000260255.1. Lineage (NCBI taxonomy): Eukaryota > Metazoa > Chordata > Mammalia > Rodentia > Octodontidae > Octodon > Octodon degus. The sequence goes on along the minus strand of NW_004524624.1, from coordinate 10,857,315 downwards.
GAACAGCGCCCTCCCCAGCACTTTGATGAAAAGAAAGGTGAGCACATGTTCATTCCCAGCCTCCAACCCCACAAGCGTGCTGGCGCTGTCTCACCTGCACCACTTGTGTCCTCACCCCCGTCTTCCAGTGGGCACCCCTGTCTCTCAGGAAGAGATCCCTCTCCAGCAAGAGCTGCCCCCTCCCCATCAACTTACTGGACAGAAAGAAAGTAAGCAACTCCCTCTATTCTGTAGTCCCTTCACCCCAGGTCGTACCCCAGAGGCAGGCAAGCTGGTGGCCGTGCCACATACCAGCTTTGTCACCTCAGAGGACTTTTATCTTTTATTTTATTATTTTTTTGCAGAACGAGGGATTGAACTCAGGTCCTTGTGCTTGCCTGGGACGTGCTTATTCCACTGAGCCACTTCCCTGGCCCCCACCTCAGAGGACTTAGTTGCCTCTCTAAGCCTAAATATCATTTTGTTTGTTTGTTTGTTTGTTTTTCCAGAACTGGGGATTAAACTCATAAGCCTAAATGTCTTCATCTGTAAAATTGAAAACACAATAGCTATCTGATGTTTCTGTGATTAAGTGATATGAAGATTGTTTCTATTCTTACTTGCCTCTCTGCTGAGTTCCTCTTTATGGCTGAGACTAGTCTAATGCCTGTCACCCATACTAAGAGAATTTTCACTTATGCTTCTACCCCAGTGGGCTTACCCCTCACACACCAGGAGGAGATAGTCCAGTCCAGGCAGACAGAGGGTGAGTGACAGTGTGGGACTTCCTATCCCCTGCCTGCATGCTTGGCCCCTGGGGAGAGGAACTGGCACCTGAGCATCCGGCAAAGGAGCAGGGTCAGCTCCAAGGTGACCCCTTTCATGCTTTTATTCTCCTTTCTAGACAGTTATCCAAAAGGTAAGGACACAGATTAATTTCTTGCTGGCTTCCCCTATGTCCTCCCAACCTTTTCTCCTCATTCTAACTCCTTTAGTCTTCCTTGCTTCTCCAGCCTATGTGGAAGCCTCCACATCCACACCTCACTGTTTTCTCCCTTCCAGAAAAGCCTGGTTCCCTCACTGGTCAGAGACCTTCAGATCCTCAGTCCTGGAATCCAGCCCAGCATTGCCAGCAAGGCCGATTCCGAGGGGGCTGGGGCCACCGGCTGGACAACTTCCCCCCGGGGCGGCCTTCTGCAGACAATCTCAACCAAATCTGCCTCCCGGGCCGACAACCTGTGGTATACGGCCCGTGGAACCTGCCCCAGACTGGCTACTCCCACCTTAGCCGCCAGGGTGAGACCCTCAATTTGCTGGAGACTGGCTATTCCCGCTGCTGCCGCTGCCAGAGCACCACACACCGCCTGGAGTGTGCAAAACTTGTGGTAAGGGTTGGGATCCCGGTGCCTGGGGTGGAGGACCCTCAGAGCCATGTGTTGGCCCTATCATGTGGCTCCAGGTCAGGAGAGCAGAGGACAGCTGCTGCTGCTGCTGCTCTTACTTAGCTGCCAGGGATCTTTATTGGACCCTGGAGGAAGGCAGGGATGTGGGCGTGGGGCTTCTGGGCTGACCCACCCCTCTTGCTCTAGTGGGAGGATTCCATGACCCAGTTCTGTGAGGCCGAGTTCTCGGTCAAGACCCGACCGTACTCCTGCTGCAAGCAGCAGGGGGAAGCCCGGTTTGCCTGCTTCCAGGAGGGAGCTCCTCAGCCACACTACCAGCTCCAGGCCTGCCCCAGCCACCAGCCTGGTATTTCTGTGGGCCTGGAGGTACCCTTTCCCCCTGGGCTACCCACACTGGACAATGTCAAGAACATCTGCCACCTGAGACGTTTGCGTTCTATGCCACGCAACCTCCCAGCTACTGACCCCATCCAAAGGCAGCTACGGGCTCTGACGCAGCTGGAGGTTGAATTCCAGCGCTGCTGCCACCCGAGGAGCAACCATACCTGTGCACAGAAGGCTGTAAGTGATGTCCCGGCCTGCCTGGCTCTGACCTCTGAGTCCACTGATCCATCCACCCATGCGCCTCCCTGTTGTGAGCACGTGCACGTCCGTCTGCTTGTGATTATCCATCCATACGTCCGTCCATGTGTCTGTTATGAATCAGTTCATCCGAGCCTACATGCTACAGTTCTGACCTCGTCCATCCACAACCCCATGAACACCATGCATCTGGCTGCCACCCATCCGCCTGCTCTGCCTCGCCTGTCCCTCTCCAACCACTGTTCCAGTGCATGTCAGTGGCCACCTCCAAATGTAGTCTGTGCTTCCTCCCATCCACTGCATCCCAATCCCCACACTGCTGCCTCCTGGCCCTCAGGTTCTTCACCTTCCCTCTGGCCCGAGGCCAGAGCCCTTGTCTCAGAGCTGGGCTGTTAAGGGAAGCAGACCATGGGAGAAGGGGCCAAGGGCGCAAGCTTCTTACTTTTCTCTCTCACCACAGTGGGAGGATGCCCTGGACCAATATTGTGACTGGGAGCAGGCCATAAAGACCCACCACCACACATGTTGCCACTACCCACCCAGCCCTATGCGTGATGAGTGCTTTGCCCGGCGAGCCCCCTACCCCAACTATGATCAGGACATCTTGACCCTTGATCTCAGCCGAATCACCCCCAATCTCATGGGCCATCTCTGTGGAAACCAAAGAGTTATCAGCAAGCAGTGAGTTTTGCCCAATTCTTCCCCAACATTCTTGCTTTCCACTCCTCCCTTCTGGTCCACAAGTCATGACAAGTGTCAGTGATGTGATCAGTGCTGTGGTATGGGGTGGCCCAGATGCCTGTGTGCACTTACAGAGAAAACTCATAGTCCCCATACCATTCCAATGCCAGGGTATGTTCAGAGACCCTCACCCCTGCTTATTCCACAACATAGTAAACAGATTCCTGGGCTGATCTGGAACATGACCGCCCGTTGCTGTGAGCTGCCATTTCCAGAACAGGCCTGCTGTGCTGAGGAAGAGGTGAGCTCTGGGGAAGAGGTCCCAGTCCGCAGAGGAATGTATGGGAGTTGGGGAGAGGGCTAGGGCTTCAGGCTGTTCTTCTCTGTTGTACCTTCAGTCAACCCCAGAAAAATCTATTTCCTTGGTTCCTGACCTAGCCTGCTCCCCACTCCTCTAAGTTCCAATTATGCCTTCTCTGGGTGTCAAGCTTCTGGCATTTCCACATGTGCACATCTGTCAGTTACAAGGAATCCAGCTGTGAAGTCAGCCCTACACTTTTAGGGTCCCAGGTAGGGATCCAACATGAGAACAGGAGCAGATGATGAGAGGAGGACATTATACATCCAGATATTGATGCCTGACTTCTGGATCCCCCCACCAATACCTCTGCTTTATTGTTCTCCATCAGAAATTAGCCTTCATTGATGATCTCTGTGGTCCCCGGCGGAACTTCTGGAGAGACTCTGCCTTGTGCTGTGACCGGAGGCCTGGGGATGAACAGACCAACTGCTTCAACATCAACTATCTGAGGAACGTGGCTCTAGTGGCTGGAAACACTGGGAATACTAGTGGGGAGCAGGGTCCAACAGGGAGAACCAATGTCAGCCCTGCCCCTGAGTCCAAGAAAGAATGAGTCACTACATAGACTTGGAGGATCAGACTGGGGAGCCCTGCCCCACCCTCTTTGAACATATTATAGTAAACACCTCCTGGATCTGGCGTCCTCATTGTCTGTCACACACAAACACACCCTCCAAAGCCGTGAGGATTTCCCTCAGTGACTAGCCCCAGGCCCAAGTCCTGCTGTGAGCCAAAAGAAGCCATTCCCCTAATCAAACTGTAACTGCACTACTTAACTATCTGTCCTGACCCTGTTCACACATGTAACAAGGAGCGTCACCTCATTATCAGGATTTACAGTGAAAAAGATACTGTTTGTATCCTTGATGAACCCAGAAAAATGCCATAGGCCAGCATAGTATTTTATGTCTTTTGCAGTTGGGATCACACTGAGGGCCAAATGAAGGTTAAGCACACATTCTACACTGAGCAGTCCAGCCTCTGCTGTATTTTATTATTTTATTTTTGAGTGTCACTATGTAACTCAAGCAGCCCTCAAATTCAAGGTGGTCCTCCTGGCTCAGCTTCTACAGCACTGGGGTTACAGGCATTCCCCATCACACCTAGCGGCAGCCCGTTTAAAATCTTCGCTTTTGATCCCTGGAGCCATGCACTGACCCGCACTGCATCCATTTCTTGACCCTCTGTTCCTCTGTGCATACTGTACAAGACTTGGAGGTTACGTGTCTTAAAAACATAGCCCTGCCCTTAAGTTAGTCACGGTCCACGAGCTGTGACAAGTGTCGTGATGTGATCAGTGCTGTGGTATGGGTTGGTCCAAATGCCAGTGGCCTGAGCAGGACAGGCCCCAGCAGTGATGCACCAAGTGAGGCCAGAGCTGCACAGAAGGGCGAAGGGGGCTGCACTCTCCCCTTGCTTGGGACTGGGGCTGAGGTTGAGCACACACTGGAGGCTTCAGGCTGAGGATGTGCCCCCGTTTGCTGCTCAGAGCTTCTGTTGGCAGTCAGCCCTCACCACGGGCATCGTACCCGTCACCAGGGAGGGGAACAGAGCTAAAGGGCAGCTGGGGACAGGGCCCTGGAGCCTCAAGGGTAGGAATGAAGACTCGGCCGGCCAGCAGGGTGCAGATCCCGGTGACCCTCCTGTCAGGACGCCTTTGCAGAAAGACAGACTTCCTGACCCCTGTCGGGGGAAGTGGTGAACCTAGTCAGCGCCAAGCTGAGCCTCAGCAGTTTCCAATCCCACACCCGCCGCTACTTCCCCGTCTCCGCCACAGCCCTCTATTTTCTGGCCAGTTATCGCCCTATCGCTATTTGGCGGACTCCATCTGTCCGTCATCACGAACACCAATGAGCGGGCAAAAGGAGGCTCAGAACCCGCCCCCACCCCGAAAGCTCCGCCCCCCGCGCTAGGGCCTCCGGGCGTCACGTGCTACTGCCCTGAGCGCCTGCGCGGCCTTCTGCAGGGGAAGCGCTGTCCCATTCCACTGGGAGTGGGGGGCGGAGCCTTTGGTCGGGGTCCTAGCTCGGTGGAGGCAATTAGCCGACCCGAGCATCTGCTTTTAAAGGGCAATGGGAGGTGCTTGACGGCTCCCGGCAAAGGCTGAAGGGAAAGGAGCAGAGTTAGGCGTGTGCGCCCGCTGTCCCCAGCAGCCACGGTGAACAGGCATAGTAAAGTACAGGTCCGAGCCAGGCATGGCGGCACACAGCTGTGATCTCAGCACACGGAAGGCTGAGGCAGGACGAGGGTGCTGTGTGAGGCCAGCCTGAGCTGCATAGAAAGACCCTGTGTGAGAAAACCAAAATAAATAAATTTTTAAAAAAGGGGGGGATAGGGAGATGGCTCAGTGGAATAAGCGCTTCCCTGGCAAGTGCAAGGACCTGAGTTTAATCCCCGGTTCCACCAAAAAAAAAAAAAAGCTGGTGGGGCTGGTGAGATAGCTCAGCATTCTAAAGCACCTGTTTAGACAAGTTTAGGCAGCCGCAGGGGACCGCGGTTCGATCCCCCATCCCCGCACCACGTTCCACCCAGCACCACCCTCAGGGCGGGCTGAGCCAGCCAAATAAATAAATAAAATAAAGAGCTGATGATGTAGTTCAGAGTGTTGGGCCTAGTTTCAATGCCCAGTGAGTGGGGGTAAAGATTGACAACCCATTTAAATGCTAGTGGAAAAGTCTAAAATAACTCCCTAGTTTGAGGTTTGGGTAACAAAGTAAGTGTTATGTCTTCCCAGATCTTGTGTTGACATCCTCCTCCATTGTGATATTAGGAGGAGGCCTCAAGAATTGGATCAGTGCTGTTATAAAGGTAACCAACCTCCAAACTTCAAATGGTGGGGAACTCCTGCGGGCCTAGCTGGTTGGCTGAAGCAGAAGGATTGCAAATTTCAGGCCAGCCTGGGCAAGTTAGTGAGAACCTGTCTCAAGAATACAGGAGCTCCGGAGATATAGCTCAGTGGCACAGCTCCTGCCTGGCAGGCTTGAGGTCCTGAGTTCCATTCCTGGTACCAAAAAGAAAAAAGAGGGGCCGGGGAGATGGCTCAGTGGAATAAGCACTTCCCTGGCAAGCTCAAGGGCCTGAGTTCAATCCTCCGTTCTGGGAAAAAAACAACAACAACAAAAAAAACCTAGTAGGGGGTGTAGCTCAGGGGTAGATAGCATCAGTTTACCAGATCAGAGGCCCTGGATTTCAAGCCCTAGCAAACACACAAGACTTTTCTACCTTAAAATGAGTTGATGATGGGGACCGGCAAGATAGCTCAGTGGACTGTGGTTCAATAACTGGCACCAGGGGCCGGGGAAATAGCTCAGTTGAATAAGCACTTGCCTGGCAAGCACAAGGGCCTGAGTTCAATCCCTGGCTCTGCAAAAATAAATAAATAAATAAATAAATAAATAAATAAATACATACATAAATAACTGGCACCGCATGCCCCTTCGGCCCAGCCACCAGGGCAGGATGAGCCAGCCACAAAATAAAATAAAATGAGTTGATGAATAGGATTACTTGAGGGGCCAGGGAGGTAGCTCAGAAGCATAAACAAGGGCCTGAATTCAATCCCAGGTTCCACCAAAAAAAAAAAAAGATTACTTGAGCTTTTTTTTTTTTTTTTTTTTGCGATACCAGTAAATGAACTCAGGACCTTGCACTTGCCAGGCAGGCACTTATGCTACTGAGCTATCTCCCCAGCTGCAAGATTACTTCACCTTTGTGCTGATACAAGTTTGACCTTATTTCTTCTAGAAATATTTGATAGAAGTGAAAGCAGAGACCACCACCAACTGAAACTGGACAACTGTGGATGAACTGCACAGCCAGGCTCCTGGGGGAAACCACCCCTCAGCTCCCTTAGGAGACTCACTGCTGTGTGCCTGGCCGCGTGTGGGACTGCTGTGCGCTTCCTGCACCTAGATCAAGTTCAGTCCCTGTCATCACTGCTTTTGCTTCTGTAACCTCATTTCAGGCTGATTTCCAGTGAAAAACTGCCCTGGAGGATGCAAACAATATAAAAGTGGAAACAGGGCTTTGTGCTCCACACTGGTGGACTGCAGTCCTCTGGAGAGATGCTGGCAAATACACTGCTCTTGGTTCCTGAGATTTTATGTCTTGGGGGCTTTGTTGGGGTCCTGTGCAGTCTCTTGCTTTGAAAGTTGCTCAGAAGTACCTCCAGGTACAGGCCTGGAATGTGCCTTGATATTTTTTTTTCTCTGCCTTAATATTTTTTTTAAATTTATTTTTATTTTTTGGCTGGCTCCGAATGCCTTCAGGGCAGGTTTGAGTCCTGGGGATCGAACCACAGCAACCTGAGCCTGACTGCTTTGTTAAAGCAGCCACTTAAAGAATTGAGCTAAGGGGCAAACTGGTGGGTTTTTTTTTTTTTTTTTTTTGTGGAACTGGGGATTGAACTCAGGCCCTTGCACTTGCCAGGGAAGTGCTTATTCCACTGAGCCGTCTCTCCAGCTCTGTGCTTTAATATTTTTAAATACTACCATACCATGTTGGGTTGCTTTATGGTTTTGTTTTGTCCTGTTTTTAGTTTTAGTTTAGTTTTTTTGTTGTTGTTTGTTTGATATAGGGCCTTGCTGTGGAGTTCAGGCTGACCTGGAACTCACTATGGAGCTCAGGCTAGCCTGGAACTTACAGCCATCCTCCTGCCTCAGCCTTCCCTGGGGTGAGAGGTCATTTCACTTAACATGTAACACCCACTTAAAGCATATGATTAGGGGCTGGTGAGATGGCTCAGTGGTCTAAAGCACCTACTTAGAACAAGCATAAGCTTCGCAAAGCACAGGGACCGCGGTTCAATCCCCCAGCACCACATGCCAGCCAGCCCCACCCCCTGGTGGGCTGAGCTGGCCACACACACACACACACACAAATAAAATAAAAACACTTTTTTTTTTAAATTTTATTTATTTATTTTTTTCATTGTGTGTGTGTGTGTGTGTGTGTGTGTGTGTGGCCAGCTCAGCCCACCAGGGGGCGGGGCTGACTGGCATGTGGTGCTGGGGGATTGAACCGCGGTCCCTGTGCTTTGCCAAGCTTGTTCCAAGCAGGTGCCTTAGACCACTGAGCCATCTCTCCAGCCCAATAAAAACACTTTTAAAAAAAATAAAGCATATGATTAAATCAATTTTGTATAATCACAAGACGTATACAATCAGTGTTCAACCACGCTTATCGCCCAAAGAGACTCTGGTCCCTTCTCGGCAGCCATCTTTCCCCGGTCCATGGCCCTCCCCAAGCCTCAGTGGGCACTGAGCTACTTCTGTCTGTAGATCTGCCTGTTCTGGACCTTTTATAGAAATGAAATCATTCCATATACAGGATTGGGTGTCTGCTTTCTTTCATCAGTTAATATTTTCAAGGTTTCTTCATGCTAAACATTAAACAGTACCCCGTTCTTTTTTAGGATGAATAGTAACCACTTTGTTGGCCCATTCATCAACTTGTAAGTATTTGGGTCCCTTCCACTTTTTGACTTTTTTTTTGTTTTTGTTGTTCATGGTGGTGGTGTTAGTTTAACTGGGAATTGAACTCAGGTCCTTAGTACTAAGCTACATCCCAGCTTTATTTTAGATTGTCATTTCTTTTCTTTTTCTTTTTCTTTTTCTTTTTTCTTTCTTTCTTTCTTTCTTTTTTTTTTTTTTTGGTGGCAGAATGTCACTAAGTCACCAAATTACTCAGGCTGCAAACTTGTAATTCTAGCTTGGCCTCCCACAGTGCATGGATTACAGGTGCTTGCCACCCCACTGGCCGTGACCGCTAGCAGTAGCACTGCTGTGCGTTTCGTGCACATGTTCCTGCGCGGCACTTGTTTCCATTCCTCTCAAGACTCCCTGGGAGCACACTCACTGGCCCGGTGGGAGGCCTCCCGCCGCCACCTTTCCAGGAACAGCCTGGTTATAGTCAAAGACAGTTGGTCTTGAGGGTTCTCATTTATCTCAGTCCTTGTCCACCGTTCTCTTCTCCTAGCCATCCTAGGGGGTGTGAAGTGACACATCCTCGTGGTTTTGACTTGCATTTCTCTACTCGCTAAGGATGAGCACCCTGCCACGAGCATATTAGTCAGTGTCTTTGTTTTTCTTTTTTTTTGTGGCACGGGGTTGGACTGAGGACCTCACACGCACGCCCTACCACTGAGCTACTTCCCCATCCCTCTGTTGCAGTTCACAATTTTGGTTATCGTAATTTTCAGTTCCAGAATTCACTTCTTTTTTTTTTTTTTTTTTTTTTTGGCGGAACCTGGGATTGAACTCACACTTGTGCTTGTCAGGCAAGCGCTTATTCTACTGAGCCATCTCCCCGGCCCCAAGAACTCACTTCTTTTATTTCATTTTTATTGTCTTTTTCAGTGGTAGTAGAAATTGAACCCAGGGCCTTGTGTGTGGTGGGCAAGTGCTCTCCACAATTTGCATGTTCTTTTGTTTAAATTCACTATATTATTTGTGTTATTTACACCTTTATTTATCTTGGGTGCTGGGAACTGAACCCAGGGACCCATGGGTGCTAATCACAAGCCCACCCACTGAGCTACATCCTCAACTTCTTCATCATTTAAAATAATGTCCTGGGGCAGGGAAAGTGGCTCAGTAGAATAAGCGCTTGCCTGACAAGCACAAGGACCTGAGTTCAAAACCCCAGTTCCACCAAAATAAATAAATAAATAAATAAAATAAAATAATGTCCTATTTCCATGCAGTTTTCCAGTCTTCAGTTTTAGTCCAGGGGTATAATAAGTATTTTGTTCTGTAGTCTGTGCTGATCCTTTCAGTATCTGGTGAGTCTGTTTTTCTGACCCCTTGTTCTTGCTGTCCTTATGCTGTCTTCTGTCCCTGAGTGACTCTGTGTGCTGGGCACTGAGTTTTGTTTGTTTTTATGGTGCTGGTGAAACTCAGGCCCTAGCAAATCCTAAGCAAGGACTCCACCACAGAGCTATATGCCCAGGCCTAGACATTGTTTTTGAAAAATTATTTATAGAAATCCTATGAGGGCCAGACAATGCTGTCTTCCTCTAAAGAGAACTTTTCATTATTTTTTTCAGACAACTTAAGACAGCAATTGAGAGTGGTCTTAGGTCAAGCTTGGAGCCAGGGTCCCCTAGGTCACTCTGTAGCTGGCAGCCTTTGGTGCACTCTTGGGAGTCCCAAGTCTCCAGCACCCTTTGCCCACCAGCCCCCAGTTGCAGCTTAGTGTCTTCCAGACCAACAAACCCCAGGTCTGTGCCGCTTTGGGGAAGGCTTTGCTCTCCCACCTCCCTATCCCATCCTCTTCTGCACTTGCTATGGAAATTTGGTAATGTTTGCCAGCTGTGGTGGTGCACAGCTGTAATTCCAGTATTTGGGAGGCTGAGGCAAGAGGAGCACCATGAGGTGGAGGCCAACCTGAACTACATAGCAAGACTCTGTCTGGAAAAAAAAAAAGAGGAGGAGGGGGAGGAGGAGGAAGAGGATTTGGAGAAGGTTTTTGTTGTTTTGGCTATTTCAGGCTGCCTTAAGGGCGGGTATGGTGTGGCTTGCGGAGCTGGGGATTGAGCAGCAGTCCCCTGCGACTGACTGCATTGCCCATGAGGTGCTTTAAACAACTGAGCTAACTAGCAAGCCCCCTAAAATAAAAAAATTGAGGGTTGGGAGATAGCCTGATGGTCTAAGTTCCTGCCTGGCAAGCACAAGGACCTGGGTTCAATCCCTGGTACCACATGTCGTGCTGGCCCCAGAAACCCAGGCGCACTGTGCCAGCCACAGAAAATGGGCATGATGGTGCACACCTATAATCCCAGTATTGGGGAGACTGAGACAGGAAGATCATTATGAGTCCAACCTGTGTAGTGAGATCCTGTACCAAATAAATAAATAAATATTTTTTAAAAATTGAAGGGAGGGGCTGGGGAGATGGCTCAGTAGAATAAGCGCTTCCCTGGCAAGCACAAGGGCCTGAGTTCAATCCCCAGTTTCGGAAAAAAAAAAAAAAAAAAAAAAAATTGAAGGGAGGCTGGCCAGATAGCTTAGTGGATTAAAGTGAGTTTGATCCCAACCCCCCTGGGTGGGCATGTTGAGGTGGCAATTGAGACTGGGTGTGGTGGCACGCGTCTGTAACCCCAGCTCTTGGGAGGCTGTAAACAGGCAGATCACTATGAGTCCAATCTAGTAGTGAGACCCTGAACATCCTGTAGGCCTTTCCCTAAAATACACACACACACACACACACACACACACACACACACACAGAGTCTGTACTAAGTAACTCGATTATGAGCTTTTCCATTTTTACATGTTTGTGAAAACAAATAATAAACTCCTGGGTAAACATTCCTGTGGCCGCCCAAAACCTTTCTGCATTCCCATCGATGGTATTTTCAGGCCTTTTTTTCTCTCCGCGCTGGGCGCCGGCCTTCAGCGCTCTGCAGTGCACCCTGCCCAGCTCCCGCAGACAGCCGAGCGTGGGCTGCGGAGACCTGAAGAGCCCGCGGGTGCGCAGCGATTGTGATTACCTGGCTGAAAGAGCTACATCGCGGGCTTTGTGCCCGCACAGGCGGATGTGGCGGGTCTGAAGCAGTCTCCTGCCCCCGCCTGCCGGCTTGTGCCACTTGCTACGTTGGTACAATCACATGGAGTCCTACGGAAAGGAAGAGGCCAGCCTGCCGGAGTGAAGAAAGCTTTAGGCAAGTACAGCCCTGCCAGTGCGGAAGACAGCACCGGAGGTGGAGCTGCGGACAGTAAAGACGATGAGGATATTGCGCTCTTCGGTTCTGATGATGAAGAGGAAAGTGGAGAAGCAAAGAGACTACGGGAAGAACAGCTTGCACAGTATAAACCCAAAAACCCTGCGCTTGTTGCCAAGTCTTCCATCCTGCTAGATGTGAAATCTTGGGACGACGAAACAGGTCCGGTGAAACTAGAGGAGTGCTGCGAAGCATTCAAGTGGGTGGCTTGGGCTGGGGCTCCTCTAAACTAGTTCCAGTGGGATATGGAATTAAAAAGCTGCAAATACAGTGTGTGGTTGAAGATGATGAAGTTGGAGCAGATATGCTGGAAGACAGATCTCTGCTTCCGGGAACTATGTGCAGTCCATGGATGTGGTCACTTTTAGCAAGATCTAAAATTCATCCTGGATCATTGCACTTCAATAAAAGCTTGAAGGAAAAATAATAATAATAATAATAATAATATTTTCGGGTGGATGTTTTTCATCACTTGATGAGGCTAAAATCACTTAAGCCCCTTCAGAGCTCAAACAGATCAGCTTTTTTCATCTTAGGGTTCAACCTGGGCTTCAGGGTAGCTCCGGTTCCCCTGCAGCAGCCTCACGCCCAACCAGCGCTGCCCCTCGCCCCCAGGGCCAGTTCTTTAATCCCTCTGTGCCTCAGTTTCCTCAGTAGCTCCTGCACAGCACCACTGTTCAGTCAGACAGGGTCACAGGCTCACTCAGCACTGCAGTATCGTTGACGTGACCTGGGCCTTGCTGTCCATCTTTGATCGCTGCAGAGTCAGGGGGCTGAAACCCTGGGGTTCTGCTGTGCAGGGAGGTTCTACATCTAAGAGAAGGGAAGGACCCTGAGCTCCCGCTGCAGCCCAAGAGGGAGGGACCACCAATTCGCTTTGTAGACTAAGCAATGAATGATGAAGTTCCATGTAGAACAATAGAGCCCTCAGCTAGCCCTGATAGGTCATGCCTGAAAGTCTCTGTCCTGAAGGCTGAGGCAGGAGGATCACTTTGAGGTAGGATAGAAGAGTAAATAGGGATCTTAAAAATTGTACTTTAAGTGTAAAGTCCTGAGTTCAATTCCTGGTACCAGGAAAAAAAGAAAGAAAAAACTTGTACTTA
>NW_004524624.1:10842675-10844384 GCF_000260255.1 Octodon degus | reverse complement strand
TGGCTGCTTCAACAAAGCAGTCAGGCTCAGGTTGCTGGGGTTCGATCCCCACAACTCAAGCCAGCCAAACCTGCCCTGAAGGCATTCGGAGCCAGCCCCCCCCCCAAAAAAAAAAACAACAAAAAATAAAACTGCAGCTTCGGGACAAGAAAAATTATTCAAGCCTTTCCCTTTAAATAAACTAAAAAAAATCCCTAAGTGTTGGAAAGACATAATAAACTCATAAATCCAGACTCTGGTCTTGTCCTTTTTAAAAGGTGAAAGGTTTATGCTATCTGAAGAGAAACCAGAGCCTGGACCTGGCCTTTTCACTGTAAATTTTGCTCTCTCCACCCCTGAGGAGGCAAGGGCATCAGTGGGCAGCAGATCTGAACTTCACACATGCAGAGATGGCTTGAGTTCCGATTCAGCCCGCCAACCAGTGACCTGGCACCACATGATGGGCCCGCATCACAGGTCTCCAGGACACGCAAGGGTGGGTGCAGAGACCCACGCAGAGACCAGTTTGTGTAACATAACAAGATTCTGAAAAGAAAAGAGGAGAGGGGAGGGGAGGGGAGGAGAGCTCTGTGGTAGAGCATCCACCTGAATGAAGTTCTGGGTTTGATCCCCAGAACCAGAGCCACAAGCCTGGTCCTGTCTTCAGTCAGCAGGAAGTTAGGCTCAAGAGAGGCCAGGCTTCTGTCCCCTCAGACAGTCTAGGAGGCTGAGCAATAACCTCTGTGACAATCACCCAGAATAGCCAGAACTGGATTAATAAGATGGTGTCCGTACTTGCTACTGGTCACACAGGGTCATGGCCTCACAGCTGGCTGAATGGCTGCCCAGAGCAGCTCCAACTTCTCAGCTTCCCACAGCCTGAGGCTGTTTTGGGTTGCAGGCCTTGGGGAAAGGGGGGAAGGAGGTGCCCTTTTGTCCCCAGCCCTCTGTCCCCTCTGTCACTTCTCTCAAGTGTCTGCTGAGTGCTTTGTGTGTGCTGGGCCCTGCGATAACCAAAACTGCAGTGACTTCAGGAGGGGCAAGTCCCCCCCACACACAGATAAGATAAACCGGACGTGCATGGGGAAGATATTGGGGGAAGGGTGCTGGGAACCAGTGGCAGCAATGACATTTGCAATGACCAATGAGTGGCCAGAAGGGGGCAGCAAGCTGACTGGCACTGGTACCGGCTTTTCAGGCAGGGAAGAATAAAGCCAAGGCCCTGCTGTATTCACAAAGGGCAGAATGGGCAGTGTGGCTGGTGCCAGGTGAGCCAGGGTGACAGTGACAGAAGAGGCTCAGGCCAAACTGACTGTGGGACCATGGGGACACTACATCATCTGGTGCTATGGCACATGTCTTATAGTCCCAGCTGCTTGGGAGGCTTAGGAGGATGATGAATCATTTGAGCCCAGGGGTTTAAGGCCAGCCTAGGCAAAAGAGCAAGAGCCTGTCTCAAAATAAAAACAAAATACCCTGAGTACCAGGCATGGTTGCGCACACCTGTCATCCCAGCACTCAAGAGGTTGAAGCAAAGGGTCACCATGGCGGTATATGGTGAGGCACGCCTGCAAGCCCCAGCATTTGAGAGGCTGAGGCAGGAGCAAGAGGATCACTGTGAGCTCAAGGCCAACCTGAACTACATAGCAAGACCCTTTCTCAACAACAAAATAAAACAGAGAGAGAGAGAGAGAGAGAGAGAGAGAGAGAGAGAGAGAGAGAGAGAGAGA
>NW_004524624.1:10840229-10842575 GCF_000260255.1 Octodon degus | reverse complement strand
ACAGACACAGACACAGACACAGAGAGAGAGGCAGAGAGAACCAAAAAATGATGGTAAAGCACTTGGCTAGCATGCAAGTGGCCCTGGATTTGATCTCCCATATCACAAAGAATTTAGGTTTATTTTAGTAGTAGAAGTACTAGAGGTTGAATATAGCCTTTGCACTGAGATACATCTCCAACACTTTTTTTAAAATTTATTTATTTATTGTGTGTGTGTGTGTGTGTGTGTGTGTGTGTGGCCAGCTCAGCCCACCAGGGGGCGGGGCTGGCTGGCATGTAGTGCTGGGGATTGAACCTGGGTAGCTGTGCTTTTGCTTAGCTTAGCTTGTTCTAAGTAGGTGCTTTAGACCACTGAGCCATCTCACCAGCCCCCACCAACACTTTTTTTTTTTTTTTTCAGAACCAGGGATTGAACTCAGGCCCTTGCACTTGCCAGGGAAGTGCTTATTCTACTGAGCCATCTCCCTGCCCGCCCCCACCCCAACACTTTTAAACATTTTGGTTGTTTTTGCTTTGTTTTGTATTGGATTTTGGTTTTTTGAGACAAGGTCTCACTATACAGTTCAGGCTGGCCTTGAACTCACTATACAGCCCAGGTTGGCCTCAAACTCAGTGATCCTCCAGCCTCAGCCTCCCAAGTGTTAGGATTATGGGCCACCATGTCAAATTTTTTTTTTTTTTAATTTTTAAGGCAGGCTGTCACTAAATTACATGATTGCCCAGACTGGGCTCAAACTTGTGCTCCTCCTGCCTCAGCCTCCCAGAGGACTGGGACTACAGGTCTGCACCAGCAGGTCTGGCTTGTTTCATTCTAAATATAATAGGCAGCTATTGAGAGAATGCATTGAAATGGTGGCCGGCTTTGTTCATTCTGTCAAAGTCTTTTTTCTTTTTGGTGGAACCGGGGATTGAACTCAGATCCTTGCGTTTGCCAGTCAAGCCCTTATCCTACTGAGCCATCTCCCTGGCCCCACATCAAAACCTTAGAGGTTCTAATTTGTTGGGATCTTGTGAAGGCCCCAGAAATTAAGGGACGTGTGTGTGTGTGTGTGTGTGTGTGTGTGTGTGTGTGTGTAGGAGGTGGCATTAAGAAGACAGAGTAAAATGGGACCTGGCTGCTGTAAGTCACAACAGAGTCCCTCCGAGCAGTGCAAAACAGGCCCCACAGTGTGTGTCAGCCATTGTACATTGTTTGTGCGCCTGTTTTAGGGAGAGAACTCAGGGCTTCATCAGCCCTTCCTAGATGTCTCTGAGACCCAAAAAGAGACAGCAAAGGAAGGGCACCACAGGGATGATTGTGCACACTCAGGTCAGCTGCTGAGCAGGGCCCCAGGGACCTGGTGGCAGAGGGAGGAGGGAGGCTGAGGGAGGGGAGGCGCCCTTGGTCCTGTGCTTTGTGCGCACACTGGGCAGGGAGCAGGGAGCTAAAGTCTTGGCATGCGGGGTCCTGTGGGAGCCCTCCGGATTGCAGTAGGACAGGGACAAACCTGTTGCCCCTGGGCCCTAACCTGGGCCACAGCTCCGAGGCCCTTGGGATGGCTGGCACCTTCACCCTGGGCCTGTGGAGGCCTCCATGCTGCAGTGTGGGTTGTCAGACCCTTGGAGAGACCCCTAGACCCCTGTCACTTTAATGTGTGTGTGTGGTGCTATGTCCCCAGCCCTTTTGATACTTTTATTCTGAGGCAGTGTTTCACTAAGTCACTATATTGCCCTGGCTGGGCTCAAACTTGCCTCGGTGTTCCAGAGTGCTGGGGTTACAGGTGTGGCACCACACCCAGTCACGGATGCTCTTCGATGGCCACTGGAGCCATTGTCCTCTTTTGTGCTCTATACCTGCCTGGAGAGAAGCCAGGCCCCAGCACAGTGGCCTCTGGCCCCACTGGCCTCTCTTCACTCAGACCCAAGCCCCGCTCAGCTGTGTATGTGGAGATCTAGCTCCAGTGTCCTTGTCACTTTGCTTCAGTAAGGGGCAGGGGAAATGGCTTAGTAGAATAAGTGCTTGCCTGGCAAGCACAAGGGCATGAGTTCAATCCCCCATTCCGCAAAAAATAAAACAAAACAAAAAAACCTTTGCTTCAGTAAAGGCTCATGGCCCACCCAGCAGCCAGAGGCTGGGATGGGAACTTTCTCCTAATCTCTCCAGAACCCCCTTGGACCTGGCTGGCCCCCACAGCAGGCTCTGAGCAGCCACAGGCCGCACCTGTTCTCAGCCATCAGCCAGGGACAGGGACTGCCATCTCCTCACCCATACCCCAGCAATCGGGCTTCAAGCTGGGGTGCGGAGAGTCAGCGGTGGTGACAGGTCCTCAGTGGATCAGGATGGCTGGGTCATGACTCCTGGAGC
>NW_004524624.1:10835279-10839929 GCF_000260255.1 Octodon degus | reverse complement strand
CGCCACTGCCTGTGGTGCCGGGGATCAAACCCCAGTCCCTGTGCTTGCCTAAACATAGTCTGCTGAACTATCTTGCTGGCTCTTCAAATCCCCAAGTCTTTTTTTTTTTTTTTTTTCAAAACCAGGGATTGAACTCAGACTCTTGTGCTTGCCAGGGAAGCGCTTATTCTACTGAGCCATCTCCCCGGCCCCTCAAATCCCCAAATCTTAAATAACAATACGGCTATGTCTGTGGTGGACTCAGGACAGGCCAGGCACCCTTCAGGAGAGAGTTTTACGTGCTTCAGTTAAGTGGCACAGGCCCCAGTGCTGAGCTCTGAACCTCTCCACACAGTGAGATGGGCCAGGCAGTCTGCAGATGATACCCCGTGCCCGTAGCTGCTCCTAAATGAAAAATGAAGGGAGGGCCGGCAAGATAGCTCAGCAGACTAAGCACCTGCTTAGGCAAGCCCAGGGACCAGGGTTCATCCCGGGTACCACATGCCATGCTGGCCCCGCCCCAGGGCGTGCTGAGCCAGTGATTGGAGTGCAGGCGTGGTAGAGTGCGTCTGTAAATCCCAACACTAGGGAGGTTGAAAACAGGAGGATCACTACGAGTCCAATCTGTGTAGAGAGATCTGCACAAAAATAAACAAATAAATAAAATGTAAATTTAGGGCCGGGGAGATGGCTCAGTAGAATAAACACTTGCCTGGCAAGTGCAAGGGTCTGAGTTCAAGCCCCGGTTCCACCAAAAAAAAAAAAAAAAAAAACCATAGTGGAAGTCAGATGTAGCAGCGCACACCTGTAATCCCAGCACTTGAGAGGCTGAGGCAGGAGTATCACCAAGAGTTTGAGGGTAGCCTGGGCTACATAATAAGTTCAAGGCCAGCCTGAACTACAACATATCAAGGCCCTGTCTCAAAAAAACAAAAAAAAGTTCAATCTTTCATTTCCACATAGGCACAACCAATCAAAGTCACTATTCCCTTTCATTTTCATCTGGCAGCAAACCAGTTTTTCCATTGGACAGTTGATACCCGATGTGGTGCCAAGTGAGTTTTTGAAAGGACAAATGTTCCAGTGCCTTATTTGCATGAGAGGGAAGCTGACAGGGGCTGTGGAGAATGACAACTTTCCCTCGTCCTCAGCAGCTGAGCCTCCCCCACAGGCCCCTTCCACCCAGCCTTAGTACCTACCACCTTCACTGCCTTTTCCACGAGTCTTGTTCAGGACACCAGCCACCTGGGAAGAAGTCCCATACGACCTTCCATCCAGCCGCAGAACTGTGAGGCACCTGCCAGACACCCACCACACATTGGTAAGCCCAGCACTCTGGGAGGCTGAGGCAGATTGCAAGTTCAAGCCCACCCTGGTCAATTTTAGCATTAATGAGACTCTCAAAATAAAAACAATAAAAGCCTGGGATTGCAGCTTGGTGTGAAAACTTAGTACTTCTACACTGGGCCCAAATTTTAGTTTTGGCTTTGGGCAAAAATAAATAGAAAAATAAACTCCATTGCAGTTGTGTGTTTGGTAGTTTTTGGTCATAGTGCTTCTCTGACTCTATGATGGGTGTCAGAGTAGAGCAATATTTAATGTGAGAGTAGTCAGTGTCACTGGGCCTAAGTGCTTGCAAAACCCAGGGCACTGCCTTTGTCCTGGACCCTTTCTGGACCTGAGGTGGAGAGGGGGAGAGCAAGGACCAAGCAGCACTGGGGGGAACAGACCCTGTGTGCAGGGGAGATGGAGCCAGGTCCCCATGGCCACCCTTGGATGTGGGTTACGAAGTGAACCACGGGGCAGAGGCCTGGCCTGAGCAGGAGGCCACTAGGGCTGGGGACAGCTGGGCAGCCACTTCTCAGCCCTGGGCACAGGGTCTCCAGAGGGACCTGCGCTGAGGAGGCCTGTAAGGCTTCCACCTCAGCCTCCCTCCTTGGCAAGCCTGGCCCCTGCTCTCGTGTTTGTGCAGCCTTTTTCCTCCAGCTCTGGAAGGAGGGGCTGGACCGAGCCGGCTCTTCCTCCTGCCTTTGCCACTCTGGGAACCTTACCAACCACCCTCAGTCTGCCGTCTGTTGAATCCGTGTCCTGCTCACCTGTGCCCCAAAGTGCTGACCTGATTTTGCCCTGCACTGGGGGTCCTAACCCCAATGGAAGCCGAAGACCTTGAGCACAGCCCAGGACAGTGGCAAGAGGGGACACTTGCTGCCCTTGAGAATGGAATGGGGGATGAGAGGTGAGAAGAAGAAAAGCATCACCTGGGTGTCCCAGGCAGATACCACAGGTCTGCACTGGTCAGGTCACTGAGAAGTCCGTATGTGGGGGCAGAGGTTGTGTGCAGAGAGCTCTGGAGTGCAAGGCTGGAGCTTCCGCTCTAGGACTGTGACCAGCGAGGGGCCAAGCCCTCCCCTCCAAGCCCAAGATAAATCCTAATCTTTCCTGAGCTCTAATTTCCTTCCTTTGTTTCTGATTGATTGTACTGGGATTGAGCTCTCTGCCTATTTTTGGTTTTGGCTTTTTTTTGGTATCTGAGCTCGAACTCAGGACCTTGCATTTTCCAGACAGGCACTATGCCACTGAGCCATAACTCTGGCCTGAGTTCTATGCCTTTTGTGACCTCCTGCTTTTGTCTGCAGTTGGGCTATAATTTCTTATTCCTTTGCTTTTCTTTTTGGTAGCTTTAATTTCTTTCCCTGAAAAATGAAGGGCCTGAGGTAGATGATATCTAAAGCCTTTAGTATTCTCAAATAAGGCTAGAAAACAGTGAACATGACTTGATTTTGTCTTTTGTTTGCTTTTTTATCTTTTTGAGAGAGGGTCTCGCTATGCAGCTCAGACTGGCCTTGAGCTCATTTGTAGCCCAGGCTGGTCTCAAACTCTCAACAATCCTTCTGCCTCAGCCTCCCGAGAGCTGGGGCTACAGCATGCTCCACCACACCTGGCAGACTAGGGTTTTGAAGAGAAGTCCCAGTAACATGGGTGAGAAGCCAGGAAAGGCAGCAGGGCAGGCAAGGAACCTTCAGTCTCAGATGGAAGGGAGCCCTCCAGACCCCTCTTTTTATGAGTGCTGTCACAGGCTGATGTACTGTCATTGTTGCTGTCATCATCCTCATTTATTTTGCAATACTATAGATTGAATCCAGGGCCTTCACACTGAGCTATACTTGCTGCCTCTTTTTTTTTTTTTTTTTTAAATTTGAGACAAGAGCTTCCTAAATAGGCCTAAACTGGGCTTGAACTTGCAATCCTCCTGCCTCAGCCTTCCAGAGTGCTTGGATTGCAGATATGCCCCACCACGCCCAGCTGGATTGACCTGTTCTTTTTTTTTTTTTTTTTTATTTTTATTTATTTATGTGTGTGTGTGTATGGCCAGCTCAGCCCACCAGGGGGCATGTGGTGCTGGGGGATTGAACCATGGTCCCTCTGATTTGCTAAGCTTGTTCTAAGTAGGTGCTTTAGACCACTGAGCCATCTCACCAGCCCCTGGCTTGACCTGTTCTTGAGCTAAGAGTGCAAGCCACTCTGAGTTCACTGGTACACAGATGCTTCCTAAGCCTAGTCCCACCACCTTCAGCTCACATGTCTGCTGAGCACTTTCTGCGCTGCAGGCAGGTAGGTAGCTCATGGTGCTGCGGAGGCAAAAGTCCTGCTGTGTTGGACTATGGAAACCTAATTCACAATTCTGCCTTTGGGAATCTCGGACCACACTCTAGGTGTGCAGAGCGTCCCGATGGTCCCATCCTCACCTGCCCGGAGGGTCATGTCCTATATCCTTGTCCTTCTCTCAGCATCCAGGAGCTAGCTCAGAGCTAGGATGGCTGGACCACCGCTGGGAGCTCCAGAGCAGACGGCTCACAAGCTTTCTTAGAAGCCTACTATGAGCCAGGGGCTGATCAGACCCTAGGATACCTGTGGGGAAAAGAGAATAAAAAAAAGACAAGACAGTATTCAAGACACAGGGAGACTGGGAAGAACCTGGCTCTCGTGAACTGACTCCACAATCTCTGAGGCTGACCCACTTTCATTAGTAAGTGAGGGGCAGCATCCTCTTCACAGAACAGCAGCCTCAGGAGATGGGGCACAGTCCTTCTCCATACCCGGATGCCCGCATTCTTCCCACTGTCCTCAGCAGATGTTGTCCTGACCTTGCTGCCGGCTAGGAGCTTTCTCTGCGCAGCCAGAAAACCTGCGGCCTTTCCGCCTTTCGCATGCTTCTCTGTTCCTAAGCAGGTCACACCAGCCTGGGAGCCACCGGCCTCAGTCACGTAGCCTGGTCCCCAACAACTATGTATGCCGGGTAAGGTGGAAGACGCAAGGTAAACATGGGCTGGGTATGGTGGCACAGGCCTGTGATCCCAGTACTTGGGAGGCTGAGGCGGGAGGATTGCCTGGAGTTCATGGCCATCTTAGGCTACAAAGTGAGTTCAAGATCAGACTGAACTGTATAGTGAGTCTCTGAGGCTGGGTGTGGTGGTGCACACCTGTGATCCCAGCACTCAGGAGGCTGAGGCAGGAGGATCTCTGTGAGTTTGAGGCCAGCCTGAGCTATACAGTTAGATGCTGTCTCAAAAAAGAAGAGGGCCGGGAGATGGCTCAGTGGAATAAGCGCTTCCCTGGCAAGTGCAAGAGCCTGAGTTCAATCTCGGGTTCTGCCAAAAAAAAAAAAAAAAA
>NW_004524624.1:10831983-10835034 GCF_000260255.1 Octodon degus | reverse complement strand
AAAAAAAAGAAGCAGCAATTAGCTTGGATGAAGTAGCAGCAGCTCAAGAAAGCAGGAGGCCTCTCTCCCCTCACATATTATACCGAGACCCCGGCTTAAAAAAAAAAGGGGGGGGCCAGTGAGATAGCTCAGTAGACTAAGCCCCTGCTTAGGCAAGTGCAGGGACCTGGGCTCAATCCCCAGCACCACATGCCACCAATTGGGTGTGGTGGTGCACATCTGTAATCCCAGGGATGGAGAGGCTGAAAACAGGAGGATCACTACGAGTCTGAGCTGCATAGTGAGACCCTGTGTCAAATACGTAAATGAGGGGGCCAGGGAGATGGCTCAGTGGAATAAGTGCTTCCCTGGCAAGCGCAATGTCTGAGTTCAATCCCCAGTTCTGCCAAAAAAATAAATAAATAAATAAAAAGAAAGAAAAGAAAAAATGAAGTACCAGGTAAACATGGTGCGGGCAGGTGGGGGGATTCTGGGAGAAACCAGGAGCAAAGGGCAGAGGGCTGCTCCCACGAGAGCATGCGGGGAGTGAGCTCCTCCGAGGAGTCAGAGCCAGTCAGAGCAGCAAGAAAGACACAGAAGAACGGGGGGGCCAGTGGCAAGGACACGGGCCCCAGCTGCAGACCAGCCAGGAGTGGGCCAACGGAGTCTCCTCTGGAACAGAAGAGAACACAAGTCATGATCTCTACAGACATGGAGACAAACCGCAGGCATCCGGGGACAGGCATCCGGGGACAGGCATCCGGGGACAGCCACCGTGGCTGCACAATTGCAGAGTTTCATGTCAGTGTCTGGGCTGTGTGCATGCCACCGGGATATGGTGACATCGCCCACAAGGCCTTGGTTTAACTTTGTTTGCAGTGCTCAGGGCTCTGCCATGGAGCTGCATCCCCAGCCTTCTTTCATTTTTCGTTTTGAGAGCAGGACTGGCTCACCCCCTGCCTCAGCCTCCTTGCGAGTCTGTCACCATGCCAGCAACAGGGTGTTATTCAAGTGGAAACAAACAGAAATTCCTGACTGCACTGCCAGAAAGAACTATCACGTAAACTCAGCTAAATTTCTTTTAAATAAATAAATAAATAAATAAATAAATAATCACTTGCAGCACACAGCACACAAATAATTGTGCCCAGGGCCGGCCAGATAGCTGAGCAGATTAAAGTGCCTGCTTAGGCAGGTGTGGGGACCAGGGTTCAATCCCTGGCATGCTATGCTGGCCCCACCCCTGGGGTGCAATGGCAACTGGGCATGGTGGTGCGCACCTGTAATGCCAGCGCTTGGGAGGCTGAAAATTGGAGGATCACTATGAGTCGGATCTGTGTAGTGAGACCGTGTAGACCCTGTACTAAATACATAAAAATAAAAAATATTTTTATATTTATTTATTTATTTATTTATTTATTTATTTATTGTGGAACCGGGGATTGAACTCAGGCCCTCACACTTGCCAGAGAAACGCTTATTCCACTGAGCCATCTCCCCGGCCTCATTATTTTTTATTTTTTAAAGTGCCAGGCCCCTATCCACTATTACCCACATTAATAGGATTTCAGTACTGGAGACTGAACCTCAGGCCTGGTGCACACTAACCACTCTCCACCACTGAGCACCACTAGGCAGCTATATTACTATTATTTGTATTTATTTATTTATTTATTTATTTATTTAGTGGAACCAGGGATTGAACTCAGGCCCTTGCATTTGCCAGGGAAGTGCTTATTCCACTGAGCCATCTCCCCAGCCCACAGGCAGCTATACTATTACTATCACACCTAGTATTATTAAATCATGTTGACCTCAAAATCAGATCTGTTCCATCTTTAGAGATATGTCTGGGTAAATGTCTACTTTTTACATAGACTTATCTATTTGCTTCATTTTGGTTTTTGGAGACGGGGTCTCGTCATAGAGTTTTCAGCTGACCTTGAACTCACTATGTAGCTTAGGCTGGCCTCAGCCTCTCAGCGATCCTTCCGCCTCCGCCTCCCAGTGCTGAGATAGATCACTGCTGTCACACCTAGCCGGGCTATATAATTGTTAAAGAAAAAAACCATTTTATTCCTTGAATCAGTGCACTTAATGGTGTATTTGGCAAGCTTCGGTGGCGCAGAAATTTTTGTTTAGGAGCATTTCAGACCACTACCCAGGAAGGTGACAGCTGTGGTGCATCTTGGGAGTTCTTTGGTCCATGGCCATAGCTAAATGGAAAGGACTATTTCTGACCTCGGTTCTCAGCAGTGAAGAATGTCAAAGACCGAGCTCTTCCCTCCTGCCTCGTTCCACTCTCCTGTCGGGGTCCCTGCCTTGCACGCCTTGGCTCAGTGTGGAGAGAGCTGGGTGCTGGGGCTCTGTCGGGCAGCGCTGAAAGCTGCCAGCTGCAAAAACCTCCGCTGGCCGGTGGCTCAGTGCGCGCAGGAGGCCCAAAGGGGGCTTCTTCCCAGCATCCGCTGCGGCTGGGGTTGTGTGCCAGGGGCCCTGGTAAACCCCACCCTAGAGGCAGCTTGAACCCCAAGCTCCTTAGGACCTGGTGACTGGGGTGGAGGAGGTTTAAGGAAAGCCACTGACTGAGGCTGTGGGTGAATCTGACCCATGGCTATGGTTTCTGATGTGCTTTGCATTTCCAAGGGCTGGTTGTTTGTTTTTTTGTGTTTTGTTTTGTTTTGACTCATCAATATTTTTGTTTCTTTGGGGTGATCAGTGCTGGGGGTAGAACCCACATGCTAGGCAAGCACTACATCCCAGCCCCAGGCTGTCAGTATTTTTAAGCCGAAATATTTAATAACCTCTCTTGAAAAATAGAAACACAAAGCCTCTCGGCGTGAATGCAAAGTAGAGGGGGCTGGCGGCCCCTGGGGCTCCTCTGCCTACTCCGAACAGCCATCTCAACGTTTCTGTAACTCCACGTAGTATGGAAAATATACAGGATACCAAGTAGCAGAAGTAGTTCTTGTGAAAGAATTTAGGTTTAACTGAGAAAACAATAGGCAAATTAACTTTTAAATAGAGTTGTTTCTCTCTCTCTCTCTCTCTCTCTCTCTCTCTCTCTCTCTCTCT
>NW_004524624.1:10828276-10831493 GCF_000260255.1 Octodon degus | reverse complement strand
CACACACACACACACACACACACACATAAATTAAAAAAAAATTAAAAATAAAAAAATAAAAAGTTGTTTGTTGACAGTTGTGGAGGCACACACTTGCAGTCACCTCACTCAGAAGGCTGAGACAGGAGAATCTCTGGGAACTTGAGGCTAGTCTGGGCTACATAGTGAGTTCAAGGCCAGTTTGAACTACAGTGAAACCCCGCTTCACCCCCACCCCTCGCCCAAACAAACAAAAATATAGTCTTTTGTAATCTCTACCCAATCCTGCACGGAGCAATCCTCCAGACATAAACAGACAGACATCCACCTTCAAGTCCACTATGAGGTCAGATCAGCCTATTCTGCAGATGAGAGCGCGGCACAGAAGCTGTGCTACTTACGGACCACGGAGTGGAGGCGCACGGGCCGAGACTATCTCACTGTCCAGCCCCACCAACCGGATCTGCGCGCATTCTTTTCGCTATGCCCAAAGTGTAAAACTTTGTGGATGAAGAAACCGAGGCTCAGAGATCCCTAGCAATCAGAACCACAGTATCCGGGATGGTAGCACATGCCTGTCATTCCTGCACTCCTGGAGGCTGACGCAGGAGGATGGCCAAGTTTGAGCACAGACCGAGCAATTCAGACATCGTCTCAATACATGCATACTTGCATGCATACATACATACTTGCATGCATGCATGCATACATTCATAGTTGCATGCATGCATGCATACATACATACATACACACACACATATATACAAAGGGCTGGGGATGCAGCTCTGGGCAAAGGTCCTGGGTTCAATCCCCAGTGCTGTAGCCGAAGAAAACAAAAACACAACGAACTACATGGTTCCCTGCCGCCCCAGGGAGTCAGAGATGGCCAGGAGTAGAGGGCCTCGGCATCGGATCTTCGGCCGTCTGGGGGCGCCCGCAGCTCGGTGGGTGGCCGCGGGGGTGCAGTCCCCACCCTGCGGCCCAGGGCGGGGCCCGGGCGCGTGGCGGGTGTGGGCGTGGCGGGGGCGTGGCCGGGCTTCAGAGCCGCTCCTGCCCGAGTGGCGGCAGTGGCAGCCGCCAGAGCAGCGCAGCGCCTGGTCGCCCGGGTCGCCCGGGTCGCGGAGCAGGTAGAGCCCCCACCCTGACCCCGACCCTGGCCCCGGCCCCGGTTCGGACGTCCCCAGGGTCAGGTGCAAGGATCCCTGGGAGCCTGGCTGCATCACCGGGTCGGGGAACTGAGCCCAGACCCACCCGAGTCAAACAGCGAAGCTGGAAAACTCGCCCCGACCCGAGGACGCGTCCGACCTCCCTGACCCTGCGGCGAGGAGCAGGGGAGCAGCGAGGCTGAGGCTGACACAGAGACGCCTGGTGGGGTGGTGTCGCAGAGGGCACCGTAAGGACCGCGGAGTTCCGACCCGCGACAGGCACTCGTCTCGCAGCCCAGGAGCACCGGTCCAGCCGTTCGCCCAGCAGTGACCCGCGCCGGGCACGGGCTGCACAGGTCCCTCTCCTGGGAGAGCTGCGGCCCAGGACGAACCCAGGTTTGTCCTAACCAGGTTCCAGCCTGGCACTAGTGTGACCCCTTGTGACCTATACTTTCCTCATCCTGGGCAGCAGCAGCAGCAGAACCCAGTTGAGGGACAGGGAGGGGCATGAAAAGCACAGCTATGGACGTGTGTCTGTTTCCGCGGGGGGGGGGGGCCATCAGCCCCTGCCCAGCTGTGCACGGGAGGGTGGGGTGGGACTTTTCCAGAGAGGGAGCCAGGCCTGGCCTGGGCCCCAGGAGCTCACGTCACCCCTACCCCACTTCTCCAGGGAGCTGCCAAAGCCAGTTCAGGACAGGATTATGTGTACTAGGGTGGACCACGGAAAGGGGCAGCAAGGGGCAAGGGTCGTGGGTCCTCTGGAGCAGGTAGTGGAGGACACACGGATTAGAGAAGGGGCAGGCGCGGCCCATCACTCGCTGGCCTTCCTTCCAGCCTCAAGTAACAGGCAGAGGGCTGAGGGCCAGGCGCTGCGGTAGAAAGTGCATCCTTCTCCAGGTCCCCATGCCTCCTCTGGCAGGAGAGAGTGGCTGCCCTCCACTGCCCAGGCAGGGGAAAGAGATACCACCCCCAACCCCAAGCAGCTGAGTCGGCCTCACACGGCCACCAAGCTGCTCAGCTACTTTGATCCCTCAAATCCCCAAGTTCTGGGTCTCAGGGAGAGGAGTGGGTGGGGTATTGCTACCCCCAAGCACATTCCTCGCCTTTCCTCAGTCCTTTCCCTGCCCTTGAGCTGGTCTAACAGCTCCTTGGATTCCTCTCCTGGTGCCTTTCTGATCCAACAGACACAGTTTCTTTTTTTTCCTGGAAAGCAGAACTAAAACAGGGTGGTGGTGGTGGGAATGGCTCAAAGTAAGACAGAGGAGCTGGAGGACATGGAACTGAGCAGCCCAGCACCGGGCCAGCCGAGGGCTCCAGGGCCCTTCCGAGCTGGACTTGGTGACTTCCCGGCCTTCCCAAGTGAGAGGCCTATGGCTGGGGAGTTGGGGCAGCACGGACTGCGTCTCTCCCTTCCCTGGTTTTCCAGCCTTTATAGCTGTGCATCAACAGAAGAAATACATTTTAAGAAAGGGGCCGGGGAGATGGCTCAGTGGAATAAGCACTTCCCTGACAAGCGCAAGGGCCTGAGTTCAATCTCCAGTTACGCAAAAAAAAAAAAAAAAAAAAATCAGAAAGAAGAAAAATAGCATGTTGGTACATCCCTGTAATCCCAGCATTTGTAAGGCTGAGGCAGGAGGATGGTGAGTTCAAGGCCAGCCTGGAATACATGGTGAGATGCTGTCTGAAAGATAAATAAACAGAAGAAAAATAGTTGGGCATGCAGGCATATACCTATAATTCCAGCTCCTCTGGAGGCTAAGGCAAGAAGATCACAAATTCTAAGCAAGTTAGTGAGGCCCTGTGTAAAAATTTAAGAAGGAAGGTTGCTTAGTGTTAGAGGAATTGCGTAGCATGCATGAGGCCCCGAGTTCAATCCCCACTATCACACACACAAAAGAGAGAGAGAGAGATGAAAGTTAGGCACACATGAAATAGGCCCCAAGCCTGGCATGATGATACAGACCTGTAATCCCATAGCTATGAGAGGTTAAGGCAGGAGTATCACAAATTCAAGCAAAACCACATCTCAGAAAATCAAAAGTCTGGGGATTTAACTCAGTGGAAAGGCCCTGGCTGCTGCTGCTGCTGCTGCT
>NW_004524624.1:10810710-10827824 GCF_000260255.1 Octodon degus | reverse complement strand
CAGAGAGAGACAGAGAGAGACAGAGAGACAGAGAGAGGAGGAAGAGGAGAAGGAGGGGAAGGGAGGGGAAGGGAGGGAAGGGAAGGGAAGGGAAGGGAAGAGAAGAGGAAACAGAGACAGAGACAGGGAGAGCCCCTGCCTGACAAGTGCAAGGTCCTGAGTTATATTCCTGGTACCAAAAAAAAAAAAAAAAGAAAAGAAACAGTGAAAGGAAGGGAGAGAAAAAGGAAGGGAGGAAGAAAGGGGAGAGAAAGAGGCTCCCACTGAGCCAGTGGTAGCTGGCTACTGGCACTCATAGGGTAAAATCACCTGCTTTTTCTCTGAAGGAGCCCACTAAGCTTATTCCTTAGGCAGAAAGTATGAGGCAGGCTGAGATGTGCTTGATCCTTCCTTCTGTAAGGAAGGGAAGAACAGGCTGGTGGCAGGTAAGGAACAGATGGTCCTGGAACATCTTGTTTCTAGGGCCTCCTCCTCACCTGAGCCTTCCTCCTCACCCTTCCAGGGAGCAATGGGGGGCTGGACTGGGAGTCAGATGGAAACCTCAGGATGGCCTAAGAGGGCTAGCACAACCTGGCTCAGGATCCAGGGAGGAGCTGAGTCCCTGCAGCACCACGGGGAGGGGACTGAGTTGGGAGCCTGGAAGCTGAGGTCAGACCCCCACCCTGCAGTGTTCCTCAGCTCCCCGAAGATCCTAACAGGCTGGGCCTTGCTTCTCCACTTTCTGTCTGCCGAGTCTGTCTGAGGAGTCCTCTTGCCCAGCGGCCCTCAGCTTTTTCCTGAGAGAAACTCAGCCCCTGCAGTGCACACCCCTCCACACCCAGATGCCTGAGTAGCTTCCTCTGGCCCAGCGATGGAGAAGCGGGTGGGCAGGTGAGAGGAGGGGCTGCTGGGTGGCAGGGTCACTGGTCCCTGGAAGTCTGGGGAAGGATGACTGGGACCCAGCAAGAGAGGAGGCCTGCTAAGGTGACTAAATGTGGGGTGTCCACGGGTGGGGGGGGGTCACAACACCTCCAACATAGCCTCATGACAACCCCTTCTTTAACTTGCAGACCCCGGCTGTGTCTGATGCTGCTTCTGTCTCTCCCTCAGCTCTGCCTGGGCCAGGAGGTGAGCCCTGGGCAAGTGAGCCACTGCGCGCCTGCGTCCCTTCAGCTTCCGGTCCCCTCCCCCAGCTCTCCTGTCTGGGCTCCTTGTCTCAGAGCCTCAGCCATGGCCCTATCACCTGCCTTTCTCTGACAGCCCCTAACTCCTGGGGAAATCACAGGGAAACCGCAAGGCTGAGTTTTCCTTGTGCTGCGCTCCTCAGCGTGGCCACAGCCCTGGGCGAGGGGGCTGCTCCACACTGTTCCCCTCGCATCACTAGGCTTGTCTCACCTCTCTTTCTGTGTAGGTCTTGTCTGGACATGCTCTTCAAATACCCCAAGAGGAGGGCCGGGTCCCTGAGGGTGTCTGGGGACCTTGGGACCAGTGGACTGCGTGCTCCCAGCCCTGTGGGGTGGGGGTGCAGCGCAGAAGCCGGATGTGTCAATTCCCTCCAGGCCTGGCCCCACCTCCCAGGCCTCCAAGATACCCAGAAGCCCTGCGCCCCCAGGGCCGGGGTCCCAGACCTCAGACTTCGGTAGGAACCCGGCCCCTCCACAAGCCACAGCCCCGGGGAAGGGGCGGCCCACTTCGAGGTCCTGCTTCCCACGTGGGGAGACAGGAGCCCCAGGAGGCCTTGAGGTGAGGTTCTGGGAAAGGGTCAGGGCTTGGTGGAGGAAAAGGGAGCTAGATATGAGGATATATGGCTTCAGAGGCCTATCTCTGGCACCAAGAAAAGGGGCAGGATGAACAGAGCTGTGACTGACCTCACGATTCATGTCTGCAACACTTTCTCAGGTCCTGGGTTCGAGATCCCATCAAGCCTGGCATGTTTGGCTATGGGAGGGCACCCTTTGCCTTGCCACTGCACCGGAGCCGCAGACACCCTGGGCTCTCACCCAGGCCTGAGCCCTCCCTAGCCTCTGATGCAGTGAACTGGACGCTTCCCTCCTCTTCAAAGCACAGCCGCCAAGTTCAGCTCCCATCTACAGGATCTGCTGCTCCCACCTCATCCCCCTCAGCAGAACCCACCAGGTCCCAAACTGCTGAGGTAGAAGTGTCTCCCAGAACCAGCCCTGATGCCATACAGCCCCACCCCAGAGCCCAGGCCTCTGGAGGTGGAGGGGCCCCCTCACGGACCTACTCTTCCTTGGGAGAAAGTGGCTCCTTCCTCTCCTCCCCTCAGCCGAGAATACCTACCTCCCACCGCCTGGCCAGCCCCCAGGTAGCAGGCAGACACCAGGATCCTTTACCTTACCTCCCTCGGGGCCAAGGCCAGCAGAGCCAGGGGCATTGGCAACCCAGGGGGAGTCTTCCAGTGTCCCTCTCTGAGCCTGCCCGTCATTACCCACATGGGTGGCTGCCTCTGCTAAGGGCTGGGCCCCACCCGAGCTCCCTCTGGAGCCTCTTCACTCCCAGTGAGCCTGTCCCAAGATGTTCTGGGGAGAGTGAACAGCTTCGAGCCTGCAGCCAGGAGGTGAGTTCTGGCTGGGCATCCTCTTCCAGCACTGACTTCTGCTCAGTTCCCTGATACTGTTTGCGCTCTTAGCTTGTCTGATCTGGAGCCCAGGACCTGACCTCCTCTCATGCCCCAAATCCAGCCCAGCTGCCACCCTGCCTTCCTCCCCAGCTCCCACTGCTTTGTTTCCCCACCTCAGCCCTGTCCCCCGGAGCAGCCAGATCCCAGGGCCCTGCAGTGTGCAGCCTTTGACTCCCAAGAGTTCATGGGTCAGCTATACCAGTGGGAGCCCTTCACGGAAGGTGAGCATTGGCCCATGCCCATGGTGCCTCGGGGCCGGGGAAGGTGGATACAGGGAGGCACCTGCTCACTCTCAGACTAGGGGGTTTCCAACCCTTCTCACCGTGTAGACCCTTCTCTTTTTCCTGTATCACACCTGTCTTACCAAGTCATTGACTCAAAGTGACTTAGTGCAGGCCTGGAAGGGAGAGGCTTCCGGATAGGCCTTCAACTGTCACACCTGACTGATGGCAGCACAGGGGTCAGGCTTGAAGAGAGAGGGGTCTAGAGGTGCCCTTTGGCTGTCTTCCTCTGAAAAGACATCCATTCTAGAGGTGGCGTGTTTTGGAGGGTTTTTTTTTTTGTTGTTGTTGTTGTTGTTTGTTTGTTTTTTATTTTTGGGTTTTTTTTTGTTGTTTTTTGGGGTTTTTTAGAAGTAGGGATTGAACTCAGGCCCTTGCACTTGCCAGGGAAGTGCTTATTCTACTGAGCCATCTCCCTGGCTCGGGGTGGTGTGTTTGTGACATGAGAGATTTTGTACAGTGTTCACAACAGGATGGGCTGTGCCATGGATCCAGGGTATCCTATCAGCTGTTGTCAAGTAACCATCCATACTCTGGTTTCTCTTTGAATCGTATAAATCTTTCCCCTTTTACCAAGTAACCATTCACTTGAGTAGGCTATGTCACCCTTGCGAGCTCAGTGCCCACATAACTATAGGTGTCAGAAGCCCCCTTGATGGCTGGACACAGTGATACTTATCTATAGACCCATCTGCTTGAGCCTGAGGAGGGAGGGTCACTTGAACCCTTGACTTGGGGGTCAGCCAGGGAATTTATGGAAATCCTGGCTCAAAAAACAAAACGGGGGCTGGGGAGATGGCTCAGTGGAATAAGCGCTTCCCTGGCAAGCGCAAGGACCTGAGTTCAATCCCCAGTTCCGAGAAAAAAAAAAAAAAAAAAAAAAAAACGGGCTGGGGAGATGGCTCAATGGAATAAGTGCTTCCCTGGCAAGCACAAGGGCCTAAATTCAATCCCTGGTTCCGCAAAGAGAAAAAAAAACAAAAAACAAAAAAACAGCTGCCCAGCATGGTAGTACATTCCTGCAATCCTAGTAATTTTGGAGATACAGGAGGACTGCAAGTTTGAGTCCAGCCTAGGTGACTTTGTCAGACCGTCTCACAATTTAAAAATAAAATAAAATTTAAAAAGGACTGAGAAGCTGAATATGGTGGCACACACCTGTAATCCCAACACTCAGGAGGCTTAGGCAGGAGGATCCTTGTGAGTTGGAGACCAGCCTGGGCTACAAAGTGAGCTCAAGGGAGCCTGAGCAACAGGCTCAAAAGTACAAAATAAATAAAAAAAGCTGAGGATGATGTAGCTCAGTACACTGACCCTGGGTTCAATCCCCAGTATTGCAAAACAAAACCAAACCTTGACAGTGTCTGACCAACCTTTCAGCGTGTGGAATCCTCATGTTCCCTTCATCCTTGGCAACTTAGCAACTTGCAGTTGATCTATAGACAATGGAAGCAAAGCTGTAGGGATTCTGGGGCATGTCCCAGTTAACCTCCCACCAGCTAACCGCATTCTACCTTGTTTCCTAGTTCAGGGCTCTCAACGCTGTGAACTGAACTGTCGTCCTCGTGGCTTCCGCTTCTATGTTCGTCACACTGAAAAGGTCCAGGATGGGACTCTGTGTCAGCCTGGAGCTCTGGACATCTGTGTAGCTGGACGCTGCCTGGTGAGGGAGCCAGACATGTGTGTGCAAGAATGCACACGCGCACACGCAGACACACACACAGAGTGGTTTCACTCATGGCAACCGCCACCATCAGATGGATTGCCGGGGGAAAGCCTCACCTGTGGAGCCCAGTGGGGCAGACCCATGGGTGGAGGAGTCTAGCAGGCGCACCCCTGCCTCCCTGGGCCTGAGCCTGGCAGGGGATGGTAGGGCCCATGGAGAAAACCACACTCTACTGGTAGCACAGGGAGCAAGGTCACAAATGCAGGGTCCTGAGTGTGCAAGGGGTGTGCATGTCTGGCATTCGTGTGGCCCTGGTCTCATGTCACTTTTCCCAGAGCCCCGGCTGTGATGGGATCCTTGGCTCTGGCAGGCGTCCAGATGGCTGTGGAGTTTGTGGAGGTGATGATTCTACCTGTCGCCTCGTTTCGGGGAACCTCACTGACCCAGGTGGCCCTCTGGGCTACCAGAAGATCCTGCAGATTCCAGCTGGAGCCTCCCGTCTCCAGATAGCCCAGCTTCGGCCCAGTTCCAATTACCTTGGTGAGAACCCAGTCTCCCAAGGCCCACTCTTGTTCCATTTCTGGTCTCCTTGTTCTGCCCTCTTTGTTGCTACTTGATGTGGCAAACAAGCCAAACAGGGAAAAATTGGAAAACTGCAACTGTTCGGGGTATCTTAGGTTCTGTGGCGGATGGTGGAGAGGAAAATAGTGTGACCAATCTCGAGTTTTGGGATCTCTTCTAGCACTTCGAGGCCCTGGGGGCCGCTCCATCATCAATGGGAACTGGGCTGTGGATCCCCCCGGCTCCTACACAGGCTGTGGGACTGTCTTCCTGTACAATCGTCCTCCAAGGGAGGAAGGTCGAGGGGAGAGTCTGTCAGCTGAAGGCCCCATCACCCAGCCTGTGGATGTCTATGTGAGCTGGGGCATGTGAGGCCTTTCCTTCTGCAGAGGAGGAATGCTCTCTAGTCACCCCAAACATCTATTTCTGTCTCTTCTCCCTAGATGATATTTCAGGAGGATAACCCAGGTGTTTCCTATCAGTATGTCATCTCATCATCTCCAGTCCTCCAAAACCCCACTCCAGAGGCCTCCATACCCCAGCTTCAGCCTGGTAAGACTGATCCAGGAAGAGGGAGAGGCTGAGAGGGTTCAGAGGCAGCAGGGAGGCATCTGATCAGTCTACTTAACTTCTGCACAGAGATGCTCAGGGGGGAGCCCCCACGCCCCTCAGTGCCCCGCCCAGCCCGGGCCCCAGGTACCCTCCAGCGCCAGGTGCGGATCCCTCAGATGCCTGCTGGAACCCATCCCAGAACACCCCTGGGATCTCCAGCTGGATACTGGAAGCGAGTAGGATACTCCCAGTGTTCAGCATCCTGTGGAAAAGGTGACACTTTGTGCCTATGTATGTGGGCCTATAGCCTAAATCCCCAGCTTGACACCATGACTGCCTTCCTGACTGATTTCTTGTCTCCTTCAGGCGTGTGGCGTCCTGTTTTCCTCTGCATTTCTCGTGAGTCAGGAGAGGAACTGGAGGAACATAGCTGTGCTGTGGGTGCCAAACCCCCAGACTCCCCTGAGCCCTGCCATGGCCCACCATGCCCTGCATAGTGAGTATGAACCAGAGGGAGGGCTGGAGTACTAGAACCCACCTATTGCCCCTGGACCTGCTCCCTGCTCGCACGATCTTCCCTGGACTCCCTTGGCAATTCCTCCTGGCTACAAGGAGACAGTTTTAAATAAGGACTGACATCCCATAGAATAAAAACCCAGGCAGCCTATACCCCCACAAGAAACCCTAACTCCAAAAGTGGCCAAATGTGGCCACTCTCCATGACAGGCCTCACTCCCAGGGAACCTTGCTCTCCCCCCATGTGGCAGCCTCATGGGTCTCATTGCCATCTCTGCTTCCTTCCTGCCCTGCCACGGCTGCAGCTGGGAGACTGGTGAGTGGACATCTTGCAGCCGCTCCTGTGGTCCTGGTACCCAGCACCGCCAGCTGCACTGCCGGCAGGAATTTGGGGGTGGTGGCTCCTCTGTGCCTCCCGAGCGCTGTGGACACCTCCCCCGACCCAACACCACTCAGCACTGTC
This sequence comes from Octodon degus, assembly GCF_000260255.1. NCBI lineage: Eukaryota > Metazoa > Chordata > Mammalia > Rodentia > Octodontidae > Octodon > Octodon degus. Next base: position 10,821,165 of record NW_004524624.1, on the reverse strand, counting down.
AGCTGCACCTCTGCAGCCACTGGGAGGTGGGCTCCACCTGGAGCAAGGTGAGCAGGCTTTGGCAATGGAGCCCCCAAGGAGTGGGCACCCATGAATAAGAACAGCAGTTTTTCCACCTCCTTATTTATTTATTTATTTATTTGTGTGTGTGTGTGTGTGTGTGTGTGTGTGTGTGTGTGTGTGTGGCCAGCTCAGCCCACCAGGGGGCGGCCCCGGCTGGCATGTGGTGCTGGGGGATTGAACCGCGGTCCCTGTGCTTTGCTAAGCTTGTTCTAAGTAGGTGCTTTAGACCACTGAGCCATCTCACCAGCCCCTCCACCTCCTTTTTTTAAAAAAATTTTTATTTATCTATTTGTGTGTGTGTGTGGCCAGGTCAGCCCACCAGGGGGCGGGGCTGGCTGGCATGTGGTGCTGGGGGATTGAACCACAGTCCCTGTGCTTTGCTAAGCTTGTTCTAAACAGGTGCTTTAGACCATGGAGCCATCTCACCCGCCCTCCACCTCCTTCTCAATCAGCAGAAATGTTCTGCAAACGGGGTCGTCTTGCATGGAATCCCAGATAAAAGACTGACCCAGAGATTGGGGGTCTGGGCCTTGGCCTCCTCTTCAGCCCACAAAGCCCTGTAACCACTGAGCTGAGGTTCAAAGGCAGATCTTAGGTAAAAGCCACATAGTTGAGGCTGCCTGTGGCCCAGCTCCCTGGGTTCCCTCTCACACCCTCAGTGCTCCGTGCGATGTGGGCGAGGCCAGAGGAGCCGGCAGGTTCGCTGTGTGGGAAACAACGGTGATGAAGTGAGTGAGCAGGACTGCGCCTCTGCTGCCCCCCGTCCCCCAAGCAGAGAGGCCTGTGACATGGGCCCATGTACCGCGGCCTGGTTCCACAGTGACTGGAGCTCCAAGGTGGGCCCCCGTACCCCTCAGCCAAGCCCTGCATCCCCGTGACCACACCCAGACCACCCTGTCACAACATGTCCAGCACAGCTCAGTGAACACTGACTGAGCAAGTAGCTACTGTGTGCTTGGTGCTGGGAGCTCAGATATGGGAGAAGAACTTGCATCAGTGTGCTGCACACCCAGCAGGTGTCCCCTTGCCTGGCGGGTGCCTGATGCATCCCCAGCTCCCAGGTGCGGGATCCAGGACACCTGCATCCCAAGTCCCCTCCCTTGCTCCAGGCTCCAGCAGCTTCCTTCACACAGGTGCTGTGCTTCTCAACAGTGCTCAGCCCAGTGTGGGACCGGAGTCCAGCGGCGTTCAGTGGTCTGCCTCGGAAGTGGGGAGACACATGGGGCAGGCAGGGAGGAGGCAGGCACAGGGACTGGTGAGGAGAGCTGTCCCCTGGGAAGCCGCCCTCCTGACATGCGTGCCTGCAGCTCCGGACCCTGTGAGACGACGTGGTGCTGGTACACAGGGCCCTGGGCTGAGGTGCGCTGAGGGCCTGGGAGGAGGCCTGGTCAGAGTGCCAGGGGGTTGCATGGCAGCGTTGGAGGTGATCTGTTATTCTTGCTCCTATACCAGTGCTCCTCAGAGTGTGGCTCTGGCACACAGCACAGAGACGTCATCTGTGTGTCCAAGCTGGGGACTGATTTCCATGTGGCTTCTCCCAGCAACTGCTCTCACCTGCCAAGGCCCCCTGCCCTGCAGCCCTGTCAGGGGCAGGCCTGCCAGGACCGATGGTTCTCCACACCCTGGAATCCGGTGAGTGCCTGGCTCTCCTTCCTGCTCAGCCTAAGCCTCCAATGAAGTAGGGGCTCCTCTCACTGCCCCTCAAGCTTCTCCAAACCCTAGGATAGCGCAGCTGAGGTTTCACTTTGCCCATTTTATTTGGACTTGGGGGACAAGTGGGCCCTATCTGTCCAGGACTCCATGTCATCCCTGGATGATAATGTGCCACCACTACTCTTCAGGAGAGAGGTTTGGCCATGGGTTGAGGCCGAGTCCTGGACACAGCAAAAGTCTGATCTGATAGTTTTGGTCTCCCAGTGTTCCCGTTCCTGCCAGGGAGGCACGCAGACGCGGGAAGTCCAGTGCCTGAGCGCCAACCAGACTCTCAGCACCCGGTGCCCTCCGCATCTGCGACCGTCCAGGAAACGGCAGTGTAACAGCCAGCCCTGCATCCAGCACCCTGGTAAAGACCTCTGATCCCTAGCCCCGGCAGAATGGAGTTAGGAGTCAGCAGACAGTGGGCGGAGGTGGGGGTGGGCAGCACACCTCAGGGCACACGGTTGCTAGTGGTGGTCCCCGCTGGCCTCTGTCCTGCCCCCAGATGATCGGTGTCAGGACAGCTCTCCATACTGCCCCCTGGTGGTGCAGGCTCGGCTCTGCGTCTACCCCTACTACACAGCCACTTGCTGCCGCTCCTGTGCACAAGTCCTGGAGCGCTCCCCGCTGGAGCCCGCCTGAAAGCGGGCCCAGGAGACCCCCGTCCGGTTCTCTCACTCCGGCACTGGCCCTCGTCCATCAGCCCGTGCTGTGCCCCTGGCTCTCCAGCCGGTCCCAGGCTTACCCAGGACACCCTCCAGAGCGACTGGAGGTGGTTGTTGATGTGTGGGTCTGTTTGAGGTGTGCTATGTGTGCACCCGCGCTTCCAGACTTGTGTGCGGCTGGCTGCGTGTGTGCGACTGCGGATCACTTCCCAAAGAGAAGTCAAAAGAGCTGGACAGGAATGAGCGCAGACAGTACTTGTTTCCCCAAGACTTTTCTAGGCGGAGAGGAAAGCAAGTTTGCAGCTCCTCACTTATCTGAGCTACTTAGAATGTGGTCTTCTCAGCAATTCGTTTTGTGCCCTAAACCTGGTTTCTCATATGCGGGTCTCACATCTTCTAAACCACTCTTTTGGGCTGGGGGTGGAGGTGCAGCTCAGTGGTAGGCTGCTGGCCAGGCATGCACCCAGCTCTGCGTTTGAACCCCAGCACTGCCAAAAAAAAAAAAAAAAAGCCATCCTTTTGGCCCTGACCTCCCCCCCGCCCTTCACCACCTCTACCTTTGCCTTCCTAATCACCTTGGGCTATCAGCCATTGCCATCACACCCCAGGCCAGAGCAGGGAGCATCTGAACTGAGGGTGGAAAAAAAGAAATGTTAACAGAAGTGCAGCCCATGAAATGGTTCCCACCCCAGAACTAATTTATTTTTTATTAAAGTTGACTATGACAAAGAAGCATGTTCTTCCTTGTCCCATCTGGGGGCCCAGCCACGTGGGCCAACTGAGCAGTATAAAGTCAGAAACACAGGAGGAGGAGCCCCAGAGCGCGGGCGGGCACAGGGTCCTCCAGGCCAGCGCGTCCCTGCAGGGCGGTAACTCGCCACCAGAGGTCACCGCTTCTCCCCGTTAAGTGTGGCGCTGGGGGCTCAGTCCGGAGATAACACAGGGCCTGCGTGGTTTTCTCTTGGGATCTAGCCGCACTCCTTTTAATCGGGGGCTGAGCTGAATGACGGCCGTCTTTGGGGAGTCACGTCTCCTGTTCCCTTTCTTTGGCCCTGCCTTCCTTTCTCTGCCATCTTTTCCACTGTTACCATTTCCCTGGCCTGCTCTGCCTCGCTGCCTTCCGAGGGGCACAAGGGAAGTGACTGCAACGCCTTATCCCTTGTTTAGCCTGTGACTAGAGGAGGAGGACCTGGCGGGACTTAGAGGACTCGGGAGAGGGAGGGCCGGGCAGTACTCGATGTCCTGCCAAAGATACATTCTTCTGAGATGTCTCACCCCAGCCTCCTCCCTCTCCCCCAGCCCGTTTCTTCCCTCAAGGTAAATAACTTGCTAGAGGTACTGTGAAAGCGACAGCCTTTTCCGTAACGCGCTCCCCCTGACCCCGTAGTCCCCATCTCGCCCCTGGCCCAGACAGCCAAGTAACAGCGAGGGGTCCGGACGGCTAGCGGGCCTGGGCCGCCTGGGCCCTGGAGAAAGGCCAGCCGTCATCTTCCCACAGGAGCGCGCAGCTCCAGCAGCCTCCTTCACCTCACACTACTCTCAGGCTTGGCCTGGCTGGAGTGGCTGAGCAGGAAGAAGGCAGACATTTGGGAGAGTGGGTGAGCGCTGGGCTGGGCAGGAACGGAACAGAACAGAAGGGAAGGAAAACGCAAGCAGCTGCAGCCCGGGCTGGGGGGTGAGGAACAGGGAACAAGGCAGGCTGCGTCCAAGTCGCCCAGTCTGAAGAGGAGGCGACAGTCCCAGCCTCCAGGGATCCTGTCGCACAGTCGGCGATGGGCTGAGCCAGCGAGCAGGGTGGCTGCCGGAGGCGGTGGGGCGGGCGGGAAGCAGCTGCCTGCGGGACCCGCCCTCCCAGCTAGCAGTCCTGGAAGTCAGCTGACTCTGGCCCTGGGCCCGCCCTCTTCGGGCTGTTGCTGGGCAGGTTTGGGGCTTGGCCTGAGTCTGAGAGCCAATCACAGGTGGAGAATGGGCAGCCCCAGCCCTGAGGGTCCCAGCCTCAAACGCCCCCTTTTCTCTGAAAGCCCTAGAGCTCTCTCTGGCCTCCTACTTCTCCCTTCGGTGGGCCCGCATCTAAGGGTTTGCCCTCTTTCTTCCTTTCGTTTAAGAGCTAGGTTTCCTTGCAGCCCCTACGGATACCTTCCCCAGGACCCTGAGGTCAGTTCGGGGTCACTGTGGAAGTTACCAGCAAGGGGAACCTGACTCCAAGCAACCTCTCTTCCTGACCTCCTCTGGGGGTGCAGAGTGGACAGACACTCCGGTGACCTCCAAAACTCTCAAAGAGTTGAGAGAGGAAGCTGCAACCAAAGGGCAGCGAGCTGTGGTGGAGGAGCCCCTAGTTTTGGTGTGCTGGAGTGGAAATAGGGAAGGATGCAGAGGAACTGGACCTCCGAAGTTGAGATGGGGCTAGGGTTGTGAGGTGAACAAAGTTCTTTTTTCTCCTTCAGTACTGGAGATTAAACCAAGGGCGAAATTCCCAGCCCTTTAAAAAAAAATCTTAATTTTGAGGCAGGTTTTCAGTAAATCACTAAATTGCCAGTGTACCCTTGAATTTACGCCTCTTCTGCCCTGGCCTCCCTGAACGATGAGATTGCTCACTTGTGCCGCCACACCCAACTAATGGGAACACACGACGACGAGGGAGCCCATGCGGGTCGCTGGCACACTGCTAAGGACGCCTCCTTTCTGTTTGCTGTGAGGCCAGATGGTGGCACACAGAAGTACTTGGGGTGCTCTGTGAGGCCTCAGGTTCAGCTGGAGTCGGGTAGGCTGGGGTGTGGTTCCTGCTTAACTGGTAGAATGTGCTTAGGATACACAGCCAACCCCAGCTGAAAAAAAAAAAGTACTGCTATGTCAGCACTCTCCTTCCTCCCTGAGAAGCTTCTTGGGGTGAAGACCCACCTGGCTGAGGTTCAGCCTCTGGACTGCTCGCAGCGCCCATGTGCCGCCCTGTAAGCAGGCTCTCCAGCTGCACCTCCACTTGCTCACATCCAACCTCGGGGAAGGGAGAGGGCGGCACAGGAGCCAGCTTCTGCCGGGGCTGAGTGTCTCAAGCCCTGCTCTCTCAGGAGCCCGGAGACCCAGGTAGACATCTAGATTGATGGGGAGGGGCCAGGGAGATGGCTCAGTAGAATAAGTGCTTGCCTGGCAAGTGCAAGGGCCTGAGTTCAATCCCCGGTTCTGCCAAAAAAAAAAAAAAAAAAAACACGATCGATGGGGAAAGAAAGAAATGTGGGGGTTGTGTTCTGCTCTCTGCCACTTCCTCTACAATCAGATTTTATTTTTCTTTTTTTAATGGTACTGATGATTGAACCCGGGACCTTGCTCTTGCTACATCCTGGGCCCCAGATCTTTCATTTCTTGCTCTTCCCTTTCCCCAGGTTCTATAATTAGAGACTTTATTTTGTTTTGGAGTCAGTTTAACTGACCTTGAACTCACAGGAGTCCTCCTGCCTCAGCCTCCCAAAGTACTTACCTGCCTGAGACTTCATTTTAACACCAACCCCAAGTCAGCTAAACCAGAGGCATTTTGCTACCCAAGGTTCTTGTTTGGTAGCTCTTACCTTCTTTCCTCCCAACACCCCTAAATTCCAGGCTCCTTGCTAGGAGGCAGCTGGGTGGGACAGTTAGTGCAGATGGGGTTTATTTCTTTGCGGAACCAGGGATTGAACTCAGGCCTTTGTGCTTGCCAGGGAAGCGCTTATTCCACTGAGCCATCTGCCCAGCCCCCACATGGGGTTTATTTCTTACAGGCAGGTAAGAGACTCCTGCTTTCAACAGGAAGTAGAAGGTCTCAGGAAAGTACCTAAAAGTTTAAGTCTGTCAACAAGAGAGAGGGCAGGCCTGGTGGCACATGCCTATTCTCAGCATCTGAGGGCTGCTGGTGCTGGTGGTGTCAGTGTCTTGAGTTCAAGGCCTGGACACACAGTGGCACAGTGGCACAGCCTCCCAACATTCCAGAAGGTTGTGGTAGGAGGATCGCAACTTTGAGTCTAGCCTAGGAAATCTGGTAAGAGCTTCACAAAATTCGAAAGGGCAGGGCTGTAGTTAGTGTGAAAGGCCTGGTTCAGTCCTCAGTACCAGGAAAAAAAAAACCAAACCAAGAGTGAGAAACTGGGTTAACCTCAACATAGCTAGCACCCCCGCCCCAGTAGTGGGGATTGAACTAAGAACCTTTCTTTGCACTGAGCAACATCCCCAGTCCTTTTGAATTTATTTTGAAATAGGGTCTCCATTGGTTGCCCAAGCTGGGGCTGGGGACTTGGCTCAGCGGTAGAATGCTTGCCTAGCAAGCTGGAAGCCCTGGGTTCAGTCCTCAACATGAAAAACAAAAAATAAACCTCCCCTAAAAAACAATTCAAGGGGGTGCCTGGCCTTAGCTCAGTTGTTTAAGTGGCTGCTTCCACAAAGCTATCAGCCTCAGGTTGCTGTAGTTCAATCCCCACAACACAAGACAGCCAGTCATGCCTTGAAGGCATTCGGCACAAAAAAAAACAAAAACAAAAAAAACAATTCAATGAAAAAAAAATACAGTAAAATCAAAAAAGACCAAAAACAAATAAGGCAACATAGGTTGCCCAAGATCTCAAACTTGAGATCTTCCTGTCTCAGTCTCCCAGAGTGCTGGAATAATAGGTGTGTGCCACACATGGCTGGTTTGGGGCTTCTTGACCTGGGAGATGGGGAAAATCTTGAAAGGAGGGTGTTTCGGGGCTGAGGTCAGAAGGTGGGTAGGTGCAGAGAGAAAAATATCCCAGGCTGGTCCAAATCAAGAGATGTTAGGGGCCAGGGAGATGGTTCAGTAGGATAAGCATTTGGCTGGCAGGTTCAAGGGCCTAAATTCAATCCCCAGTTCTGGAAGAGAGAGAGAGAGAGAGAGAGAGAGAGAGAGAGAGAGAGAGAGAGAGAGAGAGAGATGGCTTTGTGCTCCCAGGAAACATTGGCCACAGCAGTGGAAAGGGACCCATGAGGACCACAGAAATGAGACAAGAGTTCTCTGTGAGCACAGAGTGGCTGGAACAGCCTGGGGAGGCCAAGGAGGCTGCGGAGGAAGGCTGTAGCAGGGGGCTCCATGCTGGACTCTTGTGAGCCTTGCATGAATCTCCTGGAGACTGCTGCAGAGCTCTGAGGGAAGAGGAAAAGCAGCTGGGGAGAAGAGGACTGCGAGTGAGCCCGGAATTTAGGATTACAGCTGCTCAGGAGCTGAGGCCGGAGGACTGCAAGGTCCACGCTAGGCAACCTAGTGAGACTGACGAGGCTCACTAAGAAGGAGCTGATGGAAGCCCTGGATCCCTAGCAAAGCCCAGTGGCGAGGAGCAGCCCTGCGGTGAGGCAGTGGCCAGGTGGCCAGGACCCAGGCTCCATCTTTCTGTCCTGTATCTGCCCCACACCTGCCTGCCTGCTGTCAGCTACTGGCTGCTGCCTCTTTTATGACAAAGCAAAGCTATTTTTTAGTTGTCGTCCAGGGTTGAGCAAGCTTTTCTCTGCAGAACTAGCCAGTCAGTGTGTGGCCTTCGCCAGCTGCACCGTGGCTGCTGCAGTTCCTCTTCTTGCAGTGCGAGTGTCCACAGAGGGTTGCTAAGTAAACAGTGGCCAGCGTTGTGTTCCCTTCAAACTTTGTTCATGCTACCAGATCGCAAAATATTTATATGTGTATGGTTTTCCTTTCTTTCTTTAAATGATAATGAAGACTGAATACAGCCTGGTGTCTTTAGATTTTTATCAACCATTTTAAAGTACAAAACCATTCTTGGCTTGCTGGCTGTAACAGAACCAAGTGCAGGGCAGACCTAGCTCCTGACTTCCGGGAGGGTTCTTGGCTGCTCCAGCCACACAGGTGCTGCTCGTGCTTAGAATTCAACACATTCTCTGTTTCTGTCTCTTTGGGATTTTTTGTTGGGTGGAGGGGTTTTTTTTGTTTGTTTTTTTTTATTGTTGTTTCAGTCTGGTTTTCCACAATTCTTGGGCTTGGAAAATAGCTCAGCTGCATACACACCTGCCTGGCAAATGCAAAGTCATGAGTTCAATCCCCACTATCCAAAAATTAAAAATACATAAATAAAATGAGTAATTCTTTTGTTTTTGTTTTGCTTTGTTTTTTGGTTTCTGGTTTTTTTGAGAAAGGTCTCACCATGTAGTTTAGGCTGATCCTGAACTCAGTATGCAGCCCAGGCTGGCCTCAAATTTGCAGTGATCCCCTGCCTCTGCTTCCTCAGTGCTGGGATTAGAGGTATGCGCCACCACACCCAGCAAAAATTAGTAATTCTTGGGGCCCGGGAGATGGCTCAGTGGAATAAGCACTTCCATGGCAAGCAGAAGGGTCTCAGTTCAATCCCCGGTTCCGGAAAAAAAACAACAAAAACAAACAAACAAAAGTAATTCATTTTTTAAAAAAATTTTTAAAATCTTTTTTAAAATTTATTTGGCATAGGGGGCTGGTGAGATGGCTCAGTGGTCTAAAGCACCTACTTAGAACAAGCTCAGCAAAGCACAGGGACCGCGGTTCAATCCCCCAGCACCACATGCCAGTCAGCCCCGCCCCCTGGTGGGCTGAGGTGGCCACACACACACACACACACACACACACACACACACAAATAAAATTTTAAAAAAATTAAAAAAAAATTTATTTGGCATAGGGTCTACTAAGTCTCAGCCTTCCCGGCACTGGGATTACAGCTGTGCACCACCACACAGGGTTTCAGTAGCTGGCCAGGTGCATCCTGGGTTCCAGTGCTGGCACAGTATACAGTACCAGGGATCAAACCCAGGTCCTTGAGCTTGCCAGGCAGGCGTTTAGACACTTAGCTATCTCCCCAGTCCTTTTTTTAAAAACAGTCATTTATTTATTTATTTATTTATTTATTTATTTGGTACAGGGTCCCCTACAGCAGCTCTGACTCTTAGTGATCCTCCTGTCTCAGCCTCCCCTGGGCTGGGATTATAGGCATGTGCCAACAAGCCTGGTTTTGGTTGTCAGCTTAGCACTGGCCAGGACAGCGTGTGGTACTGGGAATCAAATGTGGTACTATTAATTGAAGCCAGGCATGGAGGCACACCTCTGTAATCACAGTATTCTGGAAGGTAGAAGTAGGAGGATCACAAATTCAAGTCCACTTTGAGCAGTTAGGAATTTAGGGAGACTGACTCAAATTTTAAAAAAGGGTTGGGGATGCAACTCATTGCAGAGGCCCTTGCTTCAATCCCCAGTACCACAAAAAATACAAACGTGCATTCATAGTGGCAGCAACAGTGGCATATGCCTGTAATCTTAGCACTCTGAAGGCTGAGGCAGGAACATCACTGTTCCAGTCCAGCTTTGAATACATAGTGAGACCCCCAAAAAGCCCTAAGAAAAATAAATAATAAAAATTACTAATTGAGGGGCTGGTGAGATGGCTCAGTAGTCTAAAGCACCTACTTAGAACAAGCTGAACAAAAGCACAGGGACCGCGGTTCAATCCCCCAGCACCACATGCCAGCCCGCCCCGCCCCCTGGTGGGCTGAACTGGCCACACACACACAAAATAAATAAAAAAAAAAAAATTACTAATTGAGGGCCGGCCAAATAGCTCAGTGGATTAAAGTGCATGCAAGCAGGCATAGGGGCCAGGGATTTGATCCCTGGGCCTGCCATGCCAGCCCTGGCCCTGGGGCATGCTGAGATGGCAATTGAGACTGGATGTGCCTGTAATCCCAGCTCTCGGGAGGCTGTAAACAGGCGGATCACTATGAGTCAGATCTAGTAGTGAGACCCTGAACAGCCTGTAGATCTTTCCCTAAAATACAACAACAAAAAATTACTAATTGAGTCAGATACTTTTCTCTATAGTATGACAAGCTCAAAATTGTGTATTAATATGTTCACACTTAAAAGGATTACATTTGAATTTTTTAAATAAAATAATCTTGGGGCTGGGAATACAGCTCAGCTGGCATAGTGCCTGCCTGGCAAGTGTGAGGTCATGAGTTCGATTCCAGGTACCACAAAAAGAAAATTTAAAAAAAGAAAAAAATCTTTATCTGGAACTTCTTT
>NW_004524624.1:10798313-10809400 GCF_000260255.1 Octodon degus | reverse complement strand
AAAAAAAAGAATAAAGAATACAAGCCAGGTGTGGTGGTACATGCCTGTAATCCCAGCACTCTGGAGGCTGAGGCAGGAGGATTGTTGGGAGTTCAAGAACAGCCTGGGCTACAAAGTGAGCTCAAGACCAGCCTGAATTGCACAATGAAACCCTGTCTCAAAAAGACAAAAAAATCCACAAAATACTACCACTAAAAAACAACAAAGGGGCCAGGGGGATGGCTCAGTGGAATAAGCACTTCCCTGGCCAAGTGCAAGGGCCTGAGTTCAATCCCCGGTTCTGAAAACAACAACAACAACAACAACAACTACTACTACTACTACTACTACAATCAGGGGTGGTGGCACACATCTGTAATACCACCACTCAGGAGGTTGAGGCAGGAGGATCTGGAATTCTAGGCCAGCCTGAGCTACCAGTGAGTTTAAGGCCAATCTGTATTACAAAGTGAGACCGTTTCTCAAACAACACCACACACATACACACACCCTGGCATGAAAGAAGTGAAGTGCAGGAATTGAGCACAATCTCTCCTGAACCGCAAGGGCCCCTTGTAGTAGGGTCCTTATACCTATGGATCACTTTGGCCAACTCGAAGAAAGTCTGCCTTCTTATCTTCTAAAAACCGCTAAATAAAGTGGAACACTCATCTAAAGCAAGCAAGACTTTTCTTTTCTCGCTGCTGGTTGCTTGCACACCTTGTCTGGCTGACTTGGATAAACACAGCCACGTGACCACCCCGTGGGGGCAGTGAAGTTCTGAATGGAATGCAGCCTCTGCCGGTCCTGGGCTGAGCTGAGGCCCTGGCGTGGCTGTGGATTTATACTGGCAAAGAAGCCAAACAATGAGCTCATGGACAAGAATGCGGCCTGTGGGGAAGTCTGCGCCAGAGCAAACTGGTTTTTGAATCAGATGGGAATAGCTACAATCCAGTCTCCCACGGGAACAGGCTGAGGGAGAGAGGAGCCATCATTTAGCTTTCAGGGTGCAGTTGCTTCACTTTCTGGGTTGGTCTTTAAACTCTGCTCTGCAGAATATGTGGCTCACTGTATTCTGACCCGTGTGCTTTCCCTAGCCAGGCAGCGTGAAGTGCCCTGCCTGAGGCCACACTCTAGGGAACTGAATCCAAAACAGGTCTGTGCTGCCAACTCTGGGGTCTATGGTCCTGAGACAGTGTGGCTAGGTCTGCACTTCCACATTTATCAGCGGAGCCTTCATTTCTAAATAAACATAATCTACCCAGGATTTTTCTTCTGTGTGTGGTAGTTATTCGTCACACTTTTTTTTTTTTTTCCGGAACTGGGGATCGAACTCAGGCCCTTGCGCTTGCCAGGGAAGCGCTTATTCTACTGAGCCATCTCCCTGGCCCCAGGATTTTTCTTCTGTTTTGTTTTTTTGACCAGGAATTGAACCCAGGGCTCTCCCACTGAGCTATATCCCATAGCCCTTTATGAAACATCTTGAGACATGGTCCTTTTAAATCTTTTGGTTGTCCAGGGTAGGCTGGAAATTGTGATCCTCCTGACTCAGCCTCCTAAGAGTGCTAGGGTTCCAGATGCAAGCTGACAATTTGAGCTTTTACTAAGGATTTTTTTTTTTTTTTTTCCTTTTTGGTACCAGGAATCAAACTCATGACCCTGTGCTTGCCAGGCAGGCACTGTGCTGCTGAGCTATATCACCATTTTTCATTCATATACAATTCAGATTTCTTTTTTTTAAGGATTTTTTTAAAATTAATTAATTAATTTATTGTGTGTGTGTGTGTGTGTGTGTGTGTGTGTGTGTGTGTGTGTAGCCAGCTCAGCCCACCAGGGGGCGGGGCGGGCTGGCATGTGGTGTTGGGGATTGAACCGCGGTCCCTGTGCTTTTGCTTAGCTTAGCTTGTTCTAAGTAGGTGCTTCAGACCACTGAGCCATCTCACCAGCCTACAATTCAGATTTCTATTTAGACCAGGAAAATATTTCTCTCTCCCAGTATTTTTTTCTCCCCCTTTTTTTTATTTTTTGGCAGAACTGGGGATTGAACTCAGGCCCTTGCACTTGCCAGGTAAGTGCTTATTCTACTGAGCTATCTCTCCAGTCCCTCTTTCTCTTTAATGTAAGAACTACAATGGGGTAAGCCAGGCATGGTTGCACAAACCTGGAATTGCAGCACTCAGGAGGCTGAGGCAGGAGGATCACCCCAAGTTTGAGGCAAGCCTGGGCTACATGAGTCCAAGGCCAGACTGAACTGTATAGGAAACTCAAAAAATGAAAATAATAAAAAATGAAAACATATATTAACAGACAAAATATGGGAGAAAGATGACAGGGAGAGATGAATTTTTTTTTCAAAAAACCTACATCTGCACCCCACTCCATATATACAGATTCATGCTTCTGTGAATGTTTGTTTTGTCATCTTTTAAGATCCAACCCCAAATTTTCTTCTTTTCCTTTCTGCAGTACTAGGGATTAAACCTGGGGCCTCTGCCCTGAGCTACATCCTCAGCCTTCAAAAAATGTGTTTGGGGGGCCAGGGAGATGGCTTAGTAGAATAAGCACTACCCTGGTAAATGCAAGGGCCTGAGTTTAATCCTCGTTTGGGGTGGGGGGAAGTGTTTGGATTGTGGGACAGAGGAATTTGGACTTGTGATCTTCCTACCTCAACCCCCAAGACTGCTAAGATTATAGGTGGCCTCTACCAGATGCCTCGCTTCTGAAGTCTTAACACCCTATACTTACATAGACAGTTTGTTCTGATTGTCCCACCTTTATTTTTTGGTGCTGGGGACTGAACCCATGACCTGTGTTACGGCTTGTGTCTACATGTCCCTCTAAAGTCTCATATAGACACAGGGAGGGCTTTTTACTTTTTGGCAGAACCGGGGAATGAACTCAGGCCCTTGCGCTTGCCAGGAAAGCGCTTATTCTACTGAGCCATCTCCCGGTCCCCCACGGAGGGCATTTTATTTTTTTTTTAATTAATTAATTTATTTATGTGTGTGGGGAGGGGCAGCTCAGCCCACCAGGGGGCGGGGCTGGCTGGCATGTGGTGCTGGGGGATTGAAACACGTCCCTGTGCTTTGCTGAGCTTGTTCTAAGTAGGTGCTTTAGACCACTGAGCCCTCTCCTGGCCCCCCACGGAGGGCATTTTAAAGGTGCCAAGTGTGTGACTGATTCATGGTGCAATGCTAGGATTAAGTGCGCTAGGATTAAATAAATGTGGGTGACTACTAAATCAGTCCACTGACTGCTTTGACCACCCGAATCTTGGTGGTCTGGATAAGCGTATAAAAGGGACAGAAGCTGCTGCTAAGGTCACTCCCTTGCTTTGCTACCTTCTGTCAGCAATGAACTGTCTCTCTTCTGCGATGTTTTTCTACCACTCTACCCTGCCTTGGAGCCACCTGATTAGGGACTAAACCTCTAGAAACCATGGGCCAAAAAAGTCTCTTTTTAACACCCCCCCCCCCCTTTGGTACTGGGGATTGAACTCAAGACCCTGTACTTGCTGGGCAGGCACTTATGCCACAGAGCTATCGCCCCAGCCCAGCCTCCCTTCACTTTGGCATTTGGGTATTTTGTCTCAGCAATAAGAATGGTAGGGGCCGGGGAGATGGCTCAGTAGAATAAGTGCTTCCCTGGAGCACAAGGACCCAAGTTCAATCCCTGGTTCTGCAAAAAAAAAAAAAAAGAATGGTAACTAAGACAGCCTTGTATAATAAGGCCACAGCTGATTCACATTCTCACTTCTATCATACCAGGGACTGAACTCAGGCCCTTGAGCTTATGAGGCAAGCGCTTATTCTACTGAGCCATCTCCCTGGCCCACTTCTTTTTTTTCCTAGCACCTTGTACACTTTTTTGCTTTTTTTTTTTTTTTTAATTTTATTTATTTATGTGTGTGTGTATGGCCAGCTCAGCCCACCAGGGGTGGGGCTGGCTGGCATGTGGTGCTGGGGGATTCAACCGCGGTCCCTGTGCTTTGCTGAGCTTGTTCTAAGTAGGTGCTTTAGACCACTGAGCCATCTCACCAGCCCCACTTTTTTGCTTTTTGAGACAGGATCTCACTATGTAGTTCAGGCTGGCCTTGAACTCACTAGGTAGCCCAGGCAGCCTCAAATTAGTGGTGATCCTCCTGCCTCAGCCTCTCAAATGCTGGTATTACAAGTGTGTATCCTGCTGGCATGGTTTTTGTTTTTGTTTTTAAAGATACGGTCTCACTTTGAGATATGGCTCAGACCCACAGCCATCCTCCTGCCCCAGCCTCCTAATTGCTGGGATTACAGGTGTCCACACCACTTGAGGCACTTATTTTTATCCATGCCTGTCATTCTTTTTTTTTTTTTTGTGGAACCAGGGATTGAACTCAGGCCCTTGCACTTGCCAGGGAAGCACTTATTCTACTGAACCATCTCTCCGGCCCCATGCCCTTCATTCTTTTTTTTTTTTTTGTGGAACCAGGGATTGAACTCAGGCCCTTGCACTTGCCAGGGAAGCACTTATTCTACTGAACCATCTCTCCGGCCCCATGCCCTTCATTCTTTTTTTTTTGCTCCGAATGCCTTCAGGGCTGGAGTTGTGGGGATGGAACTACAGCGACCTGAGGCTGACAGCTTTGTGGAAGCAGCCACTTAAGGAACTGAGCTAGGGCCAGGGCCCCCCCCATCCCCGTCATTCTTATTAGATTGAGAGCTTTTACATTTTGTTTGCTTTCTCATTTTGTACATTCATTATATGTAAATTCTCCCACATGTATCTCCTAAGAACAAGGGTGTTGGATTACATAATATATTATACTCAAGAAGATATAAGCATGTGTGGTGGCGAACACCTATAATCCCAGCTGTTTAGGAGGCAGAGGCAGGAGGTCCAAATTCAAGACTAGTCTCCAGAAGCCAGACGAGGTAATACAAGGCTGGTTTAATCTCAGCACTCTGGCAGGGTAGGGCAAGAGGGATACAAGTTGAACCCAGCCTGGGCAATGGAACAGTTAAGCAAAATCTCATCTCAAGGAAAAAAAACAAAATAAGAATACCCAGTGTAAATATAAAGGTGCTGGGGATATAGCTCAAGGCCTTGAGTTCAATCCCCAGTACAAGTGGCCAAGGGTAGAACAAGGCATGGAGGCATACAAATAATTTTACCAGGTCAGTGTGAGCTATGTGGTGAGTTCTAGGTCAGCCTGAACTACATTGAGACCCTGTCTGAAAAAAACAACAAATGACACAAACCATGAAAATAAACACACATGCTTCTCGACTTAGTCAGATGGGATCATATCCTGGTAAATCACCCGACACTGAACGCAGCGTTAAGTCACAGTGACTTAAGGCTAACCTGTAGCTCATTAATCAGCAGCACAGTACGGGACATGCAGATGGCAGCTGTTCCCACATGACTGTGGCTGTCAAAGCCAGGGCTTGAGGCTGCAGCCAGATTCCCTAGGGTAGGGCACTGCATGTTATGGGTGTAGGACAAAACCAAACTTCATGTTGCTGGGTGTGCAAGCACACACCTGTGATCCCAGTGACTCTAATTGTCTAACTGGACAATATCTAGTTTGAGGCTAGCCTGAGCAACTTGTGTGCTGTTTAAAACTAAATTTTAAAGGCTACGTGTGAGAGCATGTCTATAGTCAAAGCAAAGATGGGTCACAAATTCCAGTCAAGCCTAAGGAATACAGCAACTGAGATTCTGTCTCAAAATAAAAAGTGGGCCAGGCATTGGGGCACACACCTATAATCCCAGGACTCAGGAGGCTGAGGCAGGAGGATCACTGAATTTGAGGGTCATGGCGAGTCAGAAGCCAGCCTGGGCTACAAAGTGAGTTCAAGGCTAGCCTGAGCTGCACAGCAAACCAGTCTCAAAAAAAAAAAAAAAAAAAAAAGCTGAATCATAAGTTGAGTACTCTATACTGGAAGATTTCCCAATGGTCAGGAGCTATTATTATACTATGCAGATAAAGAAACTATACATTAGAAGGTACAGTGTAGAAATCACAGATTTTTTTTCTCTTAACCGTCTAAGAATTACTAGTCAATGGGCTGGGAGATGGCTCAGTAGAATAAGTACTTCCCTGGCAAGCACAAGGGCCCCGAGTTCAATCGCTGGTTTGGGGGGGGGGGGGAGAATTACTAGTTAATTCTGGCTTTTTAAAAAAAAATTCTGGCCTGAAGGATGGTGCACAGAGCCGCCTTCTCCAGAGCCACAGTGGACATCTCACCAGCACTAAGTGCACAAGCCTGTGTGCACACTCAGGGCTCGCTGCTGGGCGACAATCATATGCAAAGTTCACATTTGCACATTTCCGTGGCAATCCAGCCCACTTTCAAGGTAGCTGAAACCATAGACCAGATAAGGTTTTCGAAACTGCTTTTTTGCTTGTTTTAGTTTTTTTTTTTTTTTTGGTGGTACTGGGGAATTCAACCCAGGGAGCTCCACACTGCATCCTCAATCCTATACCTCTATTAAAACAGGGTGAGGGCCAGGACGATAGGTCAGAGTGCTTGCCTGGCAAGCACAAGGTCGAGTTTGATCCCTAGTACTGGGCATGGTGGCACACAGCAGTAACCCTAGCACTCAAGACTTTTGAGACCAGCCATGTCTACCACGTGAGCCTGAACTGCAGGGTCTCAAGGGTGAGGGATACAGCTCCGTAGCATAAGCACCTACCTAGCAAGTACAAAGTCCTGAACCACACCTCAAATGTGCAATGCTCCTGGAGTGGCTGGGATTGCAGGTGCATCTTAGCTCCATTTTTGGAAGGGGGGAAAAAAAAAAGCTCTGGAACGCTAATAATTTTCTCAAAATCACAAAGGGGAAATGGAATGACGCTGTACTGAATACCCTTACCACAAAAATGTATGCACATTCAAGGTCAATAAAATTATCAGAACAGGAATTTTATTTCTGCAATTAAAGGGCTGACACAGGACTCCAAGTTGGATGCCAGCCTGGGGAAATCAGTGGTCCTTTCTCAAAAATGAGTTGGGATTTTTAGGGGTGTATGTGCTAGTAATCCAGCATGTAGGAGGCTGAGGCAGAAAGATCTTGAGTCCAAAGCCAGTCTGTACAAGATCCTATTTAATAAAAACAAAACCCCAGTATCTCAAAACAAAAAAAGCACAGGTTTTACTTCAGAAATGCAACTATCTATCTATCTATCTATCTATCTATCTATCTATCTATCTATCTATCTTTTTCTTTTTTTGGTGGAACTGGGGATTGAACTCAGGTCCAAATTCTACTGAACTATCTCCCTGGCCCACCAATGTTATTTATTTTTTTCTCAACAATATATTTAATAAAAAACCTGGCACTGAAGGGTAGCCTGAGCTGCATAGCTAGATCCCTCAAACAAATCCCCACACCTCCATGCCAGGCACACACCTGTGATCCCAGCCTGCAAGGCAGGAGGGTCATCCTCAATTCAAGGTCAGTACACTTCAAAATACAAAACCCAACACCTCTAGTTTAAAAAGAACTGTCCTTTGTCCTAAGGCAAATCAGCTTTGTGGGTGGGGCTCATACTTTCAACTCACCTACATACATTTGTTTTGGTGACTTTACTTAAAGGGCGGAAGAAAAGTGTCAAGGAGGAAAGACCCACACCACACCTTAATTTGAAAAGATTTATTTTTTTTTCCCCTCAGGAAGAACAGGAAGTTAGGGAAAGACACTACATTTTACAGCTCATTAATTTGTCGTTGGTCCTACTCTTTCCTGGCATAGCTGTGAAACCAAGGTGTTCACCCTTCCCAATTAAATGTATCCCACCACCTCTGGAGGACTGCGTATTTTTTCCCTGAGAGAAGCATAAGACAAACAGAAGTCACTGAGCACTATCCAAGCAGCCCCTCCCTTCCCATTTTGGAAGATTCTCTCTGAACTACACAACCAGTCAGCACTTTACAAGACCACGTGCCTCTTCTTCCAGTAAATCAACTGTAATCCCCCACCCTTCCCCCACACATCCCTTTCCCCAATCTCTTGGGCTCTGCAAACCCTCACTGCCCTGGACCCAAACCATCCACTGAGATTCCTCTTACACTTCAGCCTTCACGAAGCCAGGCTCCTGCACACCAATTAATTCACACTCATTTTCACAACAGGTACGGGAAGGTTTTTTTAGTCACCTTAACCAGATTGTAAGGTTAAAAACTACATAAAGTGCTTTTAGGTTAAGAGAAGACATGATATAAATAAGTGGCCTGTGAACAAGGATAAATACATAGGTAAAATAGCTCTAGCAAGATGACTTTATGGCTCCGAGGACAGGCAGGGCATTTTTCCCTGCTACATTCTTAGTCACTTTATGCCTATTTTTATCTGGTGTGCAGACTAAAGGTCCCATGGAGACTGAAGCTTTCAAATGACTCTAGCTTCAACACAGCAGCTTTCTGCAGTTTTCCAACAGCTTCTAAATAACTTTCAGGTTTAACACAGCCCACCTCTTAACAGAAATTTAAGTGAGCATATTCAAATGCAAATATTTTAGAAAGCCACGTTACCTCTCTGAAAATTTCTAACAGGATTTTTGAATTCTTCCTAAAGATAGGCTAAAGCAACTGCAAGATACCAGGGAAGGAGTTCCTCCCATCCCATGACTGTTATGTCACAACACCCATGGTATCCCTATCTCCCGAGGGACAAAACCCATGATAGATGAAGGGCTGTTAACTGGGAGGGTGGGGTGGGCTAATTAGGTTCCCAGTAGGGGTGCATAGTGCTGAACATTAAAAGGGCAGATAAAGAGTTCAAAAGAAGGCCGAGCAATGATGTAGAACTGGATCTAAGTATCCGCAGAGGGAGCAGAACTAGCAGCACGTACTTCAAAGGACAGAAAATACAGTAAATTCAGATTTGGTCTCAGACCCAGAGATGCCAATGCACATTTCAAAACAAAGCTTGGTAATCATTAATAGAAAAGAAACTTGTTAAGTATTTCTTTTATTTGCATACTAGGCTTAAACCTGTGTTTAACAAGCAAGCCCAGTATTAATTAGCACCATTAGACCCTGGCCTGCTTTTGCAAGCCATCACTTTACAAATTAAAACAAGGAATCAAATGTCTCTCACACACAATGCTCACTTGGAACAGCTGAAAATTGTTCAGTGAAAGCTTTAAAGATGAGCTCATGAATTCAGTTTTAAATTGTATAAGTTAAACGAGGTCAGATTTAAGAACTCATAAGTTGTCTAATCAGAGCCCACTATTTTTAAGATATCAGCCCACCCTCCCCCAGAAGCCATATAAGGAATATTTACCAAAATCAGACTGGAAAATTAAACCCTGCATAGTTATGAATCAGATTTGTTCCAGTACAACCAGGCTGCATACACATAACTTTAGTTAGTTCTGTATACATTCTAGAACTGACCAGGACAAAGCTCTGAATAGAAAAGCTGTAAGAAAT
Organism: Octodon degus; assembly: GCF_000260255.1. Classification (NCBI taxonomy): domain Eukaryota; kingdom Metazoa; phylum Chordata; class Mammalia; order Rodentia; family Octodontidae; genus Octodon; species Octodon degus. The sequence continues at coordinate 10,799,999 of NW_004524624.1, read as the reverse complement.
AGATTGCTAACTACAGAAGTTGCAAACTTCAAAAGGGTATGAAAAAAACTACTGTTAATTTGATATACTTTGTCCAAATACTTTCTGTAAAAATATATACAATTTTTACAGACAAATACAAGTTACTTTTGTTTTAAAAACTGAGACTATTCCATATTTCTAACTATTGTTGGTCTACTCAAGAAGTACACTGGGGAAGTGAATTACAGAGGAAAAGCTGCCCTTCACATGCTGCTCCACCGCACTGAGGCGTGTGGTCAGAGTTCAACTCCTTGTAGCTTAAATCCACTTTATGCACAAGTCACTAGCATTGTTAGTGCTTCTTTGACAGGAGACAATTGATGACTTGGTGGGTATATTTAATGACTTTTATGACTAGCTGGCTACTGGCCACTCCTCTGGCTTTACACAAAGAAATCAAGTCTTTCCACCCTATCACCTTCGCTACATCTCGAAGTCTTTCACAGTCTCACAGTTTGTTGCTGAAACTGCACTTTGCTTCTTTCACACTGTGGCTCTTGAAGGGGACTTCTTCTCCCATGACTGGCAGCCATCATGTTCTTGCTTTCTGGCCTCTTTGAAGTTGCTGCTTGGACAGCTTCAAGCCCACCAGCTTCATAAATACTTTGCTTTCACAGAAGTATAATGTTTTGGCGCCTGGGGTTGTTTAACAGTCAACTATTGCACTTACAAGGCTATCTTATTAGATATGCCAAACCAGCTCCTACTCCAGCAACACCTGCAAAAGCCAGCAGCACATTTCTGATGCCGCCTTCTAGATCCTCTACGTGGAAGAACTCCACAAACCCATCCTAGAAAACAAAAAGAGAAGCACATTTTCAAGTATGGGTTTCTGTTGTCTTAGTAACACAATATACACAGAAATGATGAATTTACTGTCGAAGGTATTCCCCAAAACAATGACAAACCAATTATTCTTACACTGCAAAACAAAACACATTTCTGGTAACCTTCAGTAAGTGGGCACTCACAGGATTAAGACGTAGTTTCACTGAAATACTTGCTCATATTAGCATAATCTAAAAAAAAATCCCATTATGTACAAGCCAAAGTATCTTCCCTACCCTTAAATCTCTACTACCTGATATGCCAGCTGTGTAATTAGTATTTCTCAGTGTGGGGCCGGGGAGATGGCTCAGTGGAATAAACACTTCCCTGGCAAGTGCAGGGGCCTGAGTTCAAACCCCAGTTCCGCAAAAAAAAAAAAAAAAAAAAAAAGTTATTTCTCAGTGTGGTTAGGTATATCCTGCTTCAGTTATATGGGTGTTAACGCTTACAATGCAGGCTCCATCCCATGTATATACATAATTGAGGGGCACTTTAGAAATATCTTTTAGTTACCATCCCCAGATGACTAATTTCTTCATGGTTTGAATCCAGAGATCTGAAGATTATCCAACTGAATTACAACAATTACCTACAGAAAATCAGGACTTTTGATACATATCACTTCTCTTATGAAACCACTACTTAACACAAACAACCAGATATGTGAAGAGCTCAGGAAATTGGGTCAAGGTTCACAGAAACCTTAAAACCTTCAGCTACTTCCTTCTTTCCCAGAAACTCCTTCATTCCATTTCCACTCCTCCAAGATTCTCTTCATCCATAAGCTGAACTTACCCAGCCTCTTTGTTTGACTAGCCAGTCCCTTTTTGTGTGTAC
>NW_004524624.1:10794846-10796400 GCF_000260255.1 Octodon degus | reverse complement strand
CTACACCCTCAGCCCCTCACCTCGCCCTATTATTTTTATCGTACGCCCAGGCTGAAATTCAGCCTTTTAAATTTTTTTTTAGGTTGAGACACAAGTCTCCAGATTCCTCTATCAGAGAAGTCGAATTTGCGATCTGTCTGCCTCTGCCTCTGCTTTCCAGAGTATTGGGATCCCAGGCGTGTGTCAGCCGTACTCAGCTGCTGCTGCGGCTTATGTTTTTTCGATGCTGGGGATCGAACCCGGGTCCTATACTGAGCTACATCATGTGTCTTTACGTTTTGAGACAGGCTCTAAGTCGCTGAATTGCCCAGGCTGGGCGCCGACTCTCCGTGTTTCTACCTCATCCTGTCAGAGTGCTGATATTATAGAGATGCACAACCATGTGAGCATCACCATCATCATTAGTCATGTTAGTATTTTGACACAGAGTCTTGGTAAATTGCCCATGTGGGACTCAAACTTTGCATCCTCCTCAGCTTCCTTAGTACTGGCATACATGAATGTCCCACCTTGCCCCTCTCTTTATTGAGGCAGGGTCTTGAATTGTCCAGGCTTAGAGATCTTCCGGCCTCAGCCTTTCAAGTAGCTGGGTTAGAGGCATGCCTCCGTCATGTCCTGCTCCACTCCACATCTCAGGACCAGTCTCCTGATTCGGTAAATATTGCATTAATGTTACGGTGTGTACTATTTGTGGTCTCACAACATAAAGGAGTGAAGTAGCAAGCCAAAGAAGTTGGCCAGGAAACTTTTATCGGAAATAACAAGACTAGCTCCTATATTTCCTGGAGGGGATCCCTAATCTCCACCCCGCCCTGTCCCCACCCCCCAAGCAGAGCCCAGAACTTTCCCATTTGTTTAGTGGCCACCTATCAACAGCTGGAATTTTAAAAAAATTTTTTCTGCCTTTTTGAGACTTGAGTCTTACTGTGCAGTTCAGGCTGGCTTGAGCTCACTTTGCCACCCAGGATGGTCTCAAACTCACAAGCATTCTCCTGCCCCAGCCTGCAAAGTGCTAGGATTACAGACATGCACCACCACGCCCAGCCTTGGCTCTGTGGATTTAAAATGACCAACTGAAATGCAGGCTTCTAACCCAGTTCTTCAGCATATAGAGTTTAAAGCAAACTGGAGTTATAGAGAAAAACCCCAATCTGTTTATTTTGCATTTTAAATTCCTCAGAACCCTGGAGTTTAGTAGGGAGTGGCTATACTTCCCTTTGGTAGGGTGGGGCTACATTCCATATTGCCTGAGGAAGTTCATTCTTGGTCCGAAGTCCTAGTTCACTGTCCATTTATCAATATGGTGGTCACGTGGTTCTACCCCAGGTCCTTCCCCTAGCTAGCTGCCTTACAAGCTAAGTATTCTTTACACCTCTTTTGTGAATGTTAACACATTTATTTTTATATTCATAAGGACATTTGATTTTAGGGGTAAACCTCTTAAGAACAAGGACTAAGAATGTATGCAGTGTGTTAATTATTGAAACTGTCCTACCGATTTGATTTGAAACTGTCTCATTGCTATTTGTTTATCAATAAAATTATGGGAAAAAA
>NW_004524624.1:10789968-10794196 GCF_000260255.1 Octodon degus | reverse complement strand
TATATATATATATATATAGTTTAATAAAGGAGATGGCATGTCCATACCATGTGATTATGCCTTGGAGCAGGATATAGACTCAGAAATTTACAGTATGTGGCAAGAAGGGGAGCCATTCGTTCCTAATGAGGAAGAAATACTTCTGTGTTTAAGGAACTTATAACCTTGCATAACAGCTGACCATACATAACGTGAGATAGAAGATACTCTATGTTCCGCAGAAACAATTTAATAATGGATTGAAAGCTGGGCATGGTGGTACATTGCCATAATCCCAGCACTCAGAAGGCTGAGGCAGGAGGATGTTGGAAATCAGCATGGGCTACAAAGTAAGCTCAAGGCCAGCCTGAACTACATAGTGAGACCCTGACTGAAAAACACAAACCACAAAAATGCAAGTCTGAGAAAGGAATGCACATTTCGTTTTCTGAGTCTGAAATCTCCAAGGCTCAGCAATCCAATTGCAGTTCCTCAATTAACTTCTCTGTCCAGAATGAGTGATGCACACTCTTCTGTTCTCAAATCTCCAGTACCTCTCCTCCCTTCTTCTGAGCTGATAATTTAATTCACTGAGAAAACTGAAGGAATATGAAAAGAAAAAAAAAAAAAACCTTTATCTTCACACTGCCATCCTGCTTCCTTATTGCTCTGCTCTCCTGTGGTTAAAACTAATCAACCTTCTCTGCTAAGGTTGGCCTTTTCACTTTTGCACTGGATTCCTTCAATTTTTTTCCTACTCAGATATTTGTAATTATTGCTTGATATCCCTACGACATAAATGTATTCCTTTTGGGAAAAGGTTCATCAGATACCAATTTGGCATTTTTCTAGTCCAAATTTGATGGTATATACCTGTTGGGTCAGAGGTTCAAGTCCTAGTGGGGCCGGGGAGATGGCTCAGTAGAATAAGTGCTTGCCTGGCAAGTGCAAGGGCCTGAGTTCAATCCCTGGTTCCCCCCGCAAAAAAAAAGTTCAAGTCGTACCTGGGCAATTTATTTTATTTTTTTATTTTTTGTGGAACCAGGGATTGAACTCAGGCCCTTGAACTTGCCAGGTAAATGCTTATTCTACTGAGCTATCTCCCAGGCCCCTACTGGGGCAATTTAGGAAGACCCTTTTTCAAAATCAAAAGGGTAATACTGCATGTAGCGACGCACGCCTGTAATTCCAGCACTGGGGAGGCTGAAAACAGGAGGATCACTATGAGTCGGAGCTGCGCTGCAAAGTGAAGCCTTGTACCAAATACATTTAAAAAAAAATTAAAAATCAGGGCTGGGGAGAGGCTCAGTAGAATAAGCACTTGCCTTGTGAGCACAAGGTCCTGAGTTCAATCTCCAGGACCAAAAAAAAAAATCAAAAGGGCAGCCAGCCAGGGAGATAGCTCAGTAGCATCAGCACCAGGAACAAGGTCCTTAGTTTGATCCCAGGTTCAAAAACAAAAGAAAACACAGAAACAAAAAATGACTGATGTAAAAAACAAAAAAATGGCTTGAGTATAGTTCAGTGGTAAAGTGCCTGTGAGTTTGATCCCTAGTACAGAGGAAGAGAGAAAATTCCAGCACTAGGGAGGCTGAGACAGGAATCACTGAAAGTTCAAGGACAACTAAATAATAACTTCAAGACCAGCCTGAAATACATAGACCCTGTCTCAAAAAACAACAAAAAGCCAGGCATGATGATACACACAGGAGGCTGAAGCAAGAGGCTACAAGCAAGAGGCTACAAGTTTAGGGCCAGATTCTGTCTAAAAAAAAAATAAATAAAAAAGCTAAAGATGACCTATGGCTGGATGGCAGTAGAAATGGGAAAGCTACGTTCAGAGATGCAGCGGAGGCAGGATCTATTAGGCTTGATACAGGGCTTGGTGACCAAGAGGAAGACAGAGCTCCACGCGGTGGCCCAGGCCTGTGATCCCTATGCTCTGGGAGGCTGAGGCAGAAAGACTGCAAGTTGAAACCCAGTTTAATTAATTTCATGACTTATTTAAATTTTTTTTTTTTTTTTTTTTTTTTTTTTTTGTGGAACCGGGGCTTGAACTCAGGCCCTTGAGCTTGCCAGGCAAGCACTTATTCCACTGAGCCATCTCCCCAGCCCTAAAAATTTTTTTTTAAAGGCTAGAGATGTAGCTCTGTGGGAAGGCCCTGGATTCAGTCTCTAGAACCAATAATAATAAATAATTTATGATATATAAAAATAACTGTAGAGCAAGAAATTATCAAATGTAAACAACATGCTTGGTGCCAAGAGCAGATGTATGAGCAAAATTCATGAACACTCAGGGGAGGAAATGGTTAGTTTTGCCTTGAGGGAAAACGATTTTGAGATGGCTCTCACGGTTGCATGAGTGATCACCAGGCAAGAAGGGACAGAGTGTTCCCGACAGTGCACGTGCAGCGGACACGGCCCCACCAGCGGGGCGAGCGTGTGGAGCTGGGAGTGGTAGAATGCAGAGAGGCTGCACGAGGGCACAGGCTTTCAAATCAAACCACCTAATCCTGCCACTCAGTAGCTCGGTGACTCTGGGCAAATGATTTGGTCTCGGAACGTGCTTGCCCTTCTGTTAAGTGAGACTGTTCCTACTGTGTGAAGCTGTAAGGGTCTAAGACAACAGTTCACAAAGGGGTCCAGACTGCTGGAGTCCCAGAACCTTTTTTAAAAAAATTGTTATTTTATTTTTATTTTTGAGGCAGGGTCTCCATGTGTAGTTCAGGCTGGCTTCAAACTCACAGCAGTCCTCCTACCTCAGCCTCCCAAGTGCTGGGACTATCAGTGACCACACCTGACTTCCCAGAATCTTTGCAGGGGTTCTTACATCAAAAGTATTTTTTTTCAAAAATATTTTTATTTTGTAATTTTATTAATTAATTTAGTTAGGGTTTTTTTGACATGAGGTCTTGTTATGTTGCCTAGGCTGGCCTTGAACTTGAGGTGATCCTCCTGCCTCAGCTTCCCAAATGCTGAATTATAGGTGTGCTCCACCATGTCCAACTCTCAAAAGATGTTATTTGAGGCTGAGGAGATAGCTGGGCAGTCCAAGTACCTGCCTGGCAAGCACAAGAACCCCAGTTTGATTCCTACAACCTGGTGCCATGTTGGCTATTGAAACTGGGTGCAGTAGAGCAGGGCTGTAATCCCAAAGCTTGGAAGGCTGACACAGGAGGATTACTATGAGTCCAAGCTGCGTAGCAAGACCCTGTACCAAATCAGTAAATCAATCAATCAAAAAATAAAAAGATGTAGGGGCCGGGGAGATGGCTCAGTGGAATAAGCGCTTGTCTGGCAAGCGCAGGGGACTGAGTTCAATCCCTGGTTCCACAAAAATAAATAAATAAAAATTTAAAAAAATGTTATTTGCCTCTTTCAATGTGTTAACTTTTGCATTGATCATACAAAGTGGGGGTGAGGGGCTGGGAAGACAGTTCAGTAGGATAAGCGCTTGCCTGGCAAGTGCAAGAGCCTGAGTTCAATCCCCAACTCCACCAAAAAAAACCCCCAAAACCCACCAAAGTGGTGGTGAAACTACTAATAACTGGCACAAATCAAGGCAGCAGCCCAGTAATTATTTTCTTTACCAATGCACATTTACAGTAATAAGGAAAAAGGTGTTTCACTTATGAAAGATGAAACTTAAATTTTATTAAGTCTCAACCCTTGAGTACTATATATATATATATATATATATATATATATATATATATATATATATATATATATGTGTGTGTGTGTGTGTGTGTGTGTGTGTGTGTGTTTATATCATGTTTGACGAAATGGGAAGTACATAGAAAGCATTTGGCTTTATATCAAGGACTATAGGAGATGTGCTTGTTTGATTGTCTGATTGTTTGAATTATGAGCTGAATAAGCTGCTTTTTTTCTGTTCTAGTGTTGAGGCTTGAACTGGGGGCCTTGGGTACGCTAAGCACATACTCTGCCACTTTTTAGTTTTGGTGGTACTGGGGGTTGAACTCAGGGATTTCTGAGCTACTCCCTGGTCCCCATACCTTCTTTTTGGGTGTTTTGAGACAGGGTCTTACTATGTAGTTCAGGCTGGTCTGGAAGTCACTGTGATCCTCACACCTCAGCTTCCTGAGTGTTGGGATTACAGGCGTGCACCGCTATGTGTGGCACAGGCCACCTTAAAAAAAAAATTAGAGGGCTGGAGAGATGGCTCAGTGGTCTAAAGCACCTACTTGAAACAAGCTTGGCCAAAGCACAGGGACCGCGGTTC
>NW_004524624.1:10787230-10788977 GCF_000260255.1 Octodon degus | reverse complement strand
AAGTGAAAACCAGAATGCTTGGATATGTAGGCTGTTACCACACTATAAAATTAAGTAGAACTCTGTTTGATAATTTTGTTATTATTATTATTATTATTTTTAAAAAATTTTTTTGCAGAACCAGGGATTGAACTCAGGCCCTTGTGCTTACCAGGCAAGTGCTTATTCTGCTGAGCCATCTCCCAGCCCCTAGAATTCTATTTGAGAGACATTTGTTGGGAACAGTACACATGGAGCCCAAAGCAGTGAAACTGTGACACCTTTTATCTGGATGTCCCCCTGAAGTCTCTCCTAGGTGAGGTGCTTATTAGGTGGCTGGATCTAGGGTGCGTGAATATGGATTAAGGCTGCAGTAACTAGATTAGCAAGCTGATTGGTTTAGCATTGATCTGGGTGTGCACAATGGGGAAGTGTCACCGTGGGTGTGGATAGCACCAGCCAATACTGTATTAGCCTGAATGGAAGAAAAGGGAAAGGGAGGCTCATTGCCACTACTTTGCTGCTCCTTTCTGTCTGCCCTGCCATGCACTGTTTGTCCTCTCTATGCCCTGCTGCCAGGCCGCCCAGCCAACTGTGGACTGAAGCCTCTACAAACTGTGAAATGAAATAAAACTTTTTTCTTTCTTTTTTTTTTTTTTTTGATATGGGGTTTCACTATGCAGTTCAGGCTAGCCTTGAACTCACCATGTAGCCTAGGCTGGCCTTGAACTCACCTGCCTCAGCCTCCCAAGTGCTGGAATAACAGCATAGTTCTTGATACATCAATGGGTCCATTTTGAAGATGGTCTTGCTATGTAGTTCAGATTGGCCTTCAACTCACTCTGTAGCCCACACTGGCCTCAAGCTTATGGTGATCTCCCTGTCTCAGCCTCCTGAGTGCTGGGATTACAGGTGTGTTATTTACAGCCAATAAATATTTCTTGATTAAACAAATAAAGTTTAGGTTAATCCAGAACTGGGGTGCATGAGTTGCATGGGACCAAAGATCAAAAGACAAAAGTAACTGAGAGTGTGAGAAGTGTTTTAAGGCCATCTCTGGACTCTAGATAGGTGGGGAAAGAAGTAAAGCCAGAAAAAATATGGTAGAATGGAAATGTAAGTGATCCAAATGAGGAAATACAAAGTTGAAAATGAGTGACAAGGGTCTGGGGAGATAGCTCAGTAGAATAAGTGTTTGTCTGGCAAGCGCAAGGACCTGAGTTCAATCCCCAGTTCCATCAAAAAAAAAGAAACTGAGTGACAAGTTTTTAGAAAATGTGTGGGTTCATCTGAGCATGCAGGGGCATATCTGTTATTCTAGCACTCATGAGGCTGAGGTAGGAGGATCATTCTTTGTTTTGTTTTTTTTTTCTCCCTGGCTCCTGTTTCATTTTTTGTGGTAGGGGAAATTGAACCAAGACTTCACATTTAGCCATATCCCTGGCCCTTTTTTATTTGTTATTTGGAAACAGGCCCTGAGTTGCCCAGGGAGACCTCAAACCTCTAATTCTCCTGCCTCAGCCTTCCAGAGAGCTAGGGTCACTGGCATGTGCCAACACAGTGGAGAAGGGGTTCTGGCTGGGAGGCCAGCCTGGGCCACAGGGGAGGACTCTGTTTTAAAGAAAAGCTGGCCAGATAGCTCAGCAGGCTAAAGCACCTGCTTAGGCAGGCACAGGGACCAGGGTTTGATCCCCAGCATGCCAGCCTTGCCCCTGGGTGCACTGAGCCAGCGACTGAGACTGGGAGTGGTGGCGCAGGCATTAAAAAA
>NW_004524624.1:10785791-10786530 GCF_000260255.1 Octodon degus | reverse complement strand
CTAAATTTTGATTTAAAAAAAATATATGTATTTGATAGAAGGTCTCACTATGCAGTTCGGACTCTTAGTGATCCTCCTGTTTTCAGCCTCCCCAGTACTGGGATTACAGGTGTGCGCCACCACACCCAATCTCGGTGGCCGGTGCAGCATGTGGTGCTGGGGATCAAACCCTGGTCCCTGCTCTTGCCTAAGCAGGTGCTTAGTCTTTTCTTAAATTTTGAGACAGAATCCAGCTATGGTAAACTGCTAACCTGCCCAGGCTGGGCTTGAATTCCACATCCTGCCACAACCTCCCAGAGTGCTGGCATCACAGCGATGTGCTCCGTATGCCTGGCTCAGGCTCCCAACATCGTCAAGCAGACAGTGTGAGCAATACTTAGAATTCTATTAACTAATAATGAATTCCTACTGAATCTGGAGTCTGTAGTGAATACCACCAAAGCTTTGACCCAACTACTGGTCTGGTGTACATTTGTACAAGCGACTCACTGAAGAACAGCGATGCAATCACGTGTGATGGTGCACGCCTGCCTTCCCACGTTGCTATGTGCTGAGGCAGGATGATGGCTAGCTTCTTTTTCTTTTTTTCTTTTTTTTGTGGGGGGGACCAGGGATTGAACTCAGGGCCTTACGCTTACCAGGCAAGTGCTTATTCTACTGAGCCATGTCCCTGGCACCTCTTTTCTTTTATTCTATGTGTGTATTTTGATTTTTAAATTTTCTTTTCTTTTTTTTTTTT
>NW_004524624.1:10783117-10784366 GCF_000260255.1 Octodon degus | reverse complement strand
TTTAAACATTATTGTTATTTTAAAAATTATTATTATTTCTGCTTTTGTTTTGAGACAGTCTCACTATGTAGCTCAGGCTGGCCTTGAACTCATTAGGTAGCCCAGGCTGGCCTTGAACTTGCAGTGATCCTCCTGCCTCAGCTTCCTGAGTCCTGGGATTACAGGTGTACACCATCATGCCGGCATGAGACCGTACTCTTAAGTGAAATAAATTGGACATGCCAGTGTAAATAAATACCACATTGTGTCTCTGGTGTAAGAAACCAAAAGTGTAAGGACAAAATGGATAATAGATATTGTGAAATAGGAAGTAGATGTTCAAATGGGAAGGGAAACTAGGGAGGGGGGAGGGGGAAACGAAGAAAGGAGGGAAAAATGAGAAAAGGAGGATAAAATGGAAACAAAGCTTTTGTAAATAAGGAATTTTGAAAGGAGGGGCGGGGAATGGGAGAAAAACCTGTAATGAATGTGAGCATTATATATACCTAAAATGTAACTTAATTTTAAGAAAAGAAAGAGGTCTGGAAGGTCATATATACAGAATAAAACTGTTTATCAGGGCCAGGGAGATGGCTCAGTAGAATAAGTGCTACCCTGGCAAGAGCAAGGGCCTGAGTTCAACCCCCGGTTCTGCAAAAAAGAAAAACAACAACAACAACAAAAACCTGTTTATCTTTGGGAGGAAGGAAGACCTTGAGGTAGATAACAGCAAGGACTTTGGCTTTGTCTATAGTTTTCTGTTGTTTAATTAGTTAATTAATTAATTTATTTAGTGCTATCAGGGATTTAACTCAGGACCTTGTGTTTGTCAGGCAAGTGCTTATTCTACTGAGCTATCTCCCTGGCCCTGTTGTTTATTATTGAGGGGAGGGTATGTTGGAATTGAACCCACAGTCCTGAATATTCTGGGTGAACACTTTATTATAGAACTACATCCTCAACTGTAGTTTTTCTTTTGTTGTCTCTTTGAGACAGGGCTTTACTGTACTGTTAAGGCTGGCCTTGAACTCGCTTTGTAGCCTAGGCTGGGATGGTGATCTTCTTGCCTCAGCCTCCTGAGTTCTGGGATTATAAACATGTGCCACCATACTCAGCTGTAGTTTTCATTAATTAATTTGAGGCAGGGTCTCCCTGTGTAGCCCTGGCTGGCCTTGAACTCATAGTGATCCTCCTGCCTCAACCTCCCTCATTAGTGCTACAGTTGTGTGCCATACTGGCAGCTAGTGCTTTTTTTTTTTTTTTTTTTTTT
>NW_004524624.1:10781347-10782447 GCF_000260255.1 Octodon degus | reverse complement strand
GGGGAGATGGCTTACTGGAATAAGTGCTTCCCTGGCAATCGCAAGATCCTGAGTTCAATCCCCGGTTCTGCCACAAAAGAAAGAAAGAAAAATGGAAAAACACAAAAACTGTTATGAAATCAAAACAACTCTACCTTACAAAATAATACGTGTGTGTGTGTGTGTGTGTGTGTGTGTGTGTTCTACCACTGAGCTACTTCCTTAGCTTTTTTTTTTTTTTGGCTGGCTCAGGCTGCCTGAAGAGCGGGTCTGATGCGGCTTGTAGAGCTGGGAATTGAACCTTGGTCCCCTGTGCCTGACTGACTTTGCCCAAGCAGGCGCTTTAAACAACTGAGGAAACCCACAAGCCCCTTCTTGGCTTTGCTTATTTTACGGAAAGGTTTTGGTAAGGTGGCCAGGTTGGCCTCAAACCTCCTGCCTCAGCCTCCTGAGTACTAGGATCACAGGTGTGTGTCACTGTGGCCAGCACCTGCAGGCTTTTATTGGTGACAATGAGTCAATGTGCTGAAGTGGGCACTGAGGCTCCAGAGGGGCCAGGGCTTCTCTAACTGTAATCTGCAACGGAGCAGGGGATGCATCCGTCTACTGGGCTTGGGGAGGCCTCGCCAGATCCATGGCAGGGAGACGGACGCCCCAGACGCTTCTGAGCTTATCCAGCGTGCGGCGCGGTGATGCCGAAAGTCCACACTGTGCTAAGAGCAGCTTAAAGGAGAACGTTTAGTGACTGGAGATGTGCAAAGAGGGGTCCGTGCAGCAAGTGAAGGCGGCAGTACGTTTTTATACTCTTGCACTTTTCAAGAAGACGCAAAATGGTCATTTGTACAGATACCACGGAAGAGTCACGAGCTGGGCGTGGCGCGTGCCTGTGACTTCAGCTCTTGGGAGGTTGAGACAGCAGAAGTGCCTTGAATTCAAGGCCCGCCGGGGCTAGAGTGAGTTTAAGATCAGCCTGAACTACATTGTGAATCCCCGTATTTAAAAAAAAAAAAAAAAAAAGGCACCAAGAAGGCAAGACTTTAGCTGGAACTGGATAATCTTCTGCGGTTCCAGCTATCTGAAGTCTATTTCAAATTTCCTAGGTCTCAGCCAGATTTGCAAAA
>NW_004524624.1:10769731-10780372 GCF_000260255.1 Octodon degus | reverse complement strand
AAAAAAAAATGTCTGTTTTCAAAGTTGTTTTATTCTGAGAGGAAATTAACTGAAAGGTACTGCAGCACACTACAGACATGAAATAGTTTTAATTCCATAAAATTAAATGCCTTAGAGTATTCTGAAATGCTTCAGTAGAATACTTACCAAGTATTGCCTAAATGGATGTAATAAAACATCAAAATTTAAGGTGTTTTTTGACAGAACCAGGGATTGAACTCAGACCCTTGCACTTGCCAGGGAAGTGCTTATTCTACTGAGCCATCTCTCCAGCCCCTAAAACATCAAATTTTAAGCCTGCCTGTAATCCCACCACTCAAGAGGCCAAGGCAGGAAGACTGCTGTGAGTTCAAGGGCAGCCTGGACTACTTGGTGACTGTATGATGAGACCCTGTCTCAATCCTCCTCACCACCAAAAATAAAATAAAATAATGCAGTTAAACACAGTTTAATTTTGTCTTTCCATCTGTGTAAAATTTATTTTGGTGGGAGTTTTCTTTAGACCTCTATGAAAACTTTGATATACCTCTATTTTATGTTTTTAGTTTTGAAATGGTCTCACTATCTTGCCCAGGCTGAAATGGTCTCACTACCTCGAACGTGTGATCTCTCCACTAAGGAGGAGAGAAGAGTAGGTGGTCATACGGCTGTGTATCACCACACCGAGCACAACCATCATTTTTATTTTATTTTTTAAATTTTATTTATTTGTGTGTGTGTGTGTGTGTGTGTGTGTGTGGCCAGCTCAGCCCACCAGGGGGCGGGTCCGGCTGGCATGTGGTGCTGGGGGATTGAACCGCGGTCCCTGTGCTTTGCTAACCTTGTTCTAAGTAGGTGCTTTAGACCACTGAGCCATCTCACCAGCCCCATCATCTTTAGATAATAGTTTTCACAGTCATTTCAAGTAGCAAAACACACAACATTTTTTTGTGATGGTGCTAAGGATTGAACCTAGGGCTTCCCATATGCTAGACAATCGGTCCAACACTGAGCTACATACCCACTCCAAAACACAACTCTTAATTCAGAAATATATTAACAAGCACATCACTTTTGTTTTTTGTTGTTGCTGTTTTAAGACAGTATCTTGCTATGTAGTTCAGGCTGGCCTTGCACTTAGCACATAGCCCAAGTGGCCTTGACTAAATGTGATCTTCCTGCCTCGGCCTCCCTAGTGCTGGGATTACAGATGTGCACCACCATGCCTGGCAAAAAGAGAAGAATATTTGTAGTGGCTTCTAACTATCTAGACCTGGCTAATGGTGCTAACCTGACTATCTCATGGCCTTGTTTTTTTCTTTTTCTTTTTTTTTGGAACTTGGAATTAAACTCAGGCCCTCGCGCTTGCCAGGGAAGCGCTTATTCCACGGAGCCATCTCCCCGGTCCCTCTCATGGCCTTGTATGGCTCTGTCAAAGCTGTCCCTGCTGGGCCTTTCCAGTGGCAACTGGCATCTCCTCTGCAGTGTGGCGCCCTTTCGTTTTCCAGGGTCCCCTTCCACATAGATCTGTTGGGAGACAAAACTCATACACTTCCAAATATTTGAGAATATGAAATAATTTGGGGGAAACTAGTACATATCCAGAACCAGGAAGTTCTCTTGATTGGATCCACGCTGGCTCTGTCTCTGGTCCACGTGACTCATGTATATTTGACCTTTTGTTGAAGTACAGTCACTGCCAGAGTTGGACTATCTACTGTTATCTCAGGCTTCCGAGCAATTCAGCCTCTGCCTTGAAATTCCCTTGCTGTGAGTCACTTCAGTCTAGTGACCACCCCCGCCCAGTGACAAGCAGTAATGTTGGGGCCTCTCTGCAGCCCTCCTTGGGGTGGGGCAAGCCTCTGGCATGGTAGTTCTCTCTTGAAAGCAAGCTTTTCTAACAGCCGTCTTTGCTTTTTATATGTTTGCATGCACGAAAAAGTTCAAAAATTGTGGACCTGATACTTGGTAATTTCTATTCCAATTTTGCATCTTTGTCTGATGTCTCCCTTCAGAATTTCTATTAAAGTTTGGTGCCCCAGCGGAAATATCCAGTTTAAAAGTTCACATGTGAAACACAACCCTGCTTATCAACGCTCCTCTGCGTCCCTCCGCATTCGCTATCTGAAGTCTGTGTGTGTTCATACACCACAGGCCACATCACGGGGCCATCATGAGGGAGACCGACCCTGCCCTCCCTGAGTAATAAAAAAGCCACCCCACACCAAGAGCCACAGAAACAAGCCCACTGCCCACACGAGGCATAGAGGACTCCATGTGGCTCCAGACCTGGTTCTTATGAAGGTGGACACTGGTTTTGGGGGCAGCCATAGGCTTTAGGGTATGTCATTACCCAAATTATCTTAGATAAATTATCTTTTCTGAACTTTATTAATTTTTTTTCTTTTTCTGAGACAGGTTTTCATGATGTACTCCAGACTGGCCTGGAACTCACTAATTAAGCCAACGCTAGACTCAAATTCACAGTGATCTTCCTTCCTCAGCTTCTGGAGTGCTGGGATTACTGGCATGTACCAGTCCTTAAATTTTTATAAAAGTTATATTTTAATTTTAATTTTTTTTTTTTAAATGTATTTGGTACAGGGTCTCACTAGGGCAGCTCAGATTCAGCCTCCCCAGCGCTGGGATTACAGGCATGTGCCACTACCTCCGTCTCTGTGGCCAGCTCAGCACATCCGGGGGGTGGGGCTGGCACAGCATATGGTGCCAGGGATTGAACCCTGGTCCCTGCACTTGCCTAAACAGACACTTAGTCTGCTGAGCTATCTTGCTGACCCTAAAATTTGATTTTTTAAAAATTTTCATTTGTTTATTTGATACAGGGTCTTACTATGCAGCTCAATAGCTGTATTCATAGCAATACTCCTGTCTCAGCCTCCCCCTCAGGGCTGAGATTACACGCATGTGCCACCATGCTTGTTTTGGTGGCCAGCACGGCGCGCCAGGAGCTCTGGGGCTGGCACAGTATGTGGTACGAGGGATCGAACCCAGGTCCTGCGCTTGCCATGCCATGCAGGCCCTTAGATTGCTATCTCCCCAGCCCCCGAAATTTTATTTTTAATTATACAATTAATACATGACCATGACTTGCATAAAGGCCATGGCTCAATCCCCAGGCAGGTGATGTGTGTAGGGCGACAGTAATATGTAACTCACAGCAAAAGAACAGGTAAAATGCAAGATGGCTATTTTCTTCTTTCTGTTTCCTTAGTGTGTCAGGAGGAGCTGAGGTCTACTGCAGGAATATACTTCCATTAAATTAAATTTATTTTATTTTATTTTTTATGTATTTAGTACAGGGTCTACAGGGCCTCACTACACAGATCGAACTTACGGCGATTCTCCTGGTTTCAGCCTCCCAAGTGCTGGAATTACAGGCATGTGCCGCTATGCCCAGTCTATGATGTCTCAGTGCACCTCAGGGACAGGGTCGGCAGGGCACTCTGGGGATTGAACCGCCGCTGCTGCACTCTGCCTAAGCAGGTGCTTTAGTCTGCTGAGCCATCTGGCCAGCCCTTCCAAATTAAATTTAAAGTGAAGAGAAAATCTTTAATTATGTCCAGGAGTTGAATCACCTTTCTTCTATCAGAGATCAGACAATACAAGACAAACCAGATGTGGAGGCATAGACCTAAATTCTAGCAATTGGGAGTCTGAGGGAAGAGGCCAGTGAATTTGAGGCCAGCCTGAGGTACATAATGAGACTGTCAAAAAAATAAAAAAAGGGAAAAGAAAGAGAAAGAGAAAGAAATTTTGGATAGGGTCTGCTTGAGGACAGCAAAAACCAAAGGTTCTATTCGAACGTCTGTAATCCAGCATTCTGGAAGGCTGAGGCAGTAGAATTGCATTGCCCATGCTGGGCAATTTAGTAACTTAGTGAGATCCTATCTCAAAATAGAAGGATAAAAAAGGCCTAGGGATATTGGGGATGTAGTTCAGTGCAAAGTTCCTGGGTTCAGTCTGGGGTGGGGTGGGGGCCAAAGATCAGAGAACATTTTATTTATTTATTTATTTATTTATTTAGGCAGGATCAGGATTGCCTTGAACTCACTGTGCACCCAGCCTGGCCTCAAAGTCCAGGTGATCCTCCTGCCTCAGCCTCCCAGATACTGGACTTACAGGTGTGCACCACCACTTCTACCATTCTACTTCTTTCTTTCTGTTCCATTTAGCCAGGCAAGGATGATTTTGTGTATTATGTCTTTTGTTCTCTGTAGCTTTCATTTCAAATCTCAGAGAAAAATAAGAGAGATTCGTTGTCTAGATTCTCTCTCTAAAAAGCTTTCCAGCTAAGTAGAATAAAGACAAAACAAAGCAAGATTCCACCGTTGCAATTCTGCTCTTCCAGCAATACCCCTTTCCTACTGTTAGAAAAGAAATACTAGCTCAAGATTTCCCAAGGCACTAGTGGTTGCTTCCCATGTGACCTAATGCAGGATTTTATTTCAGCCTATGAACAAATTCTGGGGCCCGGGATATAGCTTAGCAGTGTAGCACCTGCTGGCAAGGGCAAGGTCCTGAGTTGGACTCCCTGTACCAAAAAACCCACAAAAAACCCCAAATTGCATTATTATTATTATTATTATTATTGTTGTTGTTGTTGTTATTGTTTTAATAATAATATACTATCATTATATCGTGGTGATCCTCCTGTTTTCAGCCTCCCCAGTGCTGGGGTTACAGGCATGGGCCACAATGCCTGGTCTTGGTGGTGGCCGGTTCAGTGAGCCCAGGGGTAGGGCTGGTGCAGCACGAGATGTGGGGGCTTGAACCCCACCCGGTCCCCGTGTTTGCCTAAGCAGGCACTTAGTCTGCTGAGCTATCTCACCGGCCCTACGAATTGCATTTATCAAGCATCAACTTTGCCAGCCATGATACAAATTTCTTTTCATAAGTCTAATTTAAACTGGGCATGCCTGTAACCCTCGCTCTTGGGAAGTTGCAGTAAAAGGATCACCATGAGTTTGAGCCAGCCTGAGTTACAGAGGAGATGCTGTTTCAAAAAACAAACAAACAAAAAAACCAAAAAATTCTAACTGAATTCTAACAAATGCGCACATAAAGTTTGTACTGTCACCCTCATATTAGTCATATTACAAAAGGGACAAAACTCAAAAAATTAAAAATAATTCTGTTCTTTAACTATGGCTTTGAAGTAAAGGAGTTTGTTTTTTCTTTTGTTTCAGTTTTTTTTTTTTTTTTTTTTTTTTTTTTTTTTTTTTTTTTGTACCGGGGATGGAACTCAGGACCTTGCCAGGCAGGTGCTTACACTGCTGAGTTATCACCCGGCTCTCCTGTTTCAGCTTTGTGGGGTGGAGCCCTGGGCCTGTATATGCCAGGCCCATGTTCTGCCTAGCAGGGAGCCACATGCAGCCCTGGGAAAGGAGGTGCTCAGGAGGAATGCTGGTGGGCGACGGGAAAAGTGCTGGAGACAGGGAAGAGGCACCGGGAGCAGGAGTGAGGACCTAAAAGTTGAGGGAGAAAGGAAGAAGAGAAAAGGAGTAGCAAATTAAGAGGAAAAAGATGAGGGTTCTAAGGAAGGACTGCTGTTTACTCCTACTGCTTAGTCTGGGCGGAGTTCTAGCCAGTGTTTAAACAAATCTCCATAGCAACTATCTGCTTTGTTTTGCAAGTTTTTTTTTTTTTTTTGCGGGGGTGGGGGGTGGGGGGGGGAGAGCTGGGGATTGAACACAGTGCTTTCACCCTGAGCTAAGTTTCCAACCTTTTAATATTTTTAAATATTGAGATGAGGTTTCACTAAGTCCCTGGGCTTAAATTTTGGATCCTCCTGTCCCAGCCCTGTAGACTGCTGGGATTACAGGTAGGTGCTACCACATCTAGCTCCAAACCCTTTTTATTTTGTAAGAAGAGTCTTGTTAAATTGTCTGGGTTGGCCTTGAACTTGCAATTTTTTGTACCTCAGCCTCCTAACTGCAATTACAGGTGTGCACCACCTCGCCCAACTGCAGCTATCTGTTTCATCTTTCGGTAACAGGGTCTAAATATGGCCACTGTTGAGAAGGGCTGGCTCGGGAAAGTGGGCGGGACCACGAATGGAGGAGAACCGGCTAATGATGAGAAAAGCCAGGTTTTTCTGGGCCTGCCCTCCTCTGTTGCCAACCCCGCCCCAGCCTCGATGTAGGAAAGGACTTTTGTTTTGCTGTTTTTCTCTGTAGTGCAGGAACTGAACACAGGGCCTCATGAGTTCCAGGCAAGCATTTTACCACTGAGCTGGACCCAATCCCAGGAAGACCTGTAGCCCCTGATCTTGACTAACAGTGGTCACAGATAAGAGCTAAGTCCTGTATGCATTTTATTTTTACTAATTATGTAAATTCCTATGCAACTGGGGGATCCCCTTGATGCAAGAGAGGAAGAGTAGAAGCTTTTGCTTCCCATTTTCACCCAGGTGCCACTTTCGGGGCCACTGAGGGGAGGGAGAGGGGTTGGAAGATTGTCTTCTGACCACAAGTGGCAGCCCCAGAGGAGAAGATGAAGAAGAAAAGCAGGGCAGAGGCGTGCGAGCAAGCGCAGGCGTTGCTGGAGGACAAGTTGGAGCCGAGCCTCAGCCTCCAGCAGTCTCCCTTGAAGTCAGCACGAGGCCCTCAGCCAGGGAACTCAGGGTCATCTGGCAACGCCTGGGACTTTTGTGACTGTCTCAACTAAGCGACTCATGGGTGGAGGACAGAGATGGTATGAAACAGCAGAGAATGACCTGGCTGGCTTCCAGCATTCCTAGCCCAAGGTTGAGAAGGCCTGAGTTGGGGGTGCTGACCACAGGAGGCCTCTCCTCAGCCTGCTGCCAGAGCCCCGAAGGTCCTGCGTGCCAAAAGCCCACTGCATGTGGATACCTGCGAAGTTCTCTGGGCCCTGAGGAAATCTTCCAAAGCAATTAGGAAGTTTACTCCTAACAAAAATAATGGAAGCTGGAGTCTATAACTGCTTTGGAATCTGCTTCAAGAGAAGAGGGTCTTGCATAGAGGAAAAGCTATTTGGAAGAGCTATGCAACTGCCTCTTTACAGCAACCATGTAAAAAGAGATCAGCTTTACCTTTGATTCTACTATTTATAACAATAACTATATAGAACTTAATCATCCGTAGTGCCTCATTTGTACCAAAGCTTGTTACTTTTTCATTTCTGTTGGTGGTGCTGGGATTAAACCCAGTGCTTTATGCATATTAGGCAAGCACACTAGTGCTGAATCACATCCTTAGACCTGTTACCGTTTCTTAAATTTTGAGACAAGATCTCACTAAATTGCCCAGGCTGGCCTCAGTTTGCAGTCTTCCTGCCTCAGCCACCTAAGTACTGCAGCTAGGATTACAGGTTTAGGCCAACATGCTGGGCTTTTGCGCATGGTCTCATTTTTCTTTTTTCCCTCTCTCTCTCTCTCTCTCTCTCTCGTGTCTTTTTTTTTTTTTTTTTTAAATATGTAGAACTGGGGGCAGAGCTAGAGTCTTCACACTGAGCAGTCTCTTAAAACATTTTTATGTCCCCCTACTGGGAATTTTCCTGGAGGAACTGAAAGCGTCATATCATAGTGATATATGTGGGCCTATGTTTATAGCAGCACAATTTGTAATAGCCAGAACTTGGAAACAACCAAGATGCCCGTCGCATGTGGAATGGTTGAAAAAGATGTGGTACTTTTATATAATGGAGTACTACTCAGCTATAAAGAATGATAAACTTGAATCCTTCATATTTAAGTGGATGCCCCTTGAAGATATACTTATTACTGAAATAAACCAGACCCATATCTGTAAATATCGTATTATCTCCCTAATATAAGGACTTACAATTCTGTATATGACTAGGTTTCTAAATTTCTTTGTAAAAATATGTAAATGCTTATTTCTACTTTTATATAATCATTTTTCCTTCATATTCTGTAAGGACTTAAAGTTCAACATATCAATATCTGATGGAAAATACCTGTTCCAGGATATGCCAAAATGTTTGATATTTCTACAGATAGGATAAACCGAACTGCATATATTGCAGGTTAATAATTTGCTTCTCTTCTGAAGGGTTAACAACCTAAGTTAGCAGGTCAAAATTTGGAGAAAAAGAAGGGCTGCATGATTGGCCAACATTTTGGCCCTAGCCTTTCAAGGTCAGTGAAGACTCGGGACATAAGAGAACCTGTACTGTAACAACATGTAACTCAGTTGTGCTCCAAACTTTCTGATCAAGAAGATTATGGAGTCACAGAGGAATGTGTTCAATGATCTAAAGTGAGCCTGGAGAAAATCACATGGAGAGCAAAAACATTTTCTCAAGCTTTCACAGAGAGCAAATTGGTCAAGCAATGGCTGTGACTCATCCTCATGTCAGACACTGACAAAAGGATGTACAAAGGGCAGTACAGGGCTACAGGATAAATCCTGAGAGTACTTGGCTGACCTTACCAGATACAAAAGTTATATTTCTTGTTATATAGGTCTTGCTATATCTTGGTCTTAACCATCCAGCAGAAAAGTATAAAAACGAGATATATAAAGTAAATCCATATTAATACGATGAGCTGTAAAAGGCTCAAGTCAATAACTTCTGAGGATAACCCACTAATATTATAGACTGCTAGACAGTATTAGATGTTTAGTTGAATTCAAACACTTATAGTATTTAGATGCCAATAGAATATTCACCTCTCACAGGACAAATAAATAAATAAATAAATAAATAAAAATTTTTTAAAAAGGAAATAGAAAGAAGCAGTCAATGCTCTAATTAGCTTCGTCTCCTTTTTTTCAATTGTTTGTACTTTTTCTTTTCTTATACATTGCTCCAGTTTTTTTCTTCTTCCAATATCTGGTAATATGAATAGCTAGTTGTAAGACAATACCATGTATTACAACAAATACTGTGAAATTCATGTTACTTTGTTAAGTAAAATTCTGTATGAGTTGCCAAAAAAAATTAAAAAAACCATTTTTATGATTTTTTTTTTCCTCCGAATGCTTTCAAGGCATGACTGGCTGGCTTGAGTTGTGGGGATTGAACCACAGCAACCTGAGCCTGATGGCTTTGTTGAAGCAGCCACTTAAAGAACTGAGCTAAGGGGCAGGCCCCCCATTTTTGATTTTAAGACAGAAAAATAAATTTTTGAGCCAGCGTCTCACTAAACTGGTAAACAGCTCAGGCTGGTCTGTGATCTCCAATTAATCTGTATTAGCCTCCCAGAGCACTGTCATCACAGGTATACTGTGACACGAGGCCAGGAGGAGAGAACTTTGATTTATTTTTTATTTTTTGAGATAGGGTATCACCATGTAATTCAGACCAGCCCTGAACTTACTATGCAGCCCAGGCTGGCCTCAAACTCACAGTGAGGGGCCTGGGGAGATGGCTCAGTGGAATAAATGCTTCTTGCGAGTGCAAGGGCCTGAGTTCAATCCCCAGTTCTATCAAAAAAATAAAAATAAAAAATAAACTTTCCTTATGGGGGCTGGTGAGATGGCTCAGTGGTCTAAAGCACTTACTTAGAACAAGCTTAGCAAAGCACAAGGACCGCGGTTCAATCCCCAAGCACCACATGCCAGCCAGCCCCGCCCCCCGGTGGGCTGAGCTGGCCACACACACACACACACACACACAAATAAAATTAAAAAAAAAAAACCAACTCACAGTGATCCTCCTGCCTTAGCCCTCCCAGTGCTGGGATCACAGGCATGCGCCACCTGGGCAAGAGGAGACAACTTTTTTTTTTTTTTTTTTTAGAGGAGACAACTTTTAAACTGAAGTCAGAAAACTTCCGGCTGATTCCATGCAGTTAGTTCCCATCTCTATAATCTTTGAGCCCTACCCCAAACACAGAACTCTCCTACACACCCCTACTGTCTAGCATTTTGCTCTGCTTCCTTCCTGTATTCTTTTTTATTTTATTTTAATGGGTTTTTTTTTGGTGGAACTGGGGATTGAACTCGAGCTTGCCAGGGAAGCACTTATTCCACTGAGCCTTCTCCCTGGCCCCCTGTATTCTTTTTAGAGAATCCCCTTCCACACATTTATTCAGGACACAGCTTTATCAGCTGATGTAAAGGCTTATTTTTCCTCTTAGATTAGAAAGTAGGGAAACCCCGCTCTCCAGCTCCATAGCATCCTTTCCAGATCACCGGCCTACACTCTGGAAGTCCATCCTCGGCCTCACTCTGGCATGTCCCACCACCCCCAGCTAACACCGTTGTTTCACACAGGAGATAACAGACCAAAATCTGGCTGAACCAGCTGCCACCTTCACAGCTAGCTGTGGATTCCTGTTAAGGAATTTAACACTCTAGGGACTTCAACCTCTCCTCCGCTCTGAGCGCCCACCCGCTGCCCAGGTCACTACACAGAGTTCTGATTTCATATCATTTTCACTGGAATGTCTGGAACATCCAGCCTAATCACTACTTTTACTTCCAAATCATCTGTTCCCACAGTTAGTGGTTGGAAGGTTGACCCGTGCACTACTCCTTCCACTGCCACCTGCTTTCTTATCTAGCTGGAATTAGGTGACGTCCCTACACCATCTTTTTTTTTTTTTTTTAATTTATTTATTTGTGTGTGTGTATCTGTGTGTGTGTGTGTGTGGCCAGCTCAGCCCACCAGAGGGCGGGGCTGGCTGGCATGTGGTGCTGGGGGATTGAACCG
>NW_004524624.1:10766287-10768664 GCF_000260255.1 Octodon degus | reverse complement strand
GTGTGTGTGTGTGTGTGGCCAGCTCAGCCCACCAGGGGGCGGGGCTGGCTGGCATGTGGTGCTGGGGGATTGAACCACGGTCCCTGTGCTTTGCTAAGCTTGTTCCAAGTAAGCGCTTTAGACCACTGAGCCATCTCACCAGCCCTTAAATTTCTTTAAAAAAATAAAAGCTGCCTGGTGTGGTAGCACATGCCTGTAATCCCAGCACTTGGGAAGCTGCGGCAGGAGGATCACTGTGAGCTTGAGACCAGCCTGGAATACAAAGTAAGTTCAAGGCCAGCCTGAACTGCATACATATGGAGACCCGATCTCAAAATGACAAAAAAATAAAACTAAAAATAAAAAAGACAAGGTCTCATGTACCCACGTATCTGGCCTTTAACTCATGATCTCCCTGTCTCAGCCTCCCAAGTGTTTGGGATTATAAGCATAAACCGCCATGCCTATAATGAAAAATAAATGACAACACCTAAGAATGCAGGGGAATTTAACAACAGAAGATATCTAACAACAGGAATTATCTAACATCTAAATATACATAACACTTTTCTAAGTAAGGTGGAAATTTTCCAATGTAACTCATTTTGCAGGCCAGGGAGATAGCTCAGTGTCCTAAGTGCCTGCTTGGCAAGTGCAAGGTCCTGAGTTTGATCCCCCATACCAAAAAGAAAAAAACAAAACAAAACAAAAACCCTCATCTTGCCTCACTAACTCAACATTAACTATTTTACCGATAACACGGTAACATACCACTGCAAGAATGAGTTGCTCATCCATTAGCAACAAGCTCAAAAAATTAAAACTAGTTTTCGGTTTTTTTTTTTTAAATTTTAGCAACCAGGGATTGAACTCAGGCCCTTGCACTTGGCAGGCAAGCACTTCTTCTACTGAGCTATCTCTCCAGCCCCTAAAACTAGTTTTCTAAGGTCCCTGCCTGCTCCCACCCTTATAGCTCCCACCCAGCAGCTTAATACCCTGCTTCATAAAGAGCACTGGGGGGCCGGGGAGGTGGCTCAATAGACTAAGTGCTTCCCTGGCAAGCACAAGGGTCTGAGTTCAATCCCCGGTTCCTCAAAAAAAAAAAAAAAAAAAAAAAAAGAAAAGAAAAGAGCACTGAAGCTGGGAGACAGGGAGGGTGAAGACCACGCCCCGTCACACACCCTGGCAGCCGCAGTAGGAGACGCTTAGTGGGCTCCCGACCCGCCACGTCCAGAGCCTCGCACTGACGCTGGCTCCCAGTAGGTGCTCAGCAACGTGTGCGGAACCGGAACCGCATCCGCCGTACTTATTATTTCCATGCGCTCCTTTCTCCTCAGAACTCTGCTTTGAGCTGGGGATGGTGAGCCCAGCACCCTTGGAGGCTGAGGCAGAACCATTTCAAGGTCAGGTCCAGCCTGGTCAGTGTCTGGAGACTCTGACGCACATAGCGCAGGACAGAACTTAGGGTTCGATCCCCAGGATGCAAAAATAAATCAACCACAGAACAATGCTTTTTGATATCGTTTTCTATCAAGCTTTAACTTTTACTTTGTCTTTTCATTTGGCAAATAATTATGTTTAAAACATTGGCATCATAAAACAAAAACCCTTCTCACTTCCTTCAGTTCTACAAGCTTCATTCTATCTCTCCTGATCTACTGCAATTTGTCTCAAAATGTTTCCGATTGTGCTCACCTCACAGCACATGTGCTAAAAAGTTACCGGCTGCAAAATCAAATGGATACTTATTTGTTACATTTTGGCATTTTATTGTTTTCAGAGTTGAAGTTACTTCTTTTCCAATTAATACCTTCCCCAAACCTTTAGAGAGACACAAAGTAAACACAGACCTACCTCCAATCATAGTCAGAACAAAGTTACTTCCTATTTGGAAACCTTTAACATTTATTTGTTTGATACAGGGTCTCGCTATGCAGTTCAGACTCCAAGTGATCCTCCTGTCTCAGCATCCCCAGTGTTGGATTACAGGTGTGTGTGCTATCATGCCCATTTTCCGTGACAGGCTTGTGGTATCAGGGATTGAACCCAGGTCCTTACATTTGTCAGGGAGGCTCATAGACTGCTGAGCTATCCCCAGCCTGGGCATCTTCTTTTATTTCTGCTTCTCCTCCCCTCCTCCTCCTCCCCTCCTCTTCCTCCACCTTCCTCTTCCCCCTCCCCCTCCTCCTCTTCCTTCTCCCCCCCATAATTTTATTGAGAAACAAATAGCAATGAGACAGTTTCAAACCAAGTTGGTTCTGGAGGGTTAACAACCTAAGTTTGCAGACCAAAATTAGAGAAAAAAAGAGGCCCGCAAGGAAAGCCAACATTTTGGCCCTATCCTTCCAAGGTCAATTAAGACTCACGACATATGAGATCTTGTACTGTAACATCATGT
>NW_004524624.1:10762369-10764117 GCF_000260255.1 Octodon degus | reverse complement strand
GCCTTGATCTTGATCCTCCTTTCCTCAGCCTTCCCAGAGTGCTGGAATTACAGGCATATGTGGGCATATTTCTTTCTGGACATTTTTTATTACATAGGTTGAGATAAGTTTGTTCTTTACCTCATTTAATTACCTATCCAATTCAATTATTGAACTTAGGTCCTTGTGCTTGCCAGGGAAGTACTTATTCCACTGAGCCATCTCCCCGGCCCCTTGTAGTCTCTATTTATTTATTTATTTATTTATTTATTTAGTGTGTGTGAGGCCAGCTCAGCCCACCAGGGGGCGGGGCCGGCTGGCATGTGGTGCTGGGGGATTGAACCGCAGTCCCTGTGCTTTGCTTAGCTTGTTCTAAGTAGGTGCTTTAGACCACTGAGCCATCTCACCAGCCCCGTAGTCTCTATTGAAATGTTAACTTTATTAAGGTTGGTGCTCCAGTCTCTGCACTTTCACTGAGCATTTTTATTAGTTTTTCCCCCTTAAATATTGGGGATTGAACTCAGGAAACACTGAGTTACCCAGCCCCCCTTTATTTATTTATTTATTTACTTATGAATGAGAACAGGTCTGACTAAGTTGCTGGCCCCAACTTGCAGTCCTCCTGCTTCAGAGTCCCAAGTACATGGGATCACAGTGTGGCAGGCAGCACCACGGTACAGAATTGTTCACTTAGATGTTGTCTTGCTTACTTTTCTTGTTGCTAAGACAAAACACCCACACCCAAAGCTAAAGCTAAAGGAGGAAAGGTTTATTTGGCTCGAGGTTCCTAGAGTTCTCAGTCCATAGTCAGCAGGTTACAAGGCAGGGTGTGGCCTGGCGGAGCAGCCGCACAGGGAGAAACAGTCCTGGGCAGGCTGAAGGCAGCAAAGCTTCAAGGAGAAGCAGCAGCCTCTTACTGTGCCTTGTGGTCCTTCCAGCCTGCATGTCCTGAGGGTGGGCAGCACTCACACCCCAGATGGGGCACCCTTAATCCTAGCATTGCACCCTGAATCAAGCCCAGAATCACACGCTCTAGATCCAATCACCTCTGAAAAGCACCACCTGTGACTACATGAGGCTTTGGGGGACAGCTAGATACAGGCAATGACAGATACTCTGTTATTACTTCAAACTTATGTCCCAGACTGACCTCCTCCTCACACTAGCCACAGCCCCTCAATTCTTTCAACTTATTACCACAATAGTACATCAATTTTAACCTCTCCAATCTTTACCTCATACTGCAATCACAGATTTATTATTATTATTATTATTATTATTATTATTATTTTGAGACAGAGTCTCACTATGTAGTTCAGGCTGGCCTTGAACTCATGTCAATCTATCTTCCTCAGCCTCTTGAGTGCTGGGATTAGAGGTGTGCACCACTATCCTGGGCCAGAGAGATGATTCTGTTGTTTGAGGCAGCTCTCACCGTGTAATTCAGGTTGGGCCTCAACTCCTGCGTTGCTAGTGCAGGCTGCTCTAGGGCTCATGGAGCACCTCCTTCCTCTGCCTCTCAAGTGTTGGGATTACAGACTTGCGCCACCACCTGGCAGAAAGATTATTCTTTTTCTCTTTCTTTTCTTTTTTGCCTTTTGAGACAGTCTCACTATGCAGTCACCTTGTAGTCCAAGGTGGTCTGGGATGCACAACGCTCCTCCTGTCTCAGCCTCTCAAGGGCTGGGATTACACCTGTGTGCCACCATGCCTGGCTAGAAAGATTATTCTAAAGAGCCAATTTTATCATGACCTTAAATTGCTAAAAA
>NW_004524624.1:10759377-10760774 GCF_000260255.1 Octodon degus | reverse complement strand
TTTTTTGCCAAATGGGGGATTGAACTCAGATCCTTGCATTTGCCAGTCAAGCACTTATCCTACTGAGCCATCTCCCCGGCCCCAGATGTCTTTAACTCTTTTGGGAAGATACCTACAAGGGACAAAATGGAGTCAAAAGATTTTTTTTTTTTTAAATTTTAGGGAAGGGTCTACAGGGTGTTCAATATCTCACTACTAGATTGGACTCATAGTGATTGACCTGTTTACAGCCTCCCAAGAGCTGGGATAACAGGCGCGCACCACCAGGCCCAGTCTCAGTCTTAGCGTGCCCCAGGGATCAAACACCCCCCCCCACACACCTCAAATGGAATTTCTAAATTTAATTTTTTGAGGAATCTCCATACTGATTTCCTTAGTGGTTGTACTGGTTTACTCTCCCACCAATGTGGAGGAGTCCCATTTACCCCGGAGGCTTGCCAGCATTTGTTGTTTTTTGATGACACTCTTTCTTGAATAAGATAGATCTCAGTGGTTCAGTTTCCTTTTTTTTTTTTTTGCGGTAACAGGGATTGAACTCAGGACCTTGCATGTGCCAGGCAGGCCCCTATTCTACTAAGCAGGGAGATACCCTGGCCCTTAGTTTCCATTTTTCTAATGGACAAAGATGAATTTTTTTTTTCATGTACTTATTGGCCATTTGTATTTCTTCTGTTATCTATTTCAACTGCCCTTTTGGGGGTAGGCTCTAATTTTTTTGACCTTCTCATATGTGAGAAACTCAAAGTAGAATTTGAAAAGACAGATGATAGGACTCAGGAGACTTTATGGAGATGGGAAGGGAGTCAGAATGGGAGGAACCAGGAGAGAGGGGGAGGGGAAGTACAAAGCGTTAAGATGAGTCCACTCTAAATATTAGTTCTCCTCGCAGTAGCTGGGAAATTGTTTTCCCCCATTCTGTAAGTTGTCACTTCATACAGTTGGTTGTTTCCTTTCTGTGCAGAAACTTTTTGAGACAGGTCTCATCAAGTAGTCTAGGCTGGCCTCTTTCTCATGGGGATCCTCCTGCCTCAGCCTCTCAAGTGCTGGCGTTACAGGTATGCACCACAACACCCGCCTTAGACATTTTAAAATTTGATACAATCCCATTTGTTGATTTTTGGCATTATTACTTGTGCAACTGAAGTTCTGGTCAGAAAGTTTATGCCTATGTCTTCAAGAGTTTTATCTTTTTTTGTATTTTAGTTTTTTTTTTTTTTTGTTTTTTGTGGAATCGAGGATTGAACTTAGGCCCTTGCGCTTGCCAGGGAAGCACTTATTCTACTGAGCCATCGGACTTGTAGTAATCCTCCTGTTTACAGCCTCCCAGTGGTGGGATTACAGGCGCATGCCCAGTCTCAACCACTGTCTCAGTGTGCCTCGGGGGTCGGCCGGCATGG
>NW_004524624.1:10757505-10758589 GCF_000260255.1 Octodon degus | reverse complement strand
ATCTAGGTTTTTGATCCATTTTGATTTTAGTATAGGGTGAGACACAGATCTACATTCATTCCTCTGCAAGTAGACAGCCAATATTCCCAGCACCATCTTTATAAAGGTTTTTTTTTTTTTTTGTATTTAGTACAGGGTCTCCCTATGTAGATCAGGCTCACAGTGATCTGCCTTTGTTCAGCCACCATGCTCACACCCTGGGGGCTGGGGCTGGCACCCCATGCTGGGGATTGAACCCCAGCTGCTGTGCTATACTGGAAATTTTTTTCCTTTTTTTTTTTGGCAGAATCGGGGTTTGAACTCAGGTCCTTGCGCTTGCCAGGGAAACACTTACTCTACTGAGCCATCTCCCTGGCCCCCTGGAAATTTCTTGATGACAGGAACCAGATCTTGCACACTACAGTAGTCCTTGAAGTAAGGATTTTACAGACCTCTCTTAAAATCATGGTTACTTGGGGGCTTGCCCCTTAGCTCAGTTCTTTAAGTGGCTGCTTCAACAAAGCAGTCAGGCTCAGGTTGCTGTGGTTTGATCCCCACAACTCAAGCCAGCCAAATCTGCCCTGAAGGCATTTGGAGCCAGCCCCCCCCCCAAAAAAAAAAAAACAAACATCCTTCAGCCAAGGGGCTGGGGAGATGGCTCAGTAGAATAAGTGCTTCCCTGGCAAGTGCAAGGGTCTGAGTTCAATCCCTGGCTCTGCCCCCCCCCCAAAAAAAATGGTTATTGCCATGACCCTCTAGGGTAGGTACCACATTATTCCTATTTTGCAAGTAAGTAAATTAAGGCAGAGAGCTTAAGAAATTGGCCCAGAATTATAAAGACAGCAAAAAAAGTTGTTTTTCTTTTGTTGTGGTCCTAGGGATTGACCAGGTTGACCAGGGTTGCTCTACCAATGAAATATATCAGCCATATATATATTTAAAGACATTGCCTTGCTAAATTGTTGCCATTGAACTGCCCCTCCCCCCCCGTTTTTTTTTGCGGAACCAGGGAATGAACTCAGGCCCTTGCGCTTGCCAGGTAAGTGCTTATTCCACTGAGCCATCCTTCCCCCCAGGTATTTAGTACAGGGTCTCACTATGGAGA
>NW_004524624.1:10752408-10756854 GCF_000260255.1 Octodon degus | reverse complement strand
AAAAAAAAAATTACAACAAATCTTCTCTTTATTTGGTACAGGGCCTCGCTGTGCAGCTCAGGCTTTCACTGCTCCTCCTGCCTCAGCCTCGCCAGTGCTGGGATGACAGGCCTGTGCCACCATGCCCTGGTTCCAGTGGCTGGCATGGCATGAGGCCTGTGTGGCATGCAGAACTCAGGGTGGAACCCAGGTCCTTGTGCTCAGATGCTTAGACTGTCGAGCTATCTCCTGGCCCTATATTTGTAAGTTTTGAGCCAGGATCTGACTAATCTGCTTACTGATCTTGGATCCCCCTGCTTCAGCTTGAGTTGCTAGGATTACAAGCATGTGCCACCACACCCAGGTAAACTGGACTTTAAATATTACCTACCTTTTTAGTTTCTATTCAATTTTTTTCCTTTTTTGTCCTTTTGGGACAGGGTTTTACTATGCAGTTCAGGGGGACCTTGAACTCATTTTGTAGCTCAGGCTGACCTCAAACTCACAGCAATACTTACATTTCAGCCTCTTGACTGCTGGGATTACAGGCATGCACCACCAGGACAGGCTCTATTCAATTTCTATTTCTTCTGGTAATATTTAATATTCTCATCTCAGAATTCTGCCTAATCATTCATATCTATTGTCTTATTTTACAGGCAGCATTTCACTAAGGCCACAAGTTTTTCTGGTAAAGACAACATTTTTTACATTATTTGCATATTCAGTTAATATTTTCAATCATGAAGTTTTCAAAAAAATTACTTGTGAGCCAAATGCCTATAATCTTAGTGCTCCGGAGGCTGAGGCAGGTGGATCACCATGAGTTCTTAAGGCCAGCCTGAATTGCATAGTGAGACTTTGTCTCAAAAAAAGAAAAGAAAAGAAAAGAAAAAAGTTACTGTGAATTAAAAATATTCAAAGTAAGGGCCAGCCACATAGCTCAGTGGATTAAAGCACCTGCTTAGGCAGACACAGGGACAGAGGTTCCATTCCCAGTGTGCCTGTGTTGGCCCCATCCCAGGGGCTCACTGAGATGGTGATTAAGACTGGGCATGGTGGTGTGCTAATCCCAGCACTTGGGAGGCTGAAAACAGGAGAATCATTATGAGCCCAATCTGTATAGTGAGACCCTGGAAACCCTGTAGTAAATTAAAAAAAAATCAAAGCAGTGAATGGTGTAATCCAAGCTACTTGGGTGGAGGGAAGATTGCCAGTTTGAGACCTGCCTGGGTACCCTAGAGATGCTGTCTCAAAACACAGTGCTTGGCTAGTATATAGGTGACCCTGGGTTTGATCCCTACTGCCAGAAAACAAAAAATTCCATCTAGGGAAGGTCTGCATTATCTTTATGTTTTTTGTGGAATCAGGGATTGAACTCAGGCCCTTGTGCTTGCCAGGGAAGCGCTTATTCCACTGAGCCATCTCCCCAGCCCCTGCATTATCTTTACTAGCAAAACATTGCCTGGGTTTGGTTTTTGTTGAGGGAGTATTGGAAATTGAGCTCGGAACCTCATGCTTTCCAGGCAGGCAATGTACTGCTGAGCTATATCCCAAGCTCCGGGTTGTTTTTGAGACAGAGTCTCATGTAGTTGGGCTGGCCTTGAACTCCTGGGTATGCACCTGCCTCAGTTTCCCAAGTGCTGGAATTCCAGGCACGTGCCACCACACCCAGCTAATCATTGCTTAATAAAATCCAGCTGACAACTCAGCTGTTACATCACTTTACCTTAGCTTTTGGCGTGACATTAATTTGCTTTTGTTCAACACTGTCATATCCTTTTATCCCCAGAGTAGAACAGATCTTCCTTTTCTTCTTGAACTTTCCTGAAGGCGTACCAGATGGCACGCACATGTAGGAGCCACAGGCTCAAGACAGATCCGCTTAAAACAACTGAATTACTTTGTGTCCCTTTTATGTTCACAATACATTAGCTTAGATGCTGTGGACACCAATGGTGACTCCATCCCTGCTACCCTGCCCATTAGGTAGCTCAGCTGCCCAACCACACTGTCCCTGAGTGAATCAGCCTCCCTCATTACAGATGCGTGCCACGGCCCCTAGACTTGATCTTATTTTTTTGGTATGAAGAATCAAACTCAGGACCCTGTGCTGGTCAGGGAGGTGCTGTGCCACTGAGGTATATCCCTGGCACACCCAGATTTTAGCTTTTGGGTTTCTGAGACTTTTTTTTTTTTTTAATTTTAGACGATACCTAGTTAAAATATTGAGCAGGAATTGATATTTGAACCTCTGTGGAATGTGTTCTGGTTGCCTATGTCTACAGTATGGCAATAAAGGAGATGAAGTGGCAGTTTTAAATAGAATCATTCGCCATGTGTGGTGGTGCAAGCCTGTAATCCCAGTATTTGGGAGGCTGAGGCAGGAGGGACTGTGAGCTTGAGACCAGCCTGGACTACAAAGTAAGCCCAAGGCCAGTCTCAACTGCATAGTGAGACCTTACCTCCAAAAAAAAAAAAAAAGAAAAAAGAATATATAGGCAGCCACAAACATTTCTTGGTATCCCAGGATTCCCAAGACTACAGTTTAAAATTACGGACATGCTGGATGTGGTAGTGCAATCCTGTCATCTCAGCCATCTGGAGGGCTAAAGCAGGACTGCCGCAGGTTTGAGTCCTGGACTCTTAGTGAGACCCTGTCTCAAACAACCAAACATATAGTTTGGAAAAGATGTTATTATGGTTTTTTTAATAATAATCTTTTTATGTCTTGTACTCTTAACTTTTTTTTTAAATTAAAAAACAATTTATTTGGAAGATGAGGAACGAGATGACAGACTACTACTTCTGATAAGCAGAGAATTCAAAAGCGAATTGCTCCTAACTTCTTTGAAGCTAATGATACACAATGTAACAACTATTGTTAATCTCTTATTTATGAAATTTTGCTTTATTTTTAACCCTTAAATAGTTGGGAAAATATATATAAAATCCGAGATACTAACTGAAGCTTTTCAGTTAGTTGGCTTTGCCACCTTGTAAGTAATTTATTTCTGTAACTCAACGTCTTCATCTGGAAAGTAAGGAAGGTGGGTGTTGTATTAAAATGAAATCAACACTGCAGAATGGGCGCCGGGGAGATGACTCAGTAGAATAAACACTTGCCTGGCAAGCGCAAGGGCCTGAGTTCAACCCCCAGTTCTGGAAAAAAAAAAAAAAAAAACAACAAAAAACAACAACCCAAACCAAACAAACAACACTGCAGAATGCACAGTAGTAGAAATACTGAACTTTTCCACATTGTTTTCTCTCAGCCAGACAAGACTCTTCAGAGGTAGGGAACCTTTACCATACACATTCATAGCATCCAGCTCTGCGTCAAGCATGCTGTTCAGAAAGGCAAGCTTCGCGATCCCCTGGCTAAATCAGGAGAGCAAGTCAGAACACCCGAAGTCTTGAAAAATTTATTTGGAAAGCTTCTAATTAAGGAGGAAAAGAATGAGTCAGACACTGAGGGCAGGATTCTTTTTCCAGTTTAGAAAGTGCTGCCCCACCCCATAGAATTTCTCTAGAATCTGTCTCCTGGACCTTATCTTCCTTGAGGCATAATTACTTAAGATACCTGATCAACTCTCCAAACCAAAGCTGGCCAAAATGGGCACCTAGTTCCAACTTATGGTTGGGGGGGGGACGGGACTGATTTTTTCCTTTGGTAATCTTCCTTTTGTATGTTACATTCATGTTACAAAATGTATGACTGTAACATGCAGCTCCCCACCCCCATCCTAGGGGAACCCAGGGCTTTCTCTCTTCCCCTGAGCCGCATCTGCTGCCCTCACAAACAGCTTCTAACTCCTTGCAATAGCAGGCAGGCTTCCTGGCATGCAGGCTGCGACATCCCAAGTGAAGAAGCTACTCTGCCTCCTGCGGGCCACAGGAAGAAGGACACTGTTTCTGTTGGCTTAAGGTCACATTTCTCCTCATATAAAGGGGAACTTGTGGAGGGAAGAAAGATGAAGAATGGGCTTCATTTTGCTGGGTCTGGATTAAGCTTTAGGTGAAAGTAACCACTTAGATCACATGCCTTTGGTTTTTCATTCTGTGAGCTATCACCTGAAGCTGGTGCATCTTTTGCTAACTTCTGCTACAGAAACAGAGAGGGCTAAGGAAAGGCCTGGCCTGACTCCTGGAGTGTCTGTTCCCTTTCTCTTAAGGGGTGGAGATGGGGAGCCAGACAAATCCCACACTAAAGACCCAAGTGGGGCTCCTTAAAAACTCAGGGTCCCATACCAGCTTCTCTTCTACACGCTGTCTTCAGTATTTTCTTCCCCCACCCAAGCCCCAATAAAACACACCAACTGCTTTAGAGTATTTCTGGGTTGGATTTTTTCATGGGTCTTTTTGTTTTTTATTTCAAATACTGAAAAAGTCCCTGGGCTCTGTGGGACTCCCCACACTCACTGCCCTTTCCCTGGTAACAAATCTATTTCAAGGACTGTATATATG
>NW_004524624.1:10743701-10752308 GCF_000260255.1 Octodon degus | reverse complement strand
TCAGAGGAGCTGTTTGCATCTGTCCTCCTTGGATCAACAGTTGCTTTTATCTGTCACCAGGTTTCTAGCCACACCCACACAAGGCCTTTGTCTGCATCAGACCCCTTATTAGTCTACTCAGCCTCCGCCCTGTCACCAACCCCACATCAACCATTTGGTTAAGAAGGAGGATAGCCAGGGCTGTTTTTTTTAATCATCTCTAAACCCTAATTTGTATTCACCCAAATCTCCCACCCCATCCTCTTAACCCCACCCCTGGGATTTCACTGAGATTTCTCCCAACAGTTATTTTTTTGGGGAAAAAAGGTAAAACAAAAAAGGTTTAAAGTCTTGGTGCTCAGCCCAAGGGGCTCCATGCGCTGAGACACCAACGGGCAGGGGCCTCTGCCTCTCCAGCCCGCACCCAAGCCACCTCCTGACCCCTGGCTACAAAAGCAGGGAGGGGCAGGAGCCAGCACAGGACCCAGGGGGGCAGCATCTCAGGATCTGGTGGAGCCCCAGGCAGCATCATTCAACTTGGCCACTGTGGACGAACACAGAAACAAAACAAAACAAAACACTGTCAAGTAATAGGGGAAAAACCGTGAAATCCATCCCAGTCTCTGCCCCATGACTGCTCCACACTTAATCATCAGGTTGCCTGACACGTGTCTCAATCTTATCCATAAGGAAATTGCAAGAAATTTAAAAAACAACAACAACAAAAAAAAAAAACACCCTTCAGTTGCTATCCACAAGGAGGTTTTTTGCTTGTTTGGGAGATTCTCCTAGAAAACACACCCAGAAGCAATTCCTTCAACAAGGTATAAAGTCACTGGAGATCTCTGGAGAGCAAGGTACCCGGTTGAAAGCAGGTGTGGTGTGTGAGTTAGGGGCACAGCCATGCAGAGCAGGGGACACTGGGGCAGCTTGGCAATGGGGTAGTTACCTGTGTGGAGGCCAGGGCCAGTCACACACGTGCTGAGTGATTTAATAATCTTGGTTTAATCAAAGCAATTTTCAAGTCAACCTTCCTGGCTAAGGAAGCTACATACTCTCTGCTGTGGAAACAGTTGGCAAATACAGAATATAGTCTGCTTTCTCAGTCCTGCAGATGGCCAGGTAGAGACCGACAGTTCACATGAATTCTCTATACCTTCTGTTGCTTCCTGAAAACCAGACTCACTGTAAACATCAGTCTTGAGGACTCAAACTGACCAATAGAAGGCAGCTCAGACAGAAAAGAAAAAAAAAAGTACAGAATTCGAGCAGATCGGAGATGAAGAAAACGTACAAAATTATATATATATTTATATATATAATAACATGACATATCTATGTACAACATGGCTGGGACAGTTGAGGAAACTATACAGTGATGTTCGGCATTTTCCCCTTCCCACATGGACTTTAGATTAAGGATGACAGCATGAAGGAATGGAGCAAGAAACACAAAAAATTATATACAATTACAAATGACAGTCAAGGAATGTGGGGGAGGGAGTCCAGGGATCCTGCTCTCTCTGTTCCTTCCTCACCAACCATTTCCTATCCAATCTAAACCACAGCCCAAAAGCTGAAGTCGGGACACACACAGACCTTGCTCCCCCACCCTCACCCTCCAGCAACAAGCTGGCCAGTCATTCGCAATGGACAAGTAGCTGGCAGTCAGCATTTGTGAGCTGGAAAGGCAAGAGGATTACAGAATCTTGCTTTCTTTCACAGTTACTTCTCATCCTGGCCCTGTTTATCACAATTAGTAGGAAATACTCCTAAGATTCAGGCCAAACTAGCATAACCAGACTGCAGATACCAGCCATTACAACCCCTTTCTTCCACCTGACTGACCTTATCACATAAGAGCTAGTTTACCAAGCTCTAGGAAGGCAGCTCTCTCAGTCTTCCTGCCTCAACCATTTTCCCCTGCTTCCTCCAAGGTAGGCTGTGTCCTAAGAACCTGCTGTGCACCCCTGCAGCAGCACAAAACCCTCAGTTTACCCCTTCTCTTTCCCTAACACTCCTGGCATTTGATTACATAGGAAGCAAGGGTCACCACACGGACATGACCACACACGTTTCCTCAGTTCTGGTGCCTGAGAAGCATTTTGGTGGCCAAGCTTCAGACAGAGGCTAGGAAAATGGGCCATGTCACAGACAAGAAGCTTCCATGTATTAGGGATCAAATCTCGAGGTGCTCTATCAGAGCTACACCCCCAGCCCTTTTTAAGTTGCCCACATGGGACCTGAACTCAGGATCCTCCTGTCTTAGCCTACTGCTGAGGTGTGCCACTGCGCCTGGCTCCATGGCTAGCTTAAGAAGTTTTTCAAAACCTCAAAACTATGATACCTATGAGATTCTGTTGCCTGAATTGATAGACTTCAAAGTCACAAACATCCTCCTTCACCATGCAGACTTCAAGTGACTCCCCTCTGGAGCACTTTCCCAGGATTACAGAACAGAGGCTCACTCATGGGCTTTCTTCACTTAGTTTTATAGTTTTTCTGTTGGCAGGTACAGGAGTTTAGAATCAAAATGAATCTTACACATACTGAACTCCATTTTAAAGATGAGGAAACAGAAATCCAGAGAAGCCAACCAACTTGCCCAAGGTTATTCACTGGTACTGCCAAGACTGAGTGGAACTAGATATCAGGTAGCCTGACTCCTAAGCCAGTGCTCTTTCCACTGTTCCACAACACATTCAGAAGCAACACACTGGAAGAGAGAGAGAAGGCGCCCATCTTCATGAGTAATGTTCACCAAGCTTTATACCATCTGAGAGCCAGGGCAAGCTGTAAGGAGGTTAAGTGGGCATTACAGTTTCAGGCAGGCAAATCAGTTTCCTTTTTGAGGATTTTTTCAACCTGCCATGATGGAAACATGAAGCAATAGGAACCTGAGGGACAAACATTTAGAAGCACAGAAAACACTTCTCATTCAGCCTACCTTTCGCAACTATGTCAGCTTAGTCTTGGGATGTTAAACTGCCACAACTGCCAAGGCTCAGCCTAACCAATTTGGGGGCATATTCTTCCAAAGGGAGAAAGCATATCTCCCCAGCTTCTCATGAAAGAAAATGAGTTTGCAGCATTATCCAATCCTAGTCTTTCCTATTTCCAGGCCCCTACTTGGGCTAGAATGAGGGTATGAAAGTCTCAGTCTAACCAGAGAAACAAATTCAGAGCCCCTCTTCAACCCACATAGCCTTCTCAGCAGCCCACAGCAGAATCAGTCTTTCCTGGCTAGCAAGCTGAGAAGACCTGACTAGGGGCCCACTCCATCCCTGCCTACGACATAGAAAAGTCCAGTGGGTGAGGAAGGGGAGCAGAGGAGGGCCCAGGTTACCCCGCAAGCTTGCTGGTGACGAGGGAGGACTTTCTCTGGGGCAGATCCTGTGGGGTGGGGATGTGGTCACCAGTCACCAGGTTCTTGTCTGGTCCTGCACTTGGCAGCTGCTTATTCTTCATCTTGGCTTTGGCCATGTTGTAGTCTCCTGAGTCAAAGTACTTTTGCTACAAGATGAAGAGGGAAGCTTAGGTAAGTAAGGAGCTCTGGTATTCCTCAGAAGCAAAGAAGTTTATTATAAACCTTCAAACACATTCAACTCTTTCAAGCAAGTCTTTCTTATGCATATGAATTTTTTTTTAATGCATATGAATTTTAGCACTAATTTTATAAACTTATGTCTTCTCTCCAATGTGTTCTGACTTTTTCAGATAAAGAAGTAATTATCTGGAAAGAATATATAGTTTTACAGTCAAAGGACAACCCCTATATTCTCTATACCTTATTTGGTACAGGGCAGTTCAACTATTAATTACTTACGTCATTCAGAAAGGCTTACTGGGGACACTACTAAGTGCAAAGCAGTAGCTTGGAGCTAGGGAACAAAAATCAATGATACATAGAAGGGTCAATCCAGAGCCATCCCAGCAATCAGCAGGAGATCAATCTCAAGCCAACAACCTCAAAATTAAAAATTATTCTCTCAGACCAGGAATAGACATTGGGCTTGTTCATAAGGATAATGTGTTTCCCTGAGTCCCGCCACGCCCACACATGTTCTGCGCTGACAGCCTGCCCACGCCTGCCTTGCCTGTGGGGAGGTAAACTGCAAATCAGCATCACATTATCGCTGGTGACTAAGACTCAATAACAGGGATTCTCCACAGGAATCTGTTTCACTCTCCATTTCATCTACTGGAAGTGCTTGCTCCAGTTTAATGTTGTACAGTCCCTCAGTTGGCTTAAGGTACCTCTGAGGACTGAGAAACCTGAGGAGGGGCTAGATGGCTATGAAGATAGATTTTCCTTGCTGAGCAAGACCATTTTGGACAGGAAACATGTCTCTTAAGGGAGTAGAACCTGTGGCTGGTACTGATTTATGCGCCTGAAGCAATCTACCTATTTCAAGTTAAGGATTTCTGTAGGATAGATGGCTTGATTTTTTTTTCCTGGAATAATACATCCCCAAATTTATCTCTAAAAATCAGGAGTCCTCAAACCTTGCCATCCAAACAGGAAAATGGCTGTGGACACTGCATTTCCAATTTCTAGTACCTACCCCAATTTCTTTTTGGTACCGGGAATCGAACTCAGGAACCTGCACTTGCCAGGCAGGTGCTTGTGCCACTGAGCTATCTCCCCAACTCACTCCCCTTTCTACCATGCACCCAAACCCCTACATTTTAACTTAATTTCATATATGGGCTATAAGAAGAAAACTGATACCATATCAAGGATTTATGATTTGTTTTTTCCTTTTCAAGTTTTAATTCCTTTCTATTAGTGCCCCAAAATAAAACCTCCAGAAAAATCAAACAGATGAATCTGGATAGACTTAACAGAGTCCCCTTTGGCTCCAAAGTAAGAGGATAAGAGATTGTGTTCCATTCATACCCCTTTCTGGAGTCTCTTCATGAGGAAGTCGGAGCCTCCAGGCTTTTGTCCTAGGCTTGGATATTTGGCCTTTAGCTTTGCCTCCTCAGCTCTCTCAGGAAGAATACCTTCTTTCTCCTGTGTGTCCTGAAGGAGACAAAGGACCCAAATAAAACTAAAGAGTGAGAAACAACAGCTTCTAATATCTGATAACCCTATGCTATCAACTTTTCCTGAAGATCCACCTACTTGCAAACAAGTTATGTCCACTCTACCCCCCCCCCTTTTTTTGGTTTTGAGAAAGGTTCCAGGCTGGCTTAGAATTCTCTCCACAAACCTCCTACCTCAGCCTCCTGAGTGCTGGAGTTATAGGTCTGGGCCTGTACATTTAGCCTATTCTGCTCTTAAAACACCTTTTCAAACCTCTAAAACTCAAGACAAGTGTATTATGAGAAGAAAAAGACAAGTTGCTTTGCCCAGTACATCCGATAAACCACTCCAGTAATCTATGGGTTAAAGTTAACACCTAAACAGAATATCTGAGTCATAGAGTGGGTCACAGCTCACTCACCACAGACAACAGGAAAGACATAGAGAAAAAAGGATCTAGCCAGGGCTTCTGGTGATGCAAAATGGGTGGAAGGGCACCCTACAGTCAAATGGGAAACCAATGGGGATAAATCATCTGACCTATTCCCTCTTTATTCAGAACTTAAGCCCTCTGGAATTTCTCTGTGGAGGACTTGAGCATGTGAATTTCTTCAAAGTTCTCTATCTGAGTAGTGGTACAGGGCTGCTTCCACCTTTCTACAAATATTGGGTTAGGGGCCTGAGAGATGGCTCAGTGGAATAAGCGCTTCCCTGGCAAGCATAAGGGTCTGAGTTCAATCCCCGGTTGGGCGGGGGGGATATATATGTAGCAAGGTGATAGCCAAATAATTGAAGCAACACTTTTTCATCTCAGGGAAATTAAGAAACGGAGGTTCACTAGTATTTATCTGCCAGTTTTCAGCAAAACCAATCAATGCTTACCCTAGTGGGGGAAGTAATGGAAGTCTGGGCAAAGAGCAAGACAGCTCAAATGTTTTGCAGGGGACTCTCACTGTTCACTCTGCTGCTGACGTGGGCCCTGCTGTTTGTTATTTTTTAAAAGAACCTGAAGTCAATGTATGGGTCTTACTAAATTTTTCTTTGATAGTCATGTACAGATTTAACACCACTTGTATTTCAAGAGTCTCTGAACCCAGTATTAAATGTTTCAAATCAAATACAAACTCAAGAAGGAGTTTATTTTCATATTTTCACCACGGAACCGCGGGTGGACTAAATCCCAAATCTGTGGGAAGTGGGTGGTGTCTTTTTCGTCACGTCTGTCAGCGTCTTTTCTAGGCTTAACCTCCACTTGGAACTCTAGTCCATTTAAATCCAGTTCGGTCCTCACTAAAGATGAACCCTATCAAAATCAGTCTCTTGAGAAAGTTGTCGCCTTAAACTAGCAGTGGTAATAATCATTCTTTTCCCCTCCCCCAATGCTAGTCCTTTTTATACATCTTTGCCTCGACCTGCACCTTTATACGGTTTAAGTTTGCGGGTCCCAGCCTATTAGACAGGTCACTCAACTCTATTAACAGAAAAACACCTGGCAACCCAGGACCACCAGCCCCCTTTCATTCAACCTGATCTTTCCAAACACCCGCCCACACCCAAGCTCAGCCAATTATAGCATAGCTTCCTCGGTTTGAGCGCTAGGTTTCTTAGCCAATGAGAAAGGATATACCACTGACTGACAACAGCGATAACCAACCTGCGCCAGAGTATCAGACCTTCTTGGAGCTCACCCTGCGTGACGCAAGAAGTAGCCAACCCCTGCAGAGACTGCGACCATGGCGACCAATCCGCACTGGTAAGAGACCCGTCTCC
This sequence comes from Octodon degus, assembly GCF_000260255.1. Classification (NCBI taxonomy): domain Eukaryota; kingdom Metazoa; phylum Chordata; class Mammalia; order Rodentia; family Octodontidae; genus Octodon; species Octodon degus. The sequence goes on along the minus strand of NW_004524624.1, from coordinate 10,745,530 downwards.
CGCCTCAGCACAGTGGCCCCGGTTAGCCCGCCTGCACCCCCTCCATTTCACCTGCTTCTCCTCGCCGGTCTCCTCCGCAGGGTTCTCGTCTTCTTGCTTCTGGGACATGGCGGGATCGGGACTGGAGTGTAGGGAACCCGGGAAGTCAGCCGGAGACGGGAAGGGGGAGGGGGAACGGGGACAACCTGAGCTGCTGCTTCGGCTCTTGTCACTATGGTTGCTCAGTTAAAATGGCGGCCCTTGTCCGTGACGTTGCATCCGCCCCTTTCTGTGGAGGCCAATGAGAGTGGGATAGCTGAGACAATGACGTAAGGACCAACCAATAGTGACTGGCTGAAAGTGGGTTCTACAGAGGTGACGAGCAAGTTGGAACACCAACCTGGAAAGAGAGCGAGCCACAAGGACCAATTGGGAGGCCGCAGAGGCTCTTGGAGGCAGGGCGGCTGTCCTCGGCGTTTTTGCTTTTGGGTGGGCTCAGAAATCCTTTGCTTTTTTCTAGGGGAGCTACTGAACGTCGAAGTGGAGCCACAGGATACAAGCCATTTATTCTAGGTGGAAAGGATTAAGCTTTGTATAGTGTTAACAGGAAATTATCGCTTTCCAGAAATAAAACTTGTGTAGGTTAAAGTCGACTTTAAAGTGATATTCAACAGTTTTCCCATGTGTCATTCATTTTGTGTGTGGAATGGAGTCCCAGCTTAAGCCGTCTTGCAAGAAACACTATGGTTTCCGCCTTACGACTTTATAATTACTCAAGGTCATCCCTTGATTACCAAGCTTCTTGAAACTGGGAGCACAGATACATTAGGCATTTGGTAAATATAGTTAATATTAAGATATCCAGTACTGGTGGTTGAACTTGGGTCCTTTGCACTGAGCTCCATCCTAAGCCATTTTTAAATACTTTGAGTCAGGGTCTTGCTAAGCCACCCAGACTGGGCTTCGATTTAAGGTCTTCCTTTCTCAGTCTCCCATATTCTTGTTGAAGGTATTGGATGAGATTCTTTGGTCTCAGTGGCATGCACCACTACACCTGGCTTCAACAATATTACTTGAACATCTATGCATCAATGTAACTTTGTGTGATGTTACTGTATTAGTTTTACGGGGGTGGGGCATGAGTGTGGAGAAAAAGGGCTTTCAGGTATTATCTTAAGTCCACAAATGAAATAGACATATCTTCCTGAAACATTAGTTCCAAAAAACAGCATAAAATAGGCATGGTGATGCACCCTTGGAATCCTAGGATTCAGGAGTCTGAGGTAAAAGGGTTAGTGTGAGTTCAAGGCCAGCCTGGGCTATGCAGTAAATTCAAAGCCACCCTGGATTATGAAACAAGACCCAAAAAAATAAAACAAAAACAACAAAAAGAACTTCAAACCAGGAACATGGAATGTGCCGGCACTCCTAATTCTCAGGCGGCAGGAGGATCACTTCAAGTCTGAGGCCAGCATGGGCTACACAATGAGTTCAAGACCAGTCTGAATTAGTGAGACCCTGTCTCAAAAACAAAGCAAAACAGAAAACCCCATCAAAGCCAAAAACAACAGCAGCAACAACAAAAATCATCCTTAAAAACTCAGGCACTTGCCGCTAGAAACGAAGAAAGTGTATTCTAGATCAAGGGCACGACATGAAGGCTAGAGCAATAGAAGGGAGGTCAGGACATGGAGGATTTTGTGTCAAGGTAAAGAACTTGTGAGTAGTTCAGTAATCAATGAAAGACATTTTAGGGGCTGGAGAGATGGCTCAGTGGTCTAAAGCACCTACTTAGAACAAGCTTAGCAAAAGCATCAGGGACCGTGGTTCAATCCCCCAGCACCACATGC
>NW_004524624.1:10740042-10743551 GCF_000260255.1 Octodon degus | reverse complement strand
AAAAAAAAAAAAGAAAGACATTTTAGGCAAGAGAATGGCAGATCAGAACTGCCCCTTTTGTTGGGAGAAGAACTGACCCTTAGGAACATTCTTTTCTTTCTTTTTTCTTTTTCTTTCTTTTTTTTTAGGAAGATTCTTTTGGTAGTAATAAAGTTAAATATTTAGAATTCCAAACAGAAAGAAACTAGATCTGGATACTGTAGAGTGGAGTCCATTTATACTTTAAGTGGGAGATAATTAGTATTTAAGTAAAAATATGATATAATTAGGATTTAAATAAAAATATTTACCCCAAAATATGGTAGATAGGAATACAAAACAGTGACTATAATCAGGAGAATCTGTGGCAACTGGATTTTCTAGATTAGCAGCTAATTGAAAATAGGGAATGTGAAAAAGCTGTGTGTGCATCAATGTAACCTTGGGTGGAAACAATACCTTTAAACAGAAAGCACAGGCCTGTAATCCTTGCATTCTGGGAGGTTGAGACAGGAGGACTGCAAGTTCAAACTGAGAACAGCTCAGTTTCTATCAGGAAAGCCAGTATGATAATCTCCTCCAGGAGAACCAACAGTCTACCTCTTCCTTCCCACTTTGGCTTTGAGCTCACTATATATCCCTGATTGGCACTGAACTCGTGCCTCAGCTTCCAGAATGCTGGGATTACAGACTTGTGCCACCATGCCTGGATCTAAAAATATTTTAAAATTCAAATATATACACAGAAAATACCAGATCAACACTATCATAATCAACATTACTTGGATTAAGCAAACAGGTCAGCTTTAATTTTTTTTTTTTTTTTAGCAGAACCAGGTATTGAACTCAAGCCCATGTGCTTGCCAGGCAAGCGCTTATTCTACTGAGCCATCTTCCCAGCCCCTGCTTTAATTTTATTTATTTTTACTTTATTTTTTTCCCTGCTTTAATTTTAATTTATTTAATTTTTAAAATTTATTTCCTTTTGAGATAGGGTCTTACTATATAGTGCAAGCCAGCCTTGAACTCATAGCAGTCCTCCTGCCTCAACCTCCTGAGTGCTAGGATTACAGGCATGTGCTATGAACTCTTGCAAGAGAAGAGCATTTAACAGTTATGCTGTGGGATTAAAGTGCCTCCTTAGGAAGACATGGACCAGGATTCAAGGTTCAGTCCCTGGCATGCCATGCCAGTCCCACCCCCAGGGTGTGCTGAGATGGCAAATGAGGCTGGGCTTAGTGGGGTGCACCTGTAATCCCAGTGCTTGGGAGGCTGAAAACAGGATCACTATGAGTCCGATTTGTGTAGTGAGACCCTGCAATATGTGTGTATATATATATCAGTTATGCTGATATCAGTTATGCTGTGAAGGCACTGAGAAAAATCACAGAAATGTAGTGTGATATGTCAGCCACTGTAACAGTGGTTCATTCTCTATTCAGGCTGGACTTTCCATTTGTGATCCTTCTGCCTCAGCATTACTAGCATGCACCTCCATGTCTGACTTAGCTAAGACATTTTTTTTTCTTCTGTATTTTAGGGAAGGGTCCACAGGGTGTTCGGGGTCTCACTACTAGATTGCAGTTGTAGTGATCTGCCTGTTTTCAGCCTCCCAAGAGCTGGGATTACAGGCGTACACCACCACGCCCAGCCTCATCTGGCATCTCAGCATGCCCCAGGGGTGGGGCTGGCATGGCAGGCCTGGGGATCGAACACTGGCCCCTGGCAGGCACTGAGCTATTTGGCCAGCCCTAAGCTAAGAAATTTCTAATTACAAATTCTGCTTAAGAGTAATGTATCAAGGGCTAGAGATATAGTCAGCGGTAGCCTGAATGCTTAGGATGTACACACCCTTGGGTCTAGGCCCATCACCACATGTATACACAAAGACAAAATAGTATATAAAAGCTAGGATGGGGGCTGGGCTATAGCTCAGGGCACAAGTGGCTGCCTGGCAAGCACGAGGGCCTACCAGTAAGCAATAACACAGCCTCCCTCCCCAAGATTGGAAAGGAAATAATTAAACTATGTATTTGCTCTTGAATTATTTAAATTACTGAGTGTTAGATTAGGAAAGGAGAAGTTTAGAATAAAAAGAACATGTAGTTTCACAAGAGCTGGTGCAGGATTGGGGCACAAATTATTGTCTGTTACTGGGTGATTAGAGAGCATGATTATGAAAGACCTGAAATATTTGATCATTTTGTTGGTTTTTCTTTTTCTTTTTCTTTTCTTTTTTTTTTTTTTTTTGTATTTTAGTAAGGGTCTACAGTGTCTCACTATGTAGATCAGACTTGTAGTGATTCTCCTGTGTTCAGCCTACCAAGTGCTGGGATTACAGGGGTGCGCCACCACGCACAGTCTCTCTCTCTCTCTCTCTCTCTCTCTCTCTCTCTCTCTCTCTTTCTCTCTCTCTCTTTACTGTTAGCAAATAATTTTTATTTATATTTTATTTGATTTTATTGAGAAACAAATATTAATAAGACAGTTTCAAAGCTGATTAATAGGACAGTTTCAATAATCAATACATTGTACATTGTTATCTTCTTAGTGGTTATCCATAGTACGAGAAGCAGACAGGATGTCCTGTCCAAACACTATTAGTACACCTCTTTCTTCTCATTGAATTAAGTGAAAGTAGCTATATATCTATCCTAACTATTTTGTATATATATTTTTATTTATTTATTTATTATTTTTTTGTGGAACTGGGGATTGAACTTAGACCCTTGCGCTTGCCAGGGCAGTGCTTATTCTACTGAGCCATCTCCCCAGCCCCTATTTTGTGTATATAAATACAAAATGATCTTTCCTTTGTATCCCCTTTTTTTGTTTAGTCCTGTCAGAGGTGGGTATTCTATTGACTTCTAAATACTATAGGTGTTTGAATTCAGCAAAATGATCCAACACTGTCTAGCAGTCTATAATATTAGTGGGTTACCTCAGAAGTTATTGACTTGAGCCTTTTACAGCTCATCGTATTAATATGGCTTTACTTTATATACCTCATTTTTATACTTTTCTGCTGGATGGTTAAGACCAAGATAAAGCAAGACCTATATAACAAGAAATGTAACTTTTGCATCTGATAAGGTCAGTCAAGTACCCACAGGATTTATCTTGTAGTCCTGTACCACACTTTGTAGGTCCTTTGTCAGTGTCAGCCATGAGGATGAGTCACAGCCATTGCTTGACCACTTTGCTCTCTGTGAAAGCCTGAGAGAATGTTTTTTCTCTCCATATGTCTCTCCCCAGGCACACTATACATCATCGATCACATGCCTCTGTGGCTCCATAATCTTGATCAGAAAATTTTGAGCACAGCTGAGTTACATGATGTTACAGTACAGGTTCTTCTATTACTGACCTTGAAAGGCTAGGGGTCAAAATGTTGGTTGACCTTGCAGCCCTTCCTTTTCTCCAATTTTGATCTGTTAACTTAGGTTGTTAACCCTCCAGAAGAGAAGCTTATTATTAACCTGCAATATATGCAGTTCGGTTTACCCTATCTGTCTAAATATCAAACATCT
>NW_004524624.1:10737713-10739377 GCF_000260255.1 Octodon degus | reverse complement strand
GGTCCCTGTGCTTTGCTAAGCTTGTTCTATGTAGGTGCTTTAGACCACTGAGCCATCTCACCAGCCCAAGAAGTACATATTTAGAAGACCAGGATGACAGGCACTCCAAGCGTGTAAACAATTTTTTTTTTTTTTTTTGGTGGAACTGGGGATTGAACTCAGGCTCTTGTGCTTATTCCACTGAGCCATCTCCCCAGCCCCCATACACAGTCTCAGTTGCCTTCTCCATGTGCCTTGGCCAGCAGGGCATGCTGGGGATCAAACTTTGGCCCTTTTGTCTGCCTAAGCAGGTGCTTTAATCCTCTGAGCTATTTGGCCAGCCCAGTATTGCTTTTGAGACAGGGTCTTTCTATGTAGTTCAGGAAGTACTGTGTGTGTAGGGTCTTCCTATGTAGTTTGGCTTGAAAATCACTATACGGCTCAGGCTGCCCTCACTCTTCACAATCCTCCTGCCTCAGCCTCCCAAGGGCTGGGATCACAAGCACACACCACCATACCTGGCACACCTGAGGTACAAGAACAGAGATGGGTTGAGTTACTGAGGTAAAATTGTATCAGCAGAGGAGTCAGTAAGTACAATCCTCCTGAGGCAGAGGCATGTGTTTGGTGTGCAGTCATCCTCTCCCCTTTTATCAGGCACTGAACCCAGGGTCTCACACTTGCCAAGCAAGTGCTGTGCTGCTGAGCTAAACCCCCTGCCCCCGTCATCCCCTTTATCTGCAGGGGTATGCTCTGAGATCAGTACATGAAACTAGACAGTGCCAAACCCTGCACTTGCTTCCTGTGCGTGCAGATGATAAGATCTATGTTGGGCGTGTGTGAACATCTGCAATACCAATTCAGAGCTGCACAGTGTGTTCAAGGCCAGCCTGAACTGCATACAGAGACCCTGTCTCGAAAGAAACTCACAGGGGCAGGGCATTCTGGACCGCAGGTCACACAGATGGTAAAACCAGAGAAAGGGTGAGTCCTCAGTCTGAGAAATTCAGTGAGTGTAGCTAGAGTCACAGTAAGAAAGATACAGGCAAGGATGACATTGCTTTGGCTTTTTGAGGGTTGTGGAGAGCAGTGACACCAAATGATGCAGGTACTAAGCCAATCACTGGCTGATATGTGTGGGAGAGAGTTATGGTGGCAACAGGAAACCAATTAGGCTTTCATAATAGTTCAGGAAAGAGGTGAGAGAGTCTTAAACCAGCATTGTAACAGCTGTGGAGAAGGCTGAAAATGGCTGGGTATAGATCTATTTCGAAGGTAACACCAACAGAATTTGCTCTTGTAAGAACCAAGGATGATTTTAGTTTTTGGCCTGAGCAACTAGATAAATGATAGCACCATATACCGATGTCTGAAATAGGAGGATGGACTGGGGACAAGTATAGATTTTTGTTTGGGGCACATTACATCATTAAAAATACTTATTGAGCCAGGCATGGTGGTGCATACACATAAGGCTGAGGTAGAAAGACTGCAAGTTTGAGGTCAGCCTGAGCTACATGGCTCAGAAAAACAAAAACAAAACCTTACTATGAACTGATGGAGAAAAAATATGTGATATATCTATGCAATGAAATATTATTTCAGGGGCCGGGGAGATGGCTCAGTGGAATAAGAGCTTCCCTGGCAAGCGCAAGGGCCTGAGTTCAATCCCCGGTTCCGCAAAA
>NW_004524624.1:10731550-10736803 GCF_000260255.1 Octodon degus | reverse complement strand
AAAAAAAAAAAAAAAAAAGCAGTCAGAACATAATGTGTGACTGCATTTATGAAGTGTCCAGGATAGGCAAGTCCACAGACGCAGAACGCATGTGAGTGTTTGCCTCAGATGGAGGGGCTGGGGGATGCAGCCCTGGGCGTGCGGCTTCTGTCTGCACTGATGGGATGCATGTGATGATGGCATGATCAAGGCTGTCTGTGAATACGCTCAAGACCATCTGAATTATGTACCTTTATGTGGGGAGGTTTGGAATAGCATATGACTGCATTTGGCCTTAAATTCACTGTGTAGCCCAGGCTGGCTTTGAACTTGATGATCCTCCTGCCTCAGCTTCCCAAGTATTGGGTTTACAGGTAGCTCCACCATGCCCAGCATGAATGATTTACTTTAAATGGGCATATTGCATGGTACATAGATTATATCTCAATAAACCCACTATGAAATGGCTATTCATAAAAATATATAGCAATAGATATATTATGAAATTATTTTAATAAAGATTTAAATCTACTAGAAATAAAAGGGAAAAACCAAATAGTCACCAGTGAAATACTTCTCTCTTAACAACAGGGAACCTGGCTGCTTAGAGTGTGTTTAAGATGGGCAGGGTGATATCCACCTGGGATGGAGTCTGACCTTGGAGGATCGCCATGACTTTGAGGCCAGCTTGGGCTACATGATGAGTTCAAGTCCAGACTGAGCTGCAAAGTGAGACCCTGTTTCAAAAAAACAAAACAGAACAGAATAGAACAAAGCAAACAAAACAAAACAAGGAAGATTGTGTGTTTGTGTCAACATGTCCCAGTTGAATCTACTGTGCTACAATCTAAAATGTAAAGGAAAGCCAACACAGTAAGATGAGCTGATAAATAAAAGGGCATTTCTAAAGGAAAGAAGGAAACAGTTAAAAAGAAAAAAAAGGAAGAAAAGAAGGAAAAAATGGTAACAAAGCTTTTGTAAATGCAGAGGAGAGGAAAAGTTGGAGGGAGGGTAGGGAATGGAAAAAAATTTTATCATGTACAGGTACGAATTCTCTATGATGAATGTGGTCTTATGTACATCTACAATGTACCAATAAAATTTGACCAAAAAAGATTTCTGACAAGAGAATCTTGTTTTATCTGAGTTGCATTCGTGATAGTTTTACTGTTTTCTGGAAGAGGTAAGTCCCTCCCTTATCAATTAGAAGTTGTGCTTGGTCTATTTCCTTGAAATTTACGAGGCAGACTAAACTGACAAAAGATAGATCAAAGCCTGGAGAAGACTTCGGAGCAGAATGAAGGATACATGCGCACATGGAATGATAGGAAAATATAAAGAACAGTGTTAATTTATTTCAGCACTAAAATAATTGATTTTACTCTTCAGGGAGATGTTTGCTTTGTTTTGTGTTGGGGACCAGGCTACGTGACTGAGGCCGGTGGCTCCCAGGCTGGTGTGACCTGCTTAGGAACAGAGAAGCTCGCGAAAGGCAGAAAGGCCGCAGGCTTTCTGGCTGCGCAGAGAAAGCTCCTAGCCGGCGGCAAGGTCAGGACAACATCTGCTGAGGACAGTGGGAAGAATGCGGGCATCCGGGTATGGAGAAGGACTCATGCCCCATCTCCTGAGGCTGCTGTTCTGTGAAGAGTATGCTGCCCCTCACTTGCTAATGAAAGTGGGTCAGCCTCAGAGATTGTGGAGTCTGTCCACGAGAGCCAGGTTCTTCCCAGTCTCCCTATGCCTTGAATAGTGTCTCGTCTTTCTTTTCTCTGTCTCTGTCTCTGTCTGTCTATCTCTCTGTCTCTGTCTGTCTGTCTGTCTGTCTGTCTGTCTCTCTCTCTCTCTCTCTCTCTCTCTCTCTCTCTCTCAGACTCTAGCCATCCTCAGCCTGCCCTGCCCTGGGGGTGAGACTGGGGGGCCTCTGGACTGAGGATTGAACAGTGGTCCCTGTGTTTGCAGTAAACTTGCCTAAGTAGGCACTTTACTCTGCTGAGCTATCTTGCCGGCCCCTGTCTTGTCTTTATTTATTTCTCCATTCCCCCAACAGGTATCCAGAAGTCTGATCAGCCCATAGCAGTTTTGTTTTATTTTGAGACAGAGATTAGCTCTATAATTCAGGCTGGCCTTGAATTTACTGTGTAGCCAAGGCTGACCTGTGTCAGCCTCCTGAATGCTGGGATTACAGGTGTGGGCCACCACGCCCAGTTAGAAAATATATTTTTAGAAATCATATGAATACCTTGTATGGTATGCACCCTTGGAATAGCAGCGCTCCAAAGGCTAAGGCAGAAGGATCAGTAATTTGAGGTTAGTCTGGGTTGCGTAACATGTCTCATACGCTAGGACTCACATATACTTGTGGACAGTTGGCTGTGTGGACTCACATATACTTATTTATTTGGTACAACGTTTCACTGTGCAGCTCGGATTCATAGTGATCCTCCTGTCTCAGCCTCCCCAGTGCTGGGATAACAGGGGTGCACCACCATGCCTGGTTTTGGTGGCTGTCATGGCACGGGGCCAGCATGGCAAGTGGTACTGGGGATGGAACCCAGGTCCTTGCACTTGTCAGGCAGGTGTTTAGACCTCTGAGCTATCTCCCTGGCCCAGAAGAGCAAATTGTATACCTGAGATTTATTTATTTATTATATACCTGAGATTAGAATCATTTTCACTAAAATTTATTTATTTATTTATTTATGTATTTATTTATTTATTTATTGGCAGAACCAGGGATTGAAGTCAGGCCCTTGCACTTGTCAGGGAAGCGCTTATTCCACTGAGCCATCTCCCTGGCCCTTTGTTAAAATTTAACGTCAAAAAGCATATATTCATAGGAGAGTACAATGAAATATAGTGCTAAGAGACAATGTAGGTTTCTGTATCCATTGAGATTTATCAAAAAAAAAAAAAATATCCTTCAGGGGGCCTGCCTCTTAGCTCAGTTCTTTTTTTTTTTTTTTCCCCCTAACCCTAACCCTAACCCTAAGCTCAGTTCTTTAAGTGGCTGCTTCAACAAAGCAGTCAGGCTCAGGTTGCTGTGGTTCAATCCCCACAACTCAAGCCAGCCAAACCTGTCCTGACGGCATTCGGAGCAAAAAAAAAATTATCCTTCAAAAGTGAAAGATAAATGAAAACCTTCTAGACAAAAAGAGAGTATCCATGTCCAGCAGACCTGCCCCGTGAGAAGTGGTGAATGAGTGCTTTTCCTGGAGCAGGTGGTGGTGGCTTGCGTAGCTAGGGCTAAGATTAAGGCTCAGGACCTTCGTGGTGAGAAGGAATCAGCAAGATGAGCTGAAGAGAAGCTGACCCAACTGCATGCTGGCAAAGTGACAGGCAGTGCCATGACCAAGCTCTCAGGGTGGTTTGCACCATTATTAATAAGACTCAAACAAAACCTCAGGAAATTCTACAAGGACAAAAGTCAAGCCACTAAAACTTCAGCCTAAGAAGACTCCGGCTTGTGCGCCCCACTCAGCGAGCAGGAAGAACAAGCAACAGCACTGGGAGGTACAGCACAGCTGCGCAAGAAAGCTCACAACTAAAAAACAAGGTTAACAGAAGCTACTAAGGAAGAAGGAAATATATCAGCAAGTCAGTTCTATATAAAGAGAAGCATCAGAAAAGGAACAAATGGGGGCCAGGGAGATGGCTCAGTGGAATAAGCGCTTCCCTGGCAAGTGCAACGGCCTGAGTTCAATCCCCAGTTCCGCCAAACCCTGGGACCGGGGAGATGGCTCAGTAGGATAAGTGCTTGACTGGCAAACGCAAGGATCTGAGTTCAATCCCCGGTTCCACCAGAAAAAAAAGAAAAAGAAAAAAAAAGAAATCTTCCACCTTGGGGCTGGAGAGATGGCTCAGTGGTCTAAAGCACCTACTTGGAACAAACTTGGCAAAGCATCAGGGAAAGAAAAGGAACAAATGAAGGCCAACAAACAAAACAGAATTTTTTTCTTTTCCTTTGCAGTACCAGGGATTGAACTCAGGACCTTGTGCTTGCCAGAGAGGTGTTTATGCCACTGAGCTATATCCCCAGCCCAAAAATTATTAAAACAACAACAAAAATGCAGTTTTCTAGGCTGACAAATTTTGGTTGGGCTTGGTTGTTGTGGTACACACCTGGGCCTTAGCTACTTGGGAGGCTGAGAAGGATTGTTGGAACCCAAGATTTCAAGGCCAGCCTTGGCAACACAGTGAGAGTATATGTCAAATAACAACGCATATGCCTGGCACAGTGGCGCACGCCTGCAATCCAAGCACCCACGTAGCTAAGCAGGAGGATCATCATGAACTTGAGGCTGGCCTGGGCTACCCTGTGTCAAAGAACAAAGCAAAACAAAAAACAACATAAGCAGAAGGCTCAGAATATTTTTTCTTTTTGTGTGTGTGTGTGTGTGTGTGTGTGTGTGTGTGTGTGTGTGGCCAGCTCAGCCCACCAGGGGGCGGGGCTGGCTGGCATGTGGTGTGGGGGATTGAACCGCGGTCCCTATGTTTTGCTAAGCTTGTTCTAAGTAGGTGCTTTAGACCACTGAGCCATCTCACCAGCCCTCAGAATATTTTCAGGATATACATAAAATTACACATTTTCATGGAATTCTAGCATACTGCCAATTATTTTGTAAATATTATTCCTGCTGCCTGAAATACAGCTGTGGCTCATTTTTTTTTTTTTCAGCCTGTGAAGATCCTTTAAGATTCAGTTTATTTTTACTTTTATTTTTTTGTTTTTTTTTTTTAAGATTCAGTTTAAATGGAGGTAGCAGAGTATTGTGGTTACAAGCCTGTATTTGAACTGAAGCCCTACACGGAGTTTGCTGGCAAGCCTCACGGCCTTACTGAAGTTTCTTTAAAGACTGTGTAGGGCCTTATAGTGCTGTGAGAGGTAGATGAGATATAAGCTCTTGCCATGGACCCTCACAGGACAAGTGCTGCGTACATTATACCCCTGTAATGAAATGTAACTCCTCGAAGTCTTTCCTGATACTCTGGAAAGAATGTTCTGCTTGCTTTCCTTTTGTGGTACTGGGGATCAAATCCAGGGGTACTCCATCACTGAGCTACATCCCCAGCATCACCCTCTCCCTTTTGAGATGGAGTTTTACTTACCTGCCCCGTTCAGGCTGGCCTAGAAGTTGGATCCTCCTGTCTCAGTCTAACTACAGATATGAACCACCACACTCGGTTACTCCTTTTTAAAAAAGATCTTTTTTTGAGACAGTCTTACTACATTGGCCTTTAAGGCAGTCATCCTGCTGCTGGGATTTATTATTATTA
>NW_004524624.1:10714906-10731412 GCF_000260255.1 Octodon degus | reverse complement strand
TTTTTTTTTTTTTTTGCGGAACTGGGGATTGAACTCAAGCCCTTGCACTTGCCAGGGAAGCACTTATTCCACTGAGCCATCTCCCAGGCCCCAGGAATTATTATTTTTAATGCTTCCAAATATTGTTTATATTTCTACTTGAACATTTATCACAAAATACCTTACTTGTTAATTTGTCATCTTGGAAGCTGAATTATGTCTTATACAAGTTTCTATTGTCAGTACCTAGAAAGTACAATCTAATTTGTTAAGTACTTAATGCTTTTTAATGGATTATGGGCAATACAGTATACAGTGATGTTTTTAAAGTTTAACATGTAAACTTTAGAGAGTCTGTTTAAGATGCACCTTCTGCAATGTGGGGCTTGGTGTGCATGCCTGTAATCCCAGCACTCAGGAGGCTGAGGCAGGGGAATCGTTGTGAGCTTGAGACCAGTCTGTATAGAAAAACCTTCCTGGTCTTCATCTCAGTTCATGAAGTTTGTATTTGGAATCCCATGGATAAACTGCTGGAATCCCATCAAGTTAATTGCAATCTACCACACCCAGTGCAACCCAGGGTGAGAATAAAGGCACTGAGGCGTATTTGTAGTTTTGGTGAGCCAAAGGGTCCTAAGTCCAGGACGGCTATCTTGAACAAAGGCCTTGACCAAGGCCAAACCTGGGTCTTATTCATTCATGAAGAAAGGAGTGACTTGAGGATGAGTGACTGTGAGAAAGGCAGGAAGTAGGTGAGTATCATGAGCAGGGCTAGGTAGGAGGCCTGCATTCACTCTGCATATGCAGAGAAGGACATACAGAGAGTAATCTGCTTACACAACTGAGACAGTATCTAATGTTTTGGGGTCGGTGCTTCAGCTCTGATGTGTAATCTTTCAAGCCCCGGGGAGTCATAGCCTCTATCTCGAGGCTGATCCCAGCCCACAGCATTGAGCATTGGCTCTTCATCCCATCTCAACCCAGCTCACACAGGAGCAGCAGGTGGGGGTCCTGGGGAAACATGCCTGCCATCTTCCCAGACTACCACCAGTACCTTGGCTACACCTATATGCATTGCTTAGAGCCAACTGAAGGGATGAGGAAAAGTCCTAGCTAGCGCTGTACATCTTTTTTTTTTTTTTTTTTTTTTTTTTCACATGTGTGTCTGGTTTATTTCACTTATGAGTATATGTTCAAGTGGCATCCACTTCAATATAAAGGCTTCGAGTTTTCATTCTTTTTTTAATGTATTTTATTATTTTTTTCAAAATTTTATTGATAAACAGATAGCAATGAGACAGTTTCAAATCAAATCGGAAGTACAGTTTCAACAAATAATACACTGCATATATTCTTCTTAGTGGTTAATTGCTGTACAAGATGCGGACTTGAGATCCTATTTACAAACACCATTAGAACAAATCATTCTATTCATTAAGAGAATGCAACTATATATCTATCCCAACCACTTTGAATACACAGATACAAAATGGACATTCATCGGTATACTCCATTTGTTCTAAGTTCCGTTATTGAATATTATAGGTGTGTAAACTCAGCAAAATATTCTAAAAGAGTCCAGTAGCCCATAGTAGTATTGGGTCTTCTGTTTAACTGGCAATGTCAGAAATTATTGACCTGAGTCCCCCACAGCTCAACATAACAACATGGCTTTACTTCCTATATTTCATCTTCATACTTTTCTACTGGATGGTTAAGACCAAGGTAAAGCAGGACCTGTGCAACAAGAGTTGTAGCTTTTTGGTCTGAGAAGGTCAGTGAAATGCCCTCAGGATTTATCCTGAGATCCTGTACCTCAGATTGTAGAACCTTTGTCAGTGCAGCCATGTGGATGAGTCACGGCCATTGCTTGGCCAATGTGCTCTCCGTGAAAGCCTGAGAGAATGTCTTCTCCCCATGTGACTCTCCTTAGGCACACTCTACGTCATCGATCACTTTCCTCTTTGGCCCCATAATCTCCTTGATCAGAAAATTTGGGACACTACCAAGGTACATGACGTTACAGTACAGGTTCTCATATGTCCTGAGTCTTAATTGACCTTAGAAGGCTAGGGCCAAAATGTTGGCTTTCCTTGTAGCCCTCCTTTTTCTCTAATTTTGGTCTGCAAACTTAGGTTGTTAACCATCCAGAAGAAAAGCTTATTGTTATTATCAAATGATTTAGGCTATTAAGCTTAACCTCACTATCTCACTGCATTTCAAACATCTTAGGCATAATAAGGAACAGGTATTTTTCATCAAGTATTGATATGTTGAACTTTAAGTCCCTACATAATATGATAAAAAAACATTTAAAAATTAGATTATATTTTAAAAATAGGATAAAGAATTCTATACTTCCCATGTTTGTACATAAGTTCAAAAATCTCACCATATACGACCTTGAAGCAGGACAGTCCCACAATATTCCTTTTCCTGTCCCTTGCTTTCATTCACCACCCCCTTCTTCTTGAACATCCACCTACCCGAGAGACATCTTAGCAGTAACTGGCATGTCATGACAAGCCGCCCATATTCAGAAGACCACAATGACAGGCACTCCAAACATGGTACCACTATTACAAATTACCAACTGCAGTGCAGTAGCTTAGTTCACAGGTATCAGTATATATAGTTAGTCAGGGTGAGAATCTTTCCAATTAACTGCTAGATTAAAAAATCTTCTGAAGATTCTCAGGATCATTGCCTTGCTCATCTTTTACATATAACTGTATGGCTTGACATTGTCATGTTTCCTAGCTCATGTCCTTTCCCTCTCTTGATCAGTTAGTCCTTGAGATCCTGCTTTCTTTTTACTTGTATTATATCTTTCTATTTGTATTTCTTCTTTGGAGTACTTATACTAGGGAGATTATACGATATTTACACATGTGTGTCTGGTAGCGCTATACATCTTAATACATGGAAATAGGGTCAGGCTCAGCCAAAATATAGTTGCCCAGGTGGTACTCCACAAGCCTAGGCTACAAAGTGAGCTCAAGGTCAGCCTGAACTGCATGGCAAGACCCTGTTTCAAAAAAAAAAAAAAAAAAAAGCTTCCTAAATCCTAACCCCAGAGAGTAATTTAGTAGAAAGGCATGTTTTAGCAAGGTACCCTCTCACCACTCACAAGTTCAGGCCAGCACAGAAACACACAGAGTGAGAAACACTGTGTAAAAAGCATGATTTATGGGAAAAATGCTTTTGACTCTTTCAATAAAGAACAATGACGTATAATCAATCCTTAGTAAATAAATTTCTTATTCCTATGAATAAGTCCACTATAAGCACAATATATTTCTGCATTTTGTTTTGTTTTGAGATGGGACCTCAATATGCAGTTCAGGCTGATGTTGAACCGACTATGTCACCTAGGCTGGCCTGGAACTCCTGATTCCTCGGCTTCAGCCTCTTGAGTGCTGGGATTACAGGTGTGGGCCATCGTGCTGGGTCTATACTTTTACATGTTAACTCCGTTACAGTTGGTTCATTAGTTATTCTGGTATAGTTAGGAATAAGAGTGGTTACCAGGCTGGTCTGGGGATGCAGCTCAGTGGTAGAGTGCTAGCGTAGCATGTACTAGGCCCTGAGTTCAATCCCCAGTACCACCAAAAAAAAAAAAAAAAAAAAAAAAGTTACCTACATTTGGGACTTAAAAGTTTTCAGCTTTGAGGTAAATTCAGGTGTCACTTGCAAGTAGGTCTTACGAAGACAGACCACCCTGATTCTTTTCACAGTAATATGTTATAATTGGTAATTTATTTTGACTGAAATGAGGTCGGTATTCAGATTTTATGACATTAGCAGTGCTGTGTCCAGTCCCCCAGTTATTCATACAAGTTACGATGGTAGAATTTTTGTTTTGTTTCGTAGTCTTTGTCAGGGTTTCACTCTGCAGTTCAGGCTGGCCTGAACTCACTTTGTAGCCTCAGCTGACCTTGAACTCCCAATGATCCTCCTGCCTCAGCCTCCCCAGTGCTAGAATTACAGGTGTGCACTACCACTCCTGGCCTAATGATAATATTTTTATAATATTCATTTTCTACATAGAACAAAAAAGAGCAGTTGTGCTAGCACAAGGCAAGGGCATTACCAGCCCAGTGTGGAAAGTATTTTCCTAATTAAAACAAATGCAGTTATAAAACTGTGTAGAGATAATAGCTGACTTTAGTACATAGAAACATAAAGACCATATGCATTAAATGAGAAGGTATATTTGGCATGAACATTATGTAAATTTAAATTGAAGACACCCTCTGAAATACAGTATATGGGTCTGGCCAGAGAGCTCAGGGGATTAAGGTGCCTGCTTAGGCAGGCAGGGGCCCTGCCCCTGGGGCACCTAGATAGCGACTAAGACTGGGTGTGGTGGCGTGGGCCTATAATCCCAGCATTTGGGAGGCTGAAAACAGGAGGATCACTATCAGTCCAAACTGTGTAGTGAGACTCTGTACTAAATATATTAAAAAAATGAAATATAGTATAAAAAATAAACATTGGAGACAGCATGGTGGCACATGCCTACAATCCCAGTGCTTGGGAGGCTGGAAACAGGAGGATCACTACAAGTCTGATCTGTGTACTGAGACTCTGTAGAACCTGCACTAAATACATCAAAGAATAAAAAGAAAAACAACACCAAAAATTGCATAAGAGTTGCAAAAAAAAAAAAAAAAAAAAAAAAAGAATTCAACTTGTATTTCCTATTCAAGCTGGAACACAGGAAAACCTGCTTTCAATTCATGTCAGGTAGTTCAAATGGAAAGAAAAGAGAAGTCTGGTAGAGACAACGTGGACTAGCCTTTGCACATTCAGCAAGCCAGGTTGAATCCTTTTTTTTTTTTTTTTTTGTTCTTTCAGACGGTCTCATTATGTAGTTTAGGCTAGCCTGAACTCTCAGCAATCCTCCCAGGGGCTAGGATTATAGGTGTTGCCACAACACCTGCTAGATTGGATCTTTATTTCCTGCTTAGAATTTTCCACATTCTAACTTTTTTTTTTTTTTTTAAAGATAGGATCTCTATTCACCTTTGAAAAATTTGAGGTAAAAAAATATGTTGAGTTGGGAAATTTCTGTGGGGCTATGTAGGTTCTGGGGAGGACTTAATGTTATCATCATTTGAGTTTTTTCTTTTGGTACTAGGAATCAAACTCATGACCTCCCACTTGCCAGGCAGGCACTTGTGCTACTGAGCTACATCTTCAGTCCCATCATTTGATTATTTCTGGGATTTGATGTCAGATTTGAGTCGTCTGCATTAGCCCCTTGACAACCTATTTCTCTGTAGTGGTCAACAGATATAAAAATACAACCAATGCTCAATGTTTATTTGCATTAGTGCACTAAGTGCTTTCCTCTTCACATTCGACAGTACTAGATTTTGTTTTTGTTTTTGTTTTTTACTGAGAAAAAAGTATATATTTAGAATTAGCCAGCTGGGTTCAGTTTAGATGATCCCAATTTTGTTGGCAACATCCAATGCATCATAATCAGGAGCCAGTCGAACATATGCCTTCTTCTCTCCATCAGGCCTGATTAGGGTATTGACCTTGGCAACATCGATGTCATAAAGCTTCTTTACAGCCTGTTTGATTTGGTGCTTATTGGCTTTGACATCCACAATGTACACGAGTGTGTTGTTGTCCTCAATCTTCTTCATGGCGGACTCTGTGGTCAGGGGGAACTTGATGATGGCATAGTGGTCAGGCTTGTTTCTCCTGGGGGCGCTCTTCTGAGGGTATTTGGGCTGCCTCCGGAGCCGGAGCGTCTTGGGACGGCGGAAGGTGGGTGACGTTCGTTCGTATCTTCTTCTTTTTGTGGCTGTGGATGCCTTTCAGCACGGCCTTTTTGGCCTTCAAAGCTTTTGCTTTGGCTTCAGCTTTGGAAGGGGCAGGGGCTTCCTTCTTTGCTTTCGGCGCCATCTTGGTAAAAAGGCCACGACAGTACTAGATTTTGTATCACTATGGTTTTGAAAACCAATTTGCTATTCTAGGTTATTATCATTATTATTATTATTATTATTATTATTATTATTATTATTACTTTTTGTGCAGGGTCTCACTGCTCAGCGAGAACTCATGGTGAGCCTCCTGTTTTCAGCCTCCCCAGTGCTAGGATTATAGAAGTGCACCACCACACCCAGACTTGGTAGCTGGCTCAGCAGGCCCGGGAGCAGGGCCAGCAAGGCATGTGGGGCCAAGGATCAAATCCCGGCCCCCATTGCTTGCCTAAGCAGGCAATTTGCTATTCTAGAAAGAACTTTTTCTGCCGGGTATGGTGGCACATGACTGTAATTCCAGCCCAGGCAGGATCACCATGAGTTTCAAGCCAGCCTGGACTACATAGTGAGACCCTGTCTCAGAAAAGAAAAAAAATATTGTTTTTCTAATAAAGCCTCAAGCCTGGTGTCAGGGTACATGCCTGTAATCCCGGCACTTAAGAGCCTGAGGCAGGAGAGTTGTTATGAGTTTGAGACCAGCCTGGGCTAAAAAGGAGCTCAAGGCCCTCCTGAGCTGCATAGCAACACACACACACACACACACACACACACACACACACACGCGCGTGCGCGGCTCTGTTTATTTTTTTTGTGTGTGTGGTATGTGGAATAAAGATTTTTTTTTTTTTTTTGCTCCGAATGCCTTCAGGGCAGGTTTGGCTGGCTGGAGTGTTGTGGGGATCGAACTACAGCATTCTGAGGCTGACAGCTTTGTGGAAGCAGCCACTTAAGGAACTGAGCTAGGGCCAGGCCCCCATATGTGGAATCAAACTCAGGACCTTGCATTTGTCAAGCAGGTGCTTAAGCTGCTGAGCTACCTCCCCGACCTATTTACCATCAATATTGAAGTAAGAAACATTTTAGAGATTTAGTAGGAAGGATGATTATGTTGAAATAAGACATAATTAGGAGGCTATCTGCATTTTTTTTTTTTTTTTTTTGGCTGAACCGGGGATTGAACTAAGACCCTTGAGCTTGCCAGGGAAGCGCTTATTCCACTGAGCCATCTCCCCGGCCCCAATTTTTATTTATTTATTTTTTTTTTGGTGGAACAGGGGATTGAACTCAGGCCCTTGCGCTTGCTAGGCAAGCGCTTATTCTACTGAGCCATCTCCCTGGCCGTGCATGTTAAATATAGACAAAATGACCACCATAATCCTTAAATATAGGTATAATTTAAATATATTTAGAATATAGGTAGAATTTATTAGTTTATGTAGAAAGCCAAAAATAGGGAAGATAGAGGATATGGATATATTGTCTGGACTCAGGGTGCTGCTGTTCAGCAGGTAAAATTTAGTTTCTTCAATTCAATCACAGCAGATATATTCCTATCATAAAATTTAGCACATTCCATTAATTAAAAAAAGTCAGATAAGAAAATCACTAATAGGATTTACTTTTCTAGAGATTGATTTAAAAATTTGTTTAAAAAAATTAGTTTCACTTTCATTGCTTCTTTTATTTTTTTCATTGCTTCTTTTTGAAGGTTTTTTTTTTTTTTTCCTCTGAATGCCTTCAGGGCAGGTTTGGCTGGCTTGAGTTGTGGGGATCAAACCACAGCAACCTGAGCCTGACTGCTTTGTTGAAGCAACCACTTAAAGAACTGAGCTAAGGGGCAGGTCCCCCAAAGAACTCCCACTCTCCTTGCTCAGTCCACTTTTTTTTTTTTGTGTGTGGAACTGGGGATTGAACTCAGGCTCTTGTGCTTGCCAGGCAAGTGCTTATTCCACTGAGCCATCTCCCTGGTCCCATTGCTTTTTTTTTTTTTTAAATTATTTTATTTGTGTGTGTGTGTGTGTGTGTCCAGCTCAGCCCACCAGGGGGCGGGGCTGGCTGGCATGTGGTGCTGGGGGATTGAACCACGGTCCTTGTGCTTTGCTAAACTTGTTCTAAGTAGGTGCTTTAGACCACTGAGCCATCTCACCAGCCCCCCATTGCTTCTTTTTTATTACTTTTATTTTTTATCTTTTTGTGACAAGGTTTCACTATGTAATTCTGGCTGGCCTTGAACTCACTTTGTAGGCCAGGTTGGTCTTGAACTTGAAGCGATCTTCCTGCCTCAGCCTCCCAAGTACTCAGATTATAGGGGTGCACCAACATACCTGGCACACTGCTCCTCTTTTATTTATTTATTATTTATTTATTTATTTATTTATTTAATTTGGCGGAACCGGGGATTGAACTCAGGCCCTTGTGCTTGCCAGGAAAGCGCTTATTCTACTGTGTCATCTCCCTGGTCCCTCTTGCTCCTCTTTTAAAAAGACAGTTTTTTCAATAAGTTACATTTTTTAAAAAGCAGAATCTGAGAGATAAAGGCTTTGAAACATGCATTTTAGAAAACAAGCTTTGAAAAATAAATGGCTTGCTTTTTATCTTATTTACATTGTACTGCTTGTGAATTCCAAACCCCAAGCACACTGGAAGAAACTATAACAAAAAGTGGAAGAAAATGTTTATTGGGTGTGTATGGGTATGGAGTGGAAGCACAGGGAGAAAGTCTGCTTTTAGCGGTTTCAAGGTCTCTGGAGAAACCCTAAAGTTGCTGTCCCCAAATGAGTTTGATTAAAGAGGTTAACAAACAAACAAACAAACAAACAAGGAAACAAACAAGAGCAAAAACATAAAGATGAATCTCATCACAAAAACCCTGTGATAGGGTCTCTAACAGTCATCAGCCAGCAGGAGAAAAAGAGAAAGCTAATGTGCTGGCTCTAGGATTTATTAAAGGCTGCCAGTACAGCCCAGATCATCTCTGTGGCACTGTGCTTTGTCCCTTCCACTTCCGGGTCCAGTTCTACTAGGTCCTTGGCTCGATTCATTGCCACATCGTACTTGTCATCTGTCAGTGAGGAGAAGACATTCTCTAGCACGTCAGAAGAGTGAGCTAGCACCAGGAGTGCCAGCGTTCGCCTGTCCATGCGCTGAGGGTCATTGACCCACCGCTCTAGAACACTGTCTTGAAGTTTTTTCACTAGTCGCTGTTTCTCGGTTATATTGGTCACTGGATGAGTAGTCATGTCAAACAGCAGGAAGTTCTGCTTCTCAGTAGTTAGAATGCCCTTCTCTACTAGGTTCTTTGCAATTCGCTCTCGTACATTTCTCAGCTGGTACTGTAATTTGAAAGGGTTCCAGGTCTCACCTATGGGGAAAAGAAATACGACATAAATGAACTGAAAGAACAAAAGACTAAGTGAGTTATTTGGAAACTTGAGTGGTTAAAATTTGAAAAGCATAATTTCCATTCGTGAAGGAATGATCTCTATTCATTTTTCAATGCATTTTATCCTTTTTTTTGAGATAGACTTTCATGGTGTATTTCATGCCACTGTGATCCTTATGCCTCAGCCTCCCAAGTACTAGGATAAAAGGTGTGCACTACCATGCATGACTTCTGTTCTTTTTTTAAAACTTATGTTATTAGTACGTTAGATATACATGATAACATTCATCATAGGGAGTCTGTACCTATACATGATACATCTTGCTTTTTTCTCTATTCTCTCTCCTTCCTTTCAATCTCTCTTCTCTATTATTATTATTTTTGTTTTTTGAGGCACTGCCTCACTGTAATTTAGACTGGCCTTGAACTCACTATGAGCCCAGCCTGGCCTTGAACTCAAAGCAATCCTCCTCCTTCAGCCTCCTGAATGCTGGGATTACAGGGGTGCGCCATCATGTCCAGCTATTTATTATTTTTTGTGGATGCCACTGGTGGAATCAGAGATAAGAATGCAAAACTATAATGAAACCAGAATGAAATAAGTTTTCCTTCTGGGAGAGCAAATCTGTAAAGAATTTTTTTTGGGGATGAGCAGGCAGGGCCCAGGAGGGGAACTGGGATGACTGCCCCAGCAGGCTCTCTCCCTCCCTCACCCCACTTGCAGAGAGATTGATCAATAATTAAGATACATTAATAAATAAAACAGAAAGTGTTTCCCATGCTGTCCCCACTGTAAACTCCCCTCATTGGATGCAGTCCCCAGAGCCCCATTCCTTCAGGGCAAGGTCATTTCTGTCTCCTCCCTCCAGAGAGACACACTCCTTGGCCCTCATAATACTTATAGTTGAGGAGAGTAAAGGAAAGAAGCGGGTAAGAGCGAAGGGTGTTACTGGTGACCAGAAGCTCTTTGTCTCTGGGGTCTGGGCAACTGAATGTGGGGTGCAGTTTTCAGGGGAGGGGACCAGCAAGCCAGGCCGGGACCACTTTGGTCATCTGCCAGGGCCTGCATGGAGGGCTGGTTGTGTGCTCAACAGCTGTGTGCTTAGGTGGTCTCCGTCAGCAGCTAGGACTGGAGTGTTAGTACAGGTGATGGAATGGGTACCTCTTCTGGGGCTGCCACCTGGGGTGGTGGGGGTGGCTCTGGACCTTCAGAGATGCTGATGCGCACCTGGATGCAGACAGGCTTCTGGAGGACAAGAGTGGCCCCTGGCCTTGTATTCAACCCTGAAGCTGATCTGCGATGGCATCCTGTGTCTCAGGCAGGGGGATGATGAGAAGGCATGGGCAGTGTCTGCTTGACACTGCTGAGGAGCTTGTTCTTTAGGATGAGGAATATTTGGTCTTCTTTGTCCAAGGAGATGAAGTTCCTAAACCAGGAGCATCTCATGAGTTCCAGAGAGGAGTCTGGTAACAAACTGGACACCTCAGTAGTGGGGACCTGCACCGTGAGCTGATGGAGGTGAGGGGAGCCCTGGAAGCCGCTGTGGATGGAGCTGAGCCAACTCCTCCATGTAGCTCATTCCTTCTCCCTGTGCCACCACAGGGGATGGAGGGTGTCACTGTCCCTAGGGTCCTGGTGGGGTTTTTATGGGGCATGTGCTTGTGCGTGTGTGTGTGTGTGTGTGTGTGTGTGTGCGCGCGCGCGGTGTCCCTTTATTTTATTTTCCTTTCCTTTTTTAATGTATTAGGTACTGGGTCTCACTACACAGCTCAGACTCGTAATGATCTTCCTGTTTTCAGTCTCCCCAGCACTGGGATTACAGGCGTGTGCCACCACGCCCGGTCTTTGGCTCAGTGCACTTGGCATGGCATGTGGTGCTGGGGATTAAACCCTGGTCCCTGTGCTTGCCTAAGCAGACACTTAGTCCACTGAGCTATATCGCCAGCCCTAGGGTGTCCTTTCAGAGGAGTGTGGGAGGCTTGAGGGGAGCAGCCCGGGACTGGCACTGAGTGGTGAGGGCTATTCTTTGGTATCTAGCTCTGGGGTTGTGAGGAGGCTCATCTGCAGCTCCTGGGTCTGGTGAGAAGCTAAACTGTGACTCCAACCATATTTCCTTTTTTTTTTTGGAACTGGGGAGTGAACTCAGACCCTTGCGCTTGCCAGGGAAGCACTTATTCTACTGAGCCATCTCCCCGGCCCCGCTCCAACCATATTTCCCATCAAACTACCTTCAAAAATGTCAAGGATGCCAGGCATGGTAGTACACACCTATAATCCCAGTACTGGAGGCTGAGGCAGGAGGATCACTGAGTTTGAGTCCAGCCTGAATTAAATAGACAATTTTTTTCTGTCTCAAAAAATCAAAACCAAAAAGACTAGACTTTCATATTACTGGTATTACTAGATTTTATTTCTGTTTTTACATGCCATCTCTGTGACACTGCTTATTTATTTATTTATTTATTTATTTATTTACTTCCTTCCCACAGTACTGGGATTGAACCCAAGGCCTTTGTACTGAGCTATATCTTCAGTCCTTTTTTATTCTGAGATAATATCCTGCTAAATTGCTAAATTAAAAAAATAATAAATTACTAAATTGCCCAGGTTGAGACTGAATTTAACAAATCCTGTTTCAGATTTCCAAAATGCTGGGATTATAGGCCAGCATACATGGCCACTATTTGTCTTTCTTTTTTTTTTTTTTTTTTTCCAGACAAGGTCTTGTTATGTAGTACATGGAGGCTTTTAACTTGCTGTATAGCCCAGGCTGGCCTCAAATTCTTGGTGATTCTCTTGCCTCAGCCATCTGAGTGTTGCGATTACATGTGTAAGCCATCATGACAATTCTAATCTCTCTTTTTTTTCTTTGTTTTTAAGAGAGGGTCTCACTATATAGTGCAGACTGGCCTTGAACTCACTATGTGGCGTAGTCTGGCCTTGAGCTCCTGGCGATTCTCCTGTCTTAGTCTCTTGACTGCTAGGATTACAGGTGTGCTACCATGTCCAGTTTTTCTGGTGTTTTGAGACAGTCTTGCTGGGTAGTTCAGGCTATCCTTGAACTCATTCTGTAGCACAGTGATCAGCCTGCCTCAGCTTCCTAAGTGCTGGTTTAACAGGTGTGTACCACCATGCCCAGTACACGTATCAGTTTGAATTCTCTTCAGAACATCAGTCTCTCCCAGATGATGTCTTTTCCATACTATATATGTTCTAGGGCCAGGGAGATAGCTCAGTGACAGAAGTACCTGCCTGGCAAGCATAAAGTCCTGAATTTGATCCCTGGTACCATAAAACAAACAAACAAAAACCAAAACAAAACAGATGTTCTATTTGTATTAGTGAAACTGAGAGGACTGAGGTTCCCTTCTACAAATAGAGCAGAAGTTCTATTTCAGGTGTATTAGGCTGACAGTACTGGTGCCCTAATTGCCCCATTCCAGCCTGCTTGATGACTTCTGCACTAGAAGGGGTAAGCCAAGAAGACCGGGGGCTACTACCTCCGCTCCTACTCCTAGCACCTGCTCATGGAGCAGCGCGCTATCACCACAGAAGGGGGCCACTGTCCCCACCTCTAGTTCCAGTGCAGGGCAGAAGTTCTCAGGAGGAAGCCCAGCCTGAAGGATGAAGCCTTCTGTTCTGACTGAGAGGACTGCCTCTATTTGAAGCAGAATGTGGGTTCTATGCCGAAGGGTATCGTCAAAAACCAAGGAGAATTTAGGAGGGTGTTGGTAGCTCCATGATACTGGCAGCCAAAAGTGGATGGCAAAACTTCCTGAGGTTCAAGAAGCTCAACCAGATCACAAAGCCAGACAGACCTTGCTGGGATCATGATCAATCCTGGGGGTTGGGAACACTGCGCGTGTGTGCGCAGCAGGCTGCACCCGCTCATGAACAATCAAGGAGGATATAGGGTCTGACTTGAAAATATTCCTCACGCCACACAAAGATCCATCAACAATGTGTGAAAGCTTCACTGGCACTAGAGGATTAAGCACAACCTCTAGCTAAATACTGACTACAGTGACAAACTACTCTAGGGTGAATTTGTAGGTGCCAAGGTTAAGAAATAAAATCATAGATATCACCCTTTTTCAGAAGAAATCATAGAGGGAATTTCTAAGCTACTCATCTATTGCTGAATGTGAGGTAAAAATACAAGCTCTTTCACTGGATAGGGTGACATATACTTGTAGTTACAGCAGCTTGGGAGACTAAGGCAGGAGGATCACTTTAGACCAGGGGTTTAAGGCTAGATTGGGAAATATAGCAAGACCTCAGCTTTGAAAACAAAAAAATGAATGAAAGGGAGATAGATTTTTCTCAAACGGGAAGGGGAAACAAGATTGGAGGGAGAGAAAGAGGATGAAAGAAGTAATTAAAAGGTTTTAGAGACAGGTGTGATGGTGCATGCCTGTAATCCCAGTCTTGGGAGGCTGAGGCAGGATGATCATGGTGTGAGTTTAAGGCAAGCCTGAACTATGTAGTGAGAAGCTGTCTACAAAACAAACTAAAAGATATTATGTACATGTATCAACTCCACAAAAGAAATGTAAACATTATGTATTGGAAAGATATACTAAAAAAAAAAGAAAAATATCTGTTTGAATTTTTTTGTCTGCATTTTGATAGCACATGTCCAATAATAAAGGGGGAAAAAATCAGATTATTCAAAGGAGTTTTCTGAGAGTGATGGCACACACTTGTAATCCTAGCACTCTGGAGGCTGAGGCAGGAGGACTGCTACTTGACCCGGTCTCAAAACAAAACAAAACAAAACAAAAAACAAAGGAGTTTAAGTATAATTTTTTATTTTAAAGTTTTTGACAGGGTCTCACTATGTAATTCAGGCTGGTCTTGAACTCAATATGTAGTCTAGGCTGGGCTCAAATGCACTGTGATCCTGTCTCAGCCTCCCAAGTACTGTGATTACAGGTGTGTACCACAATACCCAGCCCATTAAACACAACTTGTACTAATGACTTTTGCTAACCCAGTGTAGAACACAGAGAGTTGGGCTAAAAGAAAAAAGGAGGTGAACAAATCTGAGCAATGACATTAGAAGCTGCAAGTAAAATAAGTAGAAATTCTTATCTTTTACTACTGTAAAAATGTTGGAAAAAAAAAAAAAGTTGAAAACCAAGGATAAAGAGAAATCCTAAAAGCTGAAGAAAACTGACATCATGTTAGAATTGAAAGATTAACAACTGAGAATAAGCACTTCCCTGGCATGCGCAAGGGCCTGAGTTCAATCCCTGGTTGGGGGGGGGGATCTCCCCAGCCCAACAACTGACTTCCTACAGAAAAAATAGAGGCTAGAATGAGAAGACTTGCTCAAAGTGTTAACAGTGTAAAACTGTCAACCTAGAATCTTATACTTAGCAAATTATCTTTTAAAAGGATGGGGTATGGGCTGGTGAGATGGCTCAGTGGTCTAAAGCACCTACCTAGAACAAGCTAAGCTAAAGCACAGAGACCGCGGTTCAATCCCCCAGCACCACATGCCAGCCAGCCCCGCCCCCTGGTGGGCTGAGCTGGCCACACACACACACACACACACAAATAAATAAAATTTAAAAAAATAAATAAATAAAAGGATGGGGTAGTACACACTTGTAATCCTTGCATTTTGGGAGGCTGAGGCAGGAGGATCACAAGTTCAAGCCCAGCTTGGACAATTAGTGAGGTCCCATCTCAAAAAGGGCTGGGATGTAGCTTAGTGCTACGGCCCTAGGTTCTAATCCCAGTAACACACACACACACACACACACACACTCACACACACAGACATTTTTCAGATTAAAAGAAGAGAGAGAAATTAAAAAAAAAAACACTGACAGAGTTCACTGTTAAAAGATTTGTCTTTTTTTTTTTTTTTGACAGAACCGGGGATTG
The DNA here is from genome assembly GCF_000260255.1 of Octodon degus. Taxonomy (NCBI): domain Eukaryota; kingdom Metazoa; phylum Chordata; class Mammalia; order Rodentia; family Octodontidae; genus Octodon; species Octodon degus. Next base: position 10,716,375 of record NW_004524624.1, on the reverse strand, counting down.
AACTCAGGCCCTTGCGCTTGCCAGGGAAGCGCTTATTCCACTGAGCCATCTCCCTGGCCCCAAAGATTTGTCTTAAAAGAAATATTAAACTACCCAGGTGTGGTGGCACATGCCTATAATCTTAGTACTTGGGAGGCTGAGGCAGGAGGATTACATTGAGTTTGAGATCAGCCTGGGTTACAAAGTGAGCTCAAGGGCAGCCTCAACTGCACAGTGAGACCCTGTCTCAAAAAGACAGAAAAAAGAAGGAAAGAAGTAAAGAAGTAAAGAAAGAAAGAAAGAAAGAAAGAGAGACAGACAAACAGACAGGCAGATTAAACTAATAGGAAAGGAAATTATTAAGGCTGAGAGTGGCACCATATAATTTAAATCTATAAGAACTAAAAATAATTATGTAAGTACCAAAAGGATAGTATAACTGAATACATCATATGTTAACTGATTTATAAATCAATTACATAAAAATATTTATACAGTTGTATTATTTACTTGTTTAGAGACAGGGTCTCACTATGTAGTTCAGGCTGGCCTAGACTTACTCTGTAGCTGTGGATGGCCTTGAACTTGCACCCATTCTCCTGCCTCTCCACTGCTGGATTATAGGAGTGCCCCACCATGCCTGGCAATGCATACAGTATACTGTTGTTTGTTTTTTTTTTAAATTTATTTTAATTTATTTATTTTTTGTGTGTGGCCAGCTCAGCCCACCAGGGGGCGGGGCTGGCTGGCATGTGGTGCTGGGGGATTGAACTGCAGTCCCTGTGCTTTGCTTAGCTTGTTCTAAGTAGGTGCTTTAGACCACTGAGCCATCTCACCAGCCCCACTGGTTTTTTTTTTTTTTAAGTAAAAAAATTTTTTTTGTATTAGGAATTGAACTCAGGACCTTGTGCTTGCCAGGCAGGTGCTATGCTACTGAGCCACATACCCGGCCCTATCTAGTGGTATTTATAGATACATAAATATTATAGCAACATCTCAAAGGAGGTAGGTGGGGAAAATTGTATTGGAATAAGGAAATGAAATCAAATGGTGACTTCAATCAAATCTGCCTGGATTACAGATATGTGCTACTACATCTCCCTAAGAATTTTCATATCCAGAAAAACAGCCCTTGAAAATACAGAGAAATTAAAGCTTTCTAGGTAAAGCAGAATTGTTACAATTAAACCTTCCAAGAAATCCTAAAAATGAGTACAGGTGTGGTGGCACAGGTCTGTAATCCCAGCGCTTGGGAGGCTGAGGCAGGAGAACAGCCTGGGCTCCACAGTTAACTCAAGCTCAGCATGAACTACATAGCAAGACACTATCTCAGGGCTGGTGAGATGGCTCAGTGGTCTAAAGCACCTATTTAGAACAAGCTAAGCTAAGCAAAGCACGCGGACCGCGGTTCAATCCCCCAGCACCACATGCCAGCCAGCCCCGCCCCCTGGTGGGCTGAGCTGGCCACACACACACAAAATAAAAAAAAA
>NW_004524624.1:10711542-10714111 GCF_000260255.1 Octodon degus | reverse complement strand
GTGGTCTAAAGCACCTACTTAGAACAAGCTAAGCCAATCAAAGCACAGGGACCTCGGTTCAATCCCCCAGCACCACATGCCAGCCCGCCCGCCCCCTGGTGGGCTGAGCTGGCCACACACTAAATAAATAAATAAATATTAAAAAAAAAAAAGTTGACAGAATTAAAGAAACAAACTCAGTCAATTTGCAGAGTACAAGATCAACACACAAAGCTGAACAATGTGGTTGTGTGTCTAAAGTTTCAATGGCTCGGAGGCTGAGGTAGGAGAATCACGAGTTTAAACCCAGGTTGGGAAGATGGGAATGTAAACTGGTACAGCCACTAAGGAAATGATACATATTCCTCAAAAAGTAAAACTAGAAATTCTGCTCAACCCAGATATTCACCTTCTAATATCGTCCCAAAAGAGTTAAAGATGTCATAACACAGTGATAATTGCATATTTATAACAGCAAAATTCGTAATAGCTAAAGCTTGGAAGTAGCCTATAGATCCACTGATAGATGAATGAGTAAAGAAAATGAGTAAAAAAAGATAATGGAGTACTACTCTGCCATGAAAGGATAAATCAGAGTGATTTGTAGGGAAACAGATACACTTTGAGATCATGTTAAGTAAAATAAATAAAAGACATGTTTAAATATTACCTAACTTCCCTTATATGAGAAAGCCAAAATATAATTTTTTTTTTCAAAATATAAATAATTTTTAAGAACCCAAAAGATACATAATAGGAAACAGGAAATAGGTCATTTGTAAATGGGAAGGGGAACTAGAGATGTGGGAGGAGACGCAAAATGAAGAATACAAAGAATTAAGATACATTAAGTATGTTAAGCCCTACTCCCTAAAATGAATGTGAACATGAAGTACTGTAAACATGGGAACCCCCCAGGTTATAATAATCAAACAGTATGAAGCAGGACACAGAAATGTACACCAGCATTGAGGGAAGGCTGAGGCAAAAAGATCCAAAGTTTGACTTTCACCTGGGCAACTTAGAGTCTAAATAAAAAATAAGGAAGACTGGGGGGTGAGTATAGTAGTAGTGTCTTTGAATTTAATTCCCAGTACTGAAAAAAAAAGTACAATACTGGCATGAGGACAGACATATAGACCAATGCAAGAGAATACAAGTACATATGGCCAATTTTGTAAAGCTGAGTTCTTTCTCTGTTGCGCCGGCTCTTCATGTGTTGTGTAGCTGGTACTCTAGTGCTCTAGGAGAGCACCATCACACCTAGCTTGGTCAAATGATCATTCCCAAAGATGCCAAGACAATTCAGCGAAGAAAAGTAGTCTTTCTAATAAAAGATGCCAGGAAATTAGTACCCAGCTAATTTCCACATGCAGAGGAATGGTGATGGTGCTTTACTTTCCACCACAGGACAAAATGAATGGAGAACTGATCCATGTGTGGAACAGCTGCCTGGGCTATGTGAGACACTGGGCTCAGTCTCCAGCACTAGACAAATAAAGGATCCATGGTCTAATATATAAAACTGTTAGAAAAAAAATCAGGGAAAATATGACACCTAAAGCGCAGGCAACAAAAGAAAATTAAAAATCAACAGAATGGATAGAAATACTTAGAAATTATATATCTGATGAAGGATTAATATCCAGAATATATAAAGAACTTCTACAACTCAACACCAACAACAAGGAAAAAGCAGCCAGGCATCATGGCATATACCTATGATCAGAGCGCTTGGGAAGCTGAGACAGGAGGACCACTAAGTTCCAGGCCAGCCTGGGCTACCGAGTTCAGGCAGCCCAAACTACACAGTGAAAGTCTGTCTCAAAAACCAACCAAAAAAACCCCTTCACACTTACTAGGTTTGGTAACATTTAAAAACAAGCAAAACTAACCAGAAAAGAGAAAGTGTTGACTAGGAGATGGAGAACTGCATTTCTGGTGGAAATTCATTCATTCATTCATTCATTCATTCATTCATTCATTCATTTTTTTGTGGAACTAGGGATTGAACTCTGGCCCTTGCGCTTGCCAAGGAAGCGCTTATTCCACTGAGCCATCTCCCAGGCCCATGAGCCACCTCGCTGGCTCTCTGGTGGAAATTTAAATTGGTACAGGTAGGCCAGGGATATAGCTCAGCAGTGCCTGGCAAGTGCAAAGTCATGAATTTGATTCCCAGTACCAAAAAGTAGCACAAAAATGGTACAGCCACAGTGGAAAACAGTCTGGTGGTTTCTCAAAAGGTTAAGCACAGAACTACCACATGACCAGCAATTTCACTGCTTGGTATGTATCCAAAAGAGATGGAAGCAGGGACTAGACTAGCTATATGTGTACCAATATTCACAGTACCATTTTCACAATAACCAAAAAGTGAAAGTGATGAAAGTGTTCATCAACAGATGAATGAATAAACAAAAGTGGTATACACATACAAAGAAATACTATTCAGGTAGAAAAAAAAGAATAAAAATTTGACATATGCTGTGAAATGAGTCAGCCTTGAAAAATGATGCTTAGTGATATTAGCCAGCCACAGTAAGGATAAATATTGTATGATTCCACTTATTTTTTTTTTTTTTTTTTTTTT